>NC_134150.1:17439464-17751428 GCF_033958435.1 Carettochelys insculpta
GCTGAGGGGATCGCTCTGACAAGCTGGTGTGCAGAGAAAGCTAGACTACAAATGTCATTTCCACAGTCGCACCAGGCTCCAGGTCTTACAGGCATCGTTCAGTCAAAGCGCACATTGCCATCCACTGGTGCTCTGCTTGTGCAAGCTCTGCAGACCGGAGCCCAATGCACACGCACACACACATCGCGAGAGGTTAGTGCATGGTGGACAGCCAGGGTTAATTCTGGAATTCACAACATATAGCACTTTACTGGATATAGAAGAATAATTGTTTTCCATATTAAAATGTTAATGTATGTCAGTTCATTGCAAGCAGCTAACAGTCTGCACTCTGCTGAAGGGTGGTGTAGCGCTTTGATAAAGTACCTCACCTAAAATAATTACAGCTAGCTTGACACACACAGCATATCAGCAAGTCAAAGCTGCTGCTGTATGTGTGCTGGGTATAATTTCATGTGCATATTTACGGGGTTTGATTTATGCACATAAAGCACCTAACTCTGATTCCAGGCTCTTTAACAGCTATTAAAACTACAAGTTATTCAAAATATTAACAGTTTCAGTAGCACATCACACAAGTCAGATGAATCAAGCAGATAAAGGATATAGCTCCCCTAGCCTGTCTCCAGAGCTCCCAACCTCATTGTCTCTAGCATCTCAGCTCACTCCAAAAAGTCCCACCGCTAGGTGGGCTTGGCAGCGGGCTTTGGAGCATAGTGTATCTGGTCTCTTTGGCACCAGAGAAGGGATGTATTCCACATCACAAAGCTCCGACAGAAACACCCTGCTAGTATCACCCCACCCTTTACACGGAGGAGGCTTCAGTTCTTCCACTGATCAGAATTCCAGTGGAAGGTAGGTAAGTCTCTCAAGATGACATATTTCAAGTCATTTTAGCCAATATATGATGGGGGTATATATCTGCTCCAAGCTCTGAAGGGATTAATATGGGTGCACAAGGGCAATTAACCCCCCGGCTCTGCCTGAGTAGTGGGCCATCCTTAACTAAAGATGAGGCCCAGCTGGATGCTTGCTGCAAATACAGGTAGACCAGCGAAGAAGGGGACAGCAGGAAGAAATTCTGTAGTCATTCACTGCAACTAGAAGAGACAGAGAGACAGATGGACACCAGATTGGATCAGGGAGGAAGCCCTAGGGCTGGATCATCTCTTGAATTTATTAGGGGATTTCAGGAAGGTGCCCTGGCCTTACAAGATGGGTGACCTTGGCGATGCTGTGGGAGAGGTCTGTCAGCTGGGTTAGTAGGGAAAGTTCAGGCAGATGCATCAAGGAGTTAGGTGAATTGTACCTTGACTACATGTCTGACATTTCCCGGACTGGAGCATAACATAGAGGATGGGCGTGGTTGTGCCAGCTAGTGACTGATAAGGTGATGTGAAACCTCAGGAGAGGAGGTGGATTCTTGGAAGTCCTGAGAAAAGGGGATAGGACAGGGGACTCAAATTCAGTTTATCTTAGGGGCAGTGCCTGTCCTCAAGTACTCCCAGTGGGCCAGAAGGAACCCCCTCTGGCAAGGAGCGGGTGCCTCCATGTGCTTCCCCCGACACATCCCCTGGTGCCTGTCACCCCCAAGCTATATAAACCCCTGGCAGAATCCCGCCACCACCTCCAGCAGTGCAGCCAGGGCTAGAGCAGCTTCTGGCTGCAAGTGTCGTGCCACAGCTGGCAAGTCCCTGAGGCAATGTGTGTTCAGAGCCTTTCTGTCCTTAGGACAGTTTGGGGCAGCCACTGGGAGGTCCACAGAGGCCACTCCAACTGTCCTATAGATGAGACAGCCCACAGGTTAGCCCAAGGGGTTCTGGGCAGGCTGGGGCTGGCAGCAGGGGTCAACCCCTCCCTCCTACACTCACCACAGCTCACACCAGGCCCCCAGTAACCCACGAGGTTGCATGCCTCTTGAGAGGGGGCTTGACCTTGCCCGAGGACTGAATCCTGAGAAGTGGACTACAGCTGGACCTGGCTGATCTTGGCAGCAATGCTACATATGGACAGCTGGCTGCGTCAGTCCCAGCCATGAGGGGGTACTCCAACAGTAAGTCCATCCTTCACTGTCATTTTTCTGTTTTTATGATGTCTATAACCGTGTGTTCACATGAAAGACCTTGCAATTGATCTGGTTATTTATAAATAGTTGCTTCTGGCCTGTCCACTTTCTTTTAGCAGTGCAGAGGGAGTTTAGCTTTTGGAACAATTTTTACGCTGGCAAACTCCATTTGAATGTTATTTCGATTTGAAATCAGCGGGAGTACTTCCAGATGAGACTGTTTGACCAGATTGCTGGTTGATCTGCCCTGAGAGGTTCTGGATAAAGTCAAGTGTAATGTTGTTGAGAGCCGTGCTGCGCAAGGCTACTTTCCTCTCGTGCAGCTGTGCCTTAGTGAGACACTAGATGGTGATAGTGCTACAAGAACTACAGAGTCTTTTCCCAGGGCACACAGAAACAGTCATCTTCTGGACATCCCACTGACTACAACATTTAGTGCAAATCCATGTTAGTTTGCTGAGAAAATACTCATATATGAGAGTTGGTTAAATATTTTAAAGATAGCAAATTATATTGATTAACAAAGGGAGAGGGGGAAAAAATTTCCAAGGCAATGGCATCTCACTTACTTGCCAAGAACGGCGACACTGGCAAGAGAAGAAGCTCTTTAGTTTCTACAAATTATTTAGCAGTTTGGTGGGGGGCGGGGGGGAAGACAAAACACAAAGATCTATCAGTATCACAAAGTATCTATCATTTTATACAACTACACATACTCACTGTAATAAAAAGTTACTGGGATTCACTTTAAGGTGTAGGATCTAATAGTAATTTAAAGAACTTGTAACTCCCCTTTGCGAGTTTAATATTCGTTTGGATTAAAGAAGAGGTTTCCACAGCATGTAGTGGAGAAGTTCCTCTGTTCTTCCTAAATGCAATTATTTAGCATGCCGGTGATTCTAATAGCTTCACATAGGATCCTAGAGAACCGGGCATTTAGTGCCATGTTCACAAACATGAAGGCTTGCTCACTGAATAGGCAAAGAAGGAAGTATTTGTATGCCGTTGGTGCTGCAAATCTTGAAGGGGTGGGGGTTGCGGGGGTGGGAGAGCATGGCAGCGCATGTACCTTAATGGCAGCGTTTGATTTCTAGCAAAGTTCCTTGTTCAGTATTACAAGATGACAACTTTGGGATTTCTTTTTATCAATCTCTTATGACACCTAGGCTATCTCTACACTAGCCCCAAACTTCGAAATGGCCATGTAAATGGCCATTTCAAAGTTTACTAATGAAGTGATGAAATACATATTCAGTGCCTCATTAGCATGCGGGCGGCTGCGGCACTTCGAAATTGACATGGCTCGCCGCTGCGCAGCTCGTCCTGACGGGGCTCCTTTTCGAAAGGACCCCGCCTACTTCGAAGTCCCCTTATTCCTATGAGCAGATGGGAATAAGCGGACTTCGAAGTAGGCAGGGTCCCTTCAAAAAGGAGCCCCATTGGGACGAGCCGCGCAGCGGTGAGGCGTGTCAATTTCGAAGTGCCACGGCCGCCCTCATGCTAATGAGGCACTGAATATGTATTTCAGCACTTCATTAGTAAACTTTGAAATGGCCATTTACATGGCCATTTCGAAGTTTGGGGCTAGTGTAGACATGGCCCTATATGCACAAATGGGCACAGTTCCAACAGATGCAGATAAAAAGGTCTTTCTAGCCCTTCAAACGTATGGGGCCAAAATCTTCTAACAGTTTCAATGGAATTATATGGTGAATGACTCTGGTCCCAAATTTTACACTTGACAATATCTACTTTGGATAGAAATAGGCTGGAGTCTATTGGTCTCCAGTGACACTCCATCTCAGTCCATTGCAGCTCATTGTCTATGCCAGTACCGTTACGATGTGTTTACACCAGTGTCCCTGAGAGCAGAACTTTGTTTTATGCTTTTCTCTTTTGGTACCTTTTTGCTTCAAACTTTTGCTTAGGAATCTCCTCTGACCCCCTTATTTAATAGCCAGCATTTGTACACATTCTTCTGGGTGGCTCTGTGGCTATAAATAAGCATTTTAGCGTGTGTCATAGTTATTCGGTAAGTCATGCCTTAGACCTCTTTCACCTCCTTCATCTGAGAGGCCTGGCTATCTGCATCTCACCTGAGGTGGAGCTATGTGGTCCAACTACAGTAACCCTCAATTTTATGGACACTGATTTAGCAGAATTTGGGCACAACAGACATTGTCCCATTGTTCCCGAAGTCTGCTGGGGTCCATAAAATCACCCTCTTTCCCCCTCCCCCACAAAAAGTTGAGACTTACACTGCCGCAGCCTGGAGGAACCGCCATCTCCTCTGCTGGAGCTGCCATGTGATCCTTCCACCAGGGGTGGGATGTGTATATGGCCAGACAGGCACTCACGTACGCTCCCCCACCCCGGTAGGAGGAGCACGTGGCGGCTCCCGTGGTGGTACCTTGAGCCGCATACAGCGAGATGGCTCCAGCCATGTGGCAGGAACACTCCAGTCATGTGGCTGGCGGGAACACTATAGTCACATGGCAGGTCTAGCAGCTCTAGCTGCAGTGGTGGGCTCCATTGGCTTCTCCAGCAGCGGTGGTTCCAGTGAATCAGCATTTTTGTGGGATGGGGCAGTGAACCCTCGTATTTAATAGACTTTCAGGTTTAATGGACACCTGTCCCACCATTAGTCCATTAAATTGAGGGTTTACTGTACATCTAGACTGGCTGTAGGAGCTGTAGGAGTGGAGTTCCTTCTTTGTCAGCCTTGGTAAACTGAGAGGCCCAGCTGAGTGTGACAACTGTAACCCTTTTCCTCTGGGACCTTGTGATAGAGGCTGATTAGTGACCTCAACTGGCTTCTTCCAAACCAGGCATTATTTATTCTTTTGCCCAAAGGTACCAAGCACACAGAGCAAAGGGGCCTACATGCCTCACCTCACCTCACCTCACCTTAACTTGCAAACTTTGATGCATTTCATCCAGCAAGGTTACCTCAATCTCTGACTGAGGTGCATACTGTTCTGCTTGCAGACGGTGTGCATACCTGCTCTGTCTTCTTGCATTCTCGTCAGCTCTCTCTCACCTTTCTTGGGCAGCCCACTCCGTTCACCCAACCCACCCTCCTTTTTCTAGACCTAGCTACTAGAAAGAAGGTGATTCACTAAACTGGAAGACTAGGCAATAAAATGGCAGATGAAATTCAATGTTGATAAATGCAAATAAGGCACACTGGAAAAAATAATCCCAACTATGAATACAATAGGAGGGGTCTAAATTAGCAGTTACCACTCAAGAAAGAGATCTTGGGTTCACTGTGGTTGCTCTGATTAAACGCTTGCATTTTGAAGAAGTCTTAAACAGACCACCATCACTAAATCCGGCACAGCTAGAAGCAGGAGAACCCCTAGATATAACATGGGGGAATTACAAACGAGGAAGTCTGCAAGGCAATAAGGAACCTAAAGAATGGCAAGGCAGCAGGACCTGATAATATTTCACCTGAAGTACTAAAGGAAGGAGGAGCTGCTATAGTGGACCAGCTACACAGTTTGCTAAATCTGATATGGACAAAAGAAGAGATTCGAAAGGATCGGAGAAAGGGGCTGCTAGTGAAACTCCCTAAATCTGAAAATCTGTCACTGTGCGAAAAGTAGAAGGAAATCGCCCTCCTGTGGATTCCGAGCAAAGTACTAACCAGAGTCATCCAGGAACAAAATGAAGATGCCATAGACCATAAACTACAAGAAGAACAGGAAGGTGTTAGGAGAGGACGCTCTTGCACAGACCAGATAGTAGTTCTTCGGATCATTGTAGAACAATGCATCGAATGGCAAGTACCAGTCTATGTCAACTTTATCGACTTCATGAAAGCCTTCGACAGTGTGGACAGGCAGTTCATCTGGACCATCATGCAACATTACGGAGTCCCAGGCAAACTGATTACCATCATCAAGAAATTGTATGAAGAATACTCCTGCCAAGTCATCCATGATGGGAAAATTTTTGGAAAAATTCCAGGTTACAACAGGTGTTTTCCAAGGTTGCCTTCTTTCTCCATTACTCTTCCTGATCGTCCTTGACTGGGTCACAGAAACAGCACATGCTGACTCAGGAAGGGGACTCCAATGGACCCAAACTAGAAAACTTGAAGATCTAGAGTTTGCAGATGACTTAGCCCTGCTTGCAGACAAACTAGAGCATATGCAAGAGAAGACAGATGCCCTATAGGAAACAGCTGAGTGAGTGGGCCTCAAGATCAGTCAAGAGAAGACCAAGTTCATGTGCATTAATAATAGACAGGAAAGTGAAATCAATTGAAGGAAAAGCAGTGCAAGATGTTGACCAGATTGTATACTTGCGGAGTGTAGTCAGCAACAATCAGGGCACTGAAGAGGACATCAGTGCAAGAATATGAAAGGCACAACAAGCCTTTGCCATATTACAACCAGTCCGGTGTGCAAGAGCCCTTTCAACAATAACCAAACTATGCAGTTGCACTTCCAATGTGAAATCAGTGCTGCTGTATGGCTCGGAGACATGGCGCGTTGTCCAGAGCAACATTGAGAAAATTCAGATGTTTGTCAATAAACACCTTGGACACATTCGCCAGCTAAAGTGGTACGATAGAATGCCAAACAAAATGTTGTGGACCAAAATAAACCAGAAGCCAATACAGGTCCAGATCAAGAAGAGAAAATGGCAATGGGAAGGCCATATCCTGCATAAGGACTGCGAGGGATGTATCACGAGACAAGTGTTAGAATGGAACCCAAAGGGAAAGAGGAAAGAGGGGATGTCCCAAAAAAACATGGTGATGAAGTTTTCTGGATGAAATGAAAGCAGCTGGGGGGCTAAATGTGGGATCAAATCAAGACTATAGCCGAGGATCGCAAGAGATGGAGAATGACTGGGGAGGCCCTATGCTCCACTAGAAGCCCAAAGGATTAAGAAGAAGAAGTTCTCTGAAAACATCTGCTCAATGTGCAGCACCAGACAAAAAAAATAGATAATAAAACAGAAAATATGTTGTCACTATATAAATCAATGGCATGCCCATATCTTGAATACTTCATGCAGTTCTGCTCACCCCATTTCAAAAAGGTATATTAGAATTGGAAAAGATGCAGAGAAAGACAACAAAATGATTAGGGGCATGGAACTGTTTCCATGTGAGGTGAGATTAAAAGGGTGCAGACTGTTCATCTTAGAAAAGAGATGACTGACGGGAGGTACGATAAAGGTCTATTAAATTGTGAATGTTATGGAGAAAAGTGACTTTGGTATCTGTAAACTTCAAGTTCAAGGAGCTGGGATAGGAAGGTGAGATGAATCACAAAAAATTGCCCTATTCTGTTCTTTCCTTCTGGAGTATAGGTGATTGGCCTCTGTCCAAAAACAGGGTAGTGGGCTGCAATGATCATTGGTCTGACCCTATATGGACGGTATGTGCTCAGGCATATTCTTGTATTCTGACCTTTATCAGGAACATATTTCACTCAGGATAGATTGAAAGCCATGAAAGGGAATATTTGTCTTTTGTAGGATTGGCTGCCATCTACAGACACAGCAAACACTTACTTTTCAGCTATTTTGATAGCTAAAGTGACTGTTCACTTGTATTCTCTACATTTAGGTCTATGTTTACTTTTCCTGTTAAGGTTCTTTCCAGTCCATGTTAGACTAACAAGAAATATTCAAATATATGTAAACTGTTCAATTTTGCTGATGTTTAGGGAACATTTTTAAGGTCACCTTTTTGATCTATCTTACAGACCTAGCAAATTTATGCACTGTATATTTGATCACTACTTGTTTTTATCTATATCTGTCTTCTCTGATTGTATTTGAATGGGTTTATTTTCTGTTTTAAATAAAAGATTTATGCCTTAGTTGTCAGAGTTTGCCTTTATGTGAAAATTTAATCTTGTTTCTAGAAGCCTAGATTAATTTATTAGATTAAATTGTTCCTTGTATTTCTCAAAGATGATAGAAGTATACTTTCCTCTGTGGGTACATTACATAAACACAATACATTCTACTTCTAAGGCTATATCTACACTAGAGGGTTTTGTCAGCAAAACTGGAGTTTTGTGAACAAAACCCAAGGAGCATCCAGATTCCCAAGACATTCTGTCGACAGTAAAGCGAAAGAATGCAGCACTTTTGTCAACAGTCTTTTCCTGCTCCTCATGAGGCATAATGCCTCTGTCAACAGAGATCAGTAGACAGAAAGCTGGTCTGGATGTTCCAAGAGGACATTGGGCAGCCCTTTTTGCTGTGCTTCCGGTTGGTTGTTTTGTTGACAGAGCAGTTGGGCAGTCCAGCCGCTCTCTGTCGACAGAGAGGATCGCTCTTGTGATCCACTTGGCAATTTGGCCACAATCTGTTGTCAGAAGTTATCTTGTGATAAAAACTTCTGTTGACAAATCACGGTAATCTAGACATAGCCTAAAAGAAAAGCAAAGGGCTTCATAAGTCTTCACAATAAAACACAGTCAGGATGGAAGATGGAAACAAACACTGACATTTTTAATCTATGACAGAGTAATGGTAATTTCCCGACAAGTAGACATGACATATGACAATTCAAGTAGCAGATAGTATACTGGAAAAGGTTTCATGAAAAATTGTGTTTCCTCACATTTAGATTTAGTAAATATGATTCTGTACCATAGAACCAGTAGGCCGTGTTCTGATATTTGACACCTAGATTTGCATGGATATAACAGAAACCAAAATCTGGCTCAATGTTTCCAATAAGTCAGAATTTTTCTTCAATATCACTTAACATCAGGTTCATGCAGTACTGAAACATCAAGTTTTCTCTTCTGATTTAAATAGAGTAGGGGACAAAACTCTGTGCTAATCCACTGTTCTAGTTGCTTGGTGGTTATTCCCGGCATACACAGGAATGGCGGCTTGTGTCATGAAATTCTCCAAACCCCTGCCGGATCTCAGTAAGCAGAGGCCGGGACTCAGAAGGCCTAGTATTTGCTACACCTTCTTCAGAATCTCTCTCAGCTATCGCAGATTCTGACACTTCACTCCATACCTCATTATTTTAATCTCATTAGGTCCCAGTGGATGAGGGAGTGACCTTAGGAGAGAATCCTCCATTGAGTCATGGATTAGGTCAAGCATTGTGCCCATGAGTAGCCTATTTAAGAGGCAAGGGAAGGCATTGCCTCCTCTGGATCTTAGTCCCCAGTGTCTTAACTACTCCTGTCCCTATTCTGACTCTTCCTGAAGGCACCCACAGCAGGCTTGGTAATTTAGGCTATGTGTATGCTACCAGGTTTTCTCAACAGAAATTGCCTGTTGGTAACAAAACTATGAGAATCTGAACACTACAGTGCAACTTTTATTGGGAAAAAAACCCAGCTTCCGTGATAAAAACTTTCCACCCTGACAAGAGACTTTTTTTCTTTTCGCCTCCCATTATTGTCAGCAAAGAGTCAGTGTAGGAACTGCACTTTGTTTTGCCAGCAGAATTGGCTTCCACCAGGAGATCACAATGCTGGCCCTGATCACGCTGCTCAGTGATTTGCTCTCTGCTGCTGCTGAGCAGGCATGTGTCTCTCCCCTTTCAAAGCTCTGGGAACAATCAGACTGCTGAGTGGACTGCTCTGTTGGGGAACCAACAAGAAGCAAATCATTAGAGTACTCCTGTTCTGCCTGCACTAGGAACACAGTAGCTGGCGCAACTCCCATGGAATCATGGGCTTGACCAATCAAATGTCATTTGCTAATACTTCCGTTTCAACCCGCCTGACATTCTGCAAATGCTTCCGTGTCAGTTATGCACTTAAAGACATTCTAGCCTCTTGAGAAGAGCCACATCCTGTGTCCCGACACTTGGTGCGTTGACGTGAGTGCTTACCTGAATCAGAGGCTAAGTGCAGATGCAATGCTACCTGAATAGGGATACTTTTCCAAATAGGGGCCACCTCACCACCTTGATCTGCCACCCCTAGGGATTTGCATCCCAGAGTCACAAAAACTGCCTCTCTGATTGAAAGCAATGAACTATCTTGTCCAGTATCATCTTTCTGACTGTTTCCATATGTGCCACGGGAGGAAGGTAACAGAAACCCCACTGACGAATGTAGTCTTCAAAAGGCCTTCTTTCTGGTGGTCGTGGGCTTCAGCACCACCTGTGTTCAACAGCTGAGCTGGCAGGAAATATAACGCCAACTGTCACACTTTAAAAAACATGCTTGAGGCAAAAGATTTAGTTGTACCAGGAGCCACAGTGAATGCAAAAGGTAGACACCTGAAAGCCAGCTTCTGACTACATTTATGACATTCTTTGATGCTCGTGAATACTGAGTTCAATTCCTGTGATCCCACTGTCCTCACTGAGGCTGAGTATTACGTTCCCGTTAATTAGTTAATTGTGGAAGAGAAACCAAGTCTTAACTCATGTCTTATTTGTGTAGTCCAGCACTTTGAAATCATGTGCGGAAGTTATTTGTTCCTTCATGCACTACAACTGTTAAGAAAATAGGAAGGACAGGCTGTTGACAGAACCTTTTGCTGATCGATTTTACGTGGTTGTGCTACATTACAATTGAGTACAATTTGCAGCAAAAACAAGCCTGTGCTATACAAGAAAACCCAGATTAAATTGAATGAGTAGCTAACAGTCAAGGTCACACCCATTCATGTTAATGTGACCTTCAATTAGTGAAGCAGAGGTCTACAGATAGTTATTTTATCAGATACACACTATGGTGTTCGCAAACATTTGTATCCTAGTAACAAATACTACTTTGAAATGACCCTCTATTTGGTCGAGCTCATTAGGCAAAACAAAAATAAAAGTGAAACTCTTTCCTTGTGCATGATTTAAGGGCTTCTGGAATTAAAAAGCTGAATCCAGACATTCAGGACTAGTGTTAAATACCTTTTATCATGTCTTCATATACCTATACTGATGCATCAGTACAGGGTACCAGCAAGCAATGCTAGAGGTGCAGCCCACTTGAGACCACATTTTCAGAAATTCAGGTCTGACAAATAGGGCCAAGGGTTCAGGAGAGCTCAGCTCTCATTTAGGCACTTAAATGATACTGTGAAATATTCAAAGTGTTCAGCACCCAGCAGCCTCCCCTTCCCCCCATTTCCAACCACTGTTCCCAGCGGCAGCTGCTGGGTGCCAAAATTTAATTGTGTTGTTTAAGTGCCTCAGTGAGAGCAGCATGCTTCTGACAATCTGGCCACAGATTTACCTGCTCAAAATGGGTAGTAAGAACAGGATTTGCTATGCTGTCCATCTAGCCTAGTATCCTGGTTTCTTACAGTATCCGGTTCTAGATATTTCAGAGAGAATGAATGGCTGAATGCAACTGTTGGTAATCTGTCCTGTCAGTCAGTCCCAGTTGGCGGTTTTGGTATACCCAGAGTGTGGGGTTGCATCCCTGTCCATCTAACAGCTTCCAAGAAATCACCTAGTTCTCTTAGGAACCCTTTATCCTTTTAGCCATCGTAGCATCCTATGCCAATGAGATACACAGGTTATCTAAGCACTGTGTGAGGAAGTACTGCCTAATGTTTGTTTTAAACCTGCTGCTGATTAATTTCATTGGGTGCCCCTTGAGTTTTTGTATTATGTGCAATGACGAATAACATTCCCCATTTACATTCATCATACTGTTCATGATTTTATGGCCCTTTATCACTTAGTCCCTTGTGCATCTCTTTTCTAAGATGAACAAACCCAGTCTTTTTAATCTCTCCTCATATGTACTGTTCCATAGCCCTAGTAATTTTTGTTGTCCTTTTCTGTACCTTTTCCAGTCCAACCTAACTTTTTTGATAGGGGGTGACCAGAATTGTATGCAGTATTCAAGATCTGGACACACCATAGATTTATATAGTGGCATCATGATACCTTCTGTTTTATTATCTAGCCCTTTCACAGTGGTTCTCTACATTCTGTTAGCTTTTTTGACTGCCACTGTACATTGCATGAATCAAAGCAGTCACTTAGTACCTTAACGACTGACAGTTTTATTTATTAGGCCATGAGCTTTCATGGGTAAGATCATATCTTCAGATTCGAGAGTGGAAATAAGCGATCAGGAAGAAGTGGGACTTAACTACAAAAGCTCATTACCTAATAAAATTATTAGTCTTTAAGGTGCTACCAGACTGCTTGCTTTGCTTTGTGAAGCTACAGACTAACACGGCTATCCCACTGAGACCATTGTGCAAATGTTTTTCGAGAACTGTCCATTAGGCCTTTAAGATCTTGCTTGAGCAGTAACAGCAATTTATATCCATCACTTTTTATATAATGTTGTGGTTATATTTTATAATATGTTATGTTGCACTTATCAACATTGCAATTCACCTGCCATTGTGTTGCTGAGTTAGTGAGAGCCTTTTGTAACTCTTTTTTCAACCAGCTTTGGACTTTAACTCTTTGGAGTAATTTATATTGTCTGCAAATATTACCACTTAACTGCTCACCCACCTTCCCAGATCTTTAATGAATCTGGTGAACAGCACAGTTCCCAGTACAGATTCGCTGGGGTACCACACCATACTGTTTGTCTTTAGCCCTTTGTGAGAATTGAACATTTACTCCTACTCTGTTTCCTGAATTTTAAACTGTTCCAGCTCAGAGCTGACCTTCCCATTATCCCATGACAGCTTGCTTTGCTTAATAATCTTTGGTGAGGGACCTTCACAAAGACTTTCGGAAAGTCTAAGTATGCTCAGTAGATAGAACTACTCTTATCCATATCCTTGATGACATCCTCAAAGAATTCTAACAGATTAATGAGGCATGATTTCCATTTGCAAAGGCTATGGTGACTCCTCCCCCAACAAAAAGCAGTCAAGTAGCACTTTAAAGACTAGCAAAACCATTTTGCTAGTCTTTAAAGTGCTACTTGACTGCTTTTTGTTTTGATAGTGTATAGACTAGCACGGCTTCCTCTTTGTTACTACTCCCCCAACATAGTGTGTTTATCTACGTGTAGGATAATTCCATTCTTTACTATAGTTTCAACTGATTTGACTGGTATGGAAGTTGTTTTGATAATATATAGACTAACACAGCTATCTCTCTGCTACTATTCAACTGGTATGGAAGTTGGACTTACCGGACAGTTATTGTCATGATCCCCTCTGGATCCTTTTTAAAAATGGCATTACATTAGCTACCCTCTAGTCAGCTGGTGTAGAGACTGATTTATGCTGTGGGCTATATAACAGTTTGTAGTATTACTCACATTTGAGTACCTTCAGAACTCTTGGGTGAATATCCTGGTGACTTAGTGCTGGTTAGTTTATTGGTTTGCTCCAAAACCCCTTCTATTGACATTTCAGTCTCAAATTGTGCCTCTGATTTGTCCCTCATATCATCTGAAGTCAAGACTGATGCAAAAAATTAATTTAGGTATTCTGAAATGGCTTCATGTTGCCTGGGTGCTCTTTGATAAGCTATTGGACTCACTGACTGTTTAGCAGCCTTTCTGCTTCTGATGGTCTTATGGGTTTTGTTGCTATTAGTTTTTGTGTCTTTTGGCTAATTTGTCTTCAAATTCTTTCTTGATCTGCTTGTATTATACTTTGACGCTTGATTTTGCCAGAGGTTATGCTCCTTTCTATTTTCCACACTCAAATTTGACTTCCAGCTGGATGCTTTTTTGCCTCTAACCACATCTTTTACTCTGCTTTTTCAGCCAAGGGAGCATGTTTGATCCTTTTACTGTTTTTAATAAATATATTTGGGGTATATATTTAGTTTGAGCATCTGCTATGGTGTTTTTAAATAATCTTCATGCAGTTTGCAGGCATTTCATCCATTTGACTGTTCCTTGTAAGTTGCATTTTATTGGCTTCCTGATTTGTGTGTAGTTTTCCTTTTTTCTGTTAAATGGGTTTCTGTGGCATATTTCCCCTACAAGGGTGTTAAATGTCTTTACGTATTTGTTGCTATGACCAAGCAGTTCAGTTATGTTCTCACCTTTTGGACTAGAGCCTGTGCTCTGCTTAGGACTAAATCAAAAATTGCCTCTCCCCTTGTGAATTCCAAGACAAATTACTCCAAGAAGCTCTCTGCATCCTTTGCTGAAGTGACATTTACTGTGTTGATATGGGGATAGTTGAAATCCCCCATTATTATTGTATTTTCTGCCCTTGTAGCCTCTCTAATCTTCCTGAGCTTTTTTACAATCACTCTCACTATCTTACTCAGGTGGTCAGTGGGATATTCTGACTGCCATGCGAGTGTTTAAGTGTGGAATTTCTTCCCAGAGATTTGATGGTTTCTCTTAGATTCATTTAGTATTTTTACTTTATTTGGTTCTGCTTTCTTTCACAAACAGTGCCATGCTCCAACCAGTGCAGCCGGCTCTGCCCTTTCTACATGTTTTGAACCCTGATATTTTGTATGCTAGTATTTCCCTGATTATCCTCATTCCACCATGTTGACATGATGTCTATTGTATCAATAACTTCAGTTAATACCAGACATTCTAGTTCACCCATCTTAGTGTTTAGACTTCTTGCAATTGTACATAAACACTTGCACATTTTGTCAATGTTCGATGGCTTGCCTCCATGTTTTGCATTTGACTGTTCTTCACTAGGTCCTATTGATACTTTATCAGCTTCCTTCTATCCTCTTCACTAGGATGTACTGTTCCTCTTCAGTAAATTCATCCCAGTGAGATATCTCTTCCTGAGCTGAGGACACCTGTTGGCTTGTCCCCAGACTGTAGTTTTAAAAGCTTTATTTCGAACACATGCTTAATTCCCATTAACTTTAATGGGACTATTCATGTGCTTAGCTTAGAGCATTTATTTATGATTATTATTTAATATTTGTATTAGCCTAGCACCTAGGAACCCTGTGATGGACCAGGTCATGAAGAGATGGACCCTTCCTCAAGGCACTTATATTTTAAATATAAAACAAAAGATAGATAAAACAAAAGATAGATATAGGCCAATGGGGAAATACATAGAAACAATATTGGTCATTATGACAGGCTGTAATATCAACAAAACAGCAGCCTAGTAATTGTGAATTTTTTTAGTCCTTTTTAAAGCAAAGTTAAAAGGCAAATCTGAGTTCTCTACATTTTGAGATATCTGGATAGGATTTGAAAGGCTCCATGGATTTTCATTGGTTCTCTAATTGAGGAGAAAACTGTGTATTTTGACATGATCTACTGCTGAACTGTGAGTGGCTGCCAGCTTAGTTGTAACTGAAAATACTACACTCTGTTGTAGTAATTGGGCCTACAAATTTAACTTAATTGTGTGCTCAAAAGTGAGTGAAGGTTTGTAAAAATGGTACAGTAAGCTAAAACAGTAACTAATGATGGGGAAATTTGCTCGTGAGTGATAGACTGAATTAATCCAAATGAAACAGCCTACTGATGTAACTCGAAATCATGCCTGATAAACAAGAGAAGCATTAATAGACTGAAAATTAATTAATCAAAATTGGTGGAGCAGAAATTAGTCCTAATTGTTGAATCAAATAATGAGTGCATGGGCTATTCCAACCATTACTAACCACTGGGGCCTTAAAAACCCAAACGTCATATGGAAAATATGGATGGACAGAATTGAAGCAAAGGGGAAAGGCACGAGCTGGGGAAGGCACAAGCTTCACTATCGTGGGTGCCACACTCATTGTCTCCTAGGCCCTCTGACATTTGTTTGTCCTAATCTGGAGAGATGTCATGACTAGACTGGTGGGAGGGTGGGGAGAGAAGGAGAAGAGAGACCCAGATAATACTGCCAGCTCTGGGGAAACCCTGAATACCAGCTGGTATCTTAGACTTTGTCCTCCATCTAACTCTGCAGTGTGTCCTTTTCCTTTCTCTTTCCCTTATTTTTCTTTCCTAACTCTCTCCTGGCTAAGACTGTATATTTTGTAACACTGACCAAAAGTGTCTCAATATTGTATTAGTGGTCAACGTCTCTGTCTGGTTGGTGGCCAGTATCAAGTGAAGTACCTCAAGGGACAGTTCAGGGGCCAGTTTCATTCAACATCTTTATTAAGGCCCGGGGGAGTGGGGGAGGGATTGCAGCCTCAGCAAATCTCTGGATGACACTAAACTAGAGGGAGAGGTTGAAACACTGGAGAGTAGTAATAGAGTCCAGGGAGACCTAGACAAATTGGAGGATTGAGCCAAAGAAATCTGGTGTTGTTCAACAAGGACAAGTGCAGAGTCCTGCACTTAAGATGGAGGAATCCCAAGCACTGCTACAGGCTAGAAACTGATTGGCTTAGCAGAAGTTCTGCCGAAAAGGGCCTAGGGGTTACAATGGATGAGAAGGCTCTCATACTGAAGGGTGCAGCAAGAAGGCTAACAGCATATTGGGGTGCATTAGTAGGAGCACTGGCAGCAAATTCAGGGAAGTGATTATTCCTCTCTATTCAGCACTGGTGAGACTGCTTCTGGAGTATTGCCTGCAATTCCTGGCCCCCACTACAGAAAGGATGTGGATGCATTGGAGAGAGTCTGGCAGATGGTGACAAAAGTGATAAGGGAGCTGGAGCATATGACTTATGAGGAGAGGCTGAGCTTATTTAGTCAACAGAAGAGAAGAATGTGGAGGGAGAGGGGATTTGTTAGAAGCCTTCAACTACTTGAATGGGGGTTCCAAAGAGGATGGAGGGAGGCCGTTTTCAATGGTGACAGATTACAGAACAAGGAGCAATGGTCTCAAGTTGCGGTAGGTTGGATATTAGGGAAAACCTGTTTCACTAGAAGAGTGGTGAAGCTCTGGAATGTGTTACCTAGAGAGGATGTAGAATCTTCTTCCCTAGTGGTCTTTAAGTCCTGGATTGACTAAATCCTGGCTTGGGTGATTTAGTTGGGATTGTCTTGCTTTCAGTGGTTGGATATAATGACCTCCAAGGGCCCCTTCCAACCCTGTGATTCTGTGATTGTGGATAAGACCATATGTTTGTGCCTACAGTTTTTCCAGCAAAGTTGCAAATGAGAGTCAACACTGAAAAAATAAACATTTTACTCTTCTTTTCTTTCCCCATGTGTCTTGTCTCATTTTTCCAGAAAACATGACAACACCCCCACGCGTTTCAGCTAGATTCTTTTTTCCTTAAAAGGACTATTATTACCATATTTAACAACATCTAAAACAACTGCCAGGGTTTCCTCCCCAACCCCAAGTCTCTCTTCAGCTAAAGGGAAAAGGAATAAGACACTGTTAAAATAGAAGTCTTATTTGAAGCATTTGAAATGTAAAGTTTTAACTTGTTATTAAAGATTCAGAAGTGGAACAAAAAAAAGGTTAACAGTTTGCCAGATTAATAAGCATGCTGAGATCTCTGGGTACTAAATCTTGTTTGGCACAGTTTAATGCAGAACAGTGACAGGGTCATATTAACACCTCTGATTCCTTGGGCCCTTTTATTCCATATAAATTAATACAACACCTCAAGGCTGATAATGTTGGTGGCACCTAAAGACATACATGGTCCCAATTATTCCTAAATTAGCTCATATGTATTAATGGCCTTCCCAGAAGTAAAACAGATTTAGTTCAGTTATCACTGTACAATAAAGAGACTCATTCTGATGTAGCATAGTAATTCTAAGAGGAGAGAAGGATGGATTCTGTACAATCAATTAATTGCACTTCATTGATGCTGGAAGATGCGCTGCAGGATAACAAAAGATGCTCAATGCATTCCAGCCTCAGAGCTTTGCACAAGGAGAGCATTCTTATCGAAATCATATTCTCTTCAGTCAAACAGGCTTCCCATAAAACTGTGGGCTTTGCCTAAAGAAACTAAAAAAGGATGTCCTTGCATAAAAAGGATGTTAGTCTTCCCAGCACATTAGGGAAACCTGTCTTATTTACTGCTTTTGAGTTAAATGGTCTGCTGTCAACCTGGCTCTCCTCTCAGTTAGGGAGATTTTCTTTTGCTGTGTTTTGAAGTCTCTCCCCCCCTCGGTGGCCATGAATTGCGGGGCCTGGCTGCCACCCAGGGCAATGGTTCAAGTGGCCCTCGAGCCACTGACCCCACACCCCACCGCCAACAAAGATTTTCAGGGACCATGTCAACTGGCCGTTCAACCTCCCAACTACCAAACTCCCCCACAACGGCAATGAAATATGGTGAGCTCCACCCCCAGGTTGGCAGTGTCTGTGTAGTGAAGAGGGAAGCCAAAAGGCTTTTTTCCTAGACTTTTTTTATTGTCTTTCTTCTAACTTTGGACCCCTTCACACAGGGAAGAGTGGGTGGAGGGCCTGTTGAAAACACAGACTGTACACAGCAGCTGCATAATGGACTGGAAAGCTAAAAACCCTCCCTAAATGACAGTTTTAAAAAGCAGTTCAGTTATAGAAGAAAGAGATTTCTGTTAATTTGGCACTCTTTGTTGATGCCCTACTTTTCCTTCCTTCCGACTGGAAAAATGGCCATTTGCTTAGCACGAGAGGGGAGTGAGACCAACACAATGTTGGGAAGAGGATATCAAATACCAACAACCACTTCTAGGGCATTTTTTTTGCCATGCTGCACTAGTGAAAATACCAAGAATGCGATGGAGATGAGGGAACTGTGGTATAGGTTCCCACAAAGCACTGCTGCAACCGTCAACGTTTGCCAATTGTGCATAGCAACAATAAGTTGACTTTGTGAGGAACACGTGGGGAGGTGAGGCTAGTCACATTCAAATTTATAAAATCCAGCATTAGACAATCGATATTAATAAATTCGAGTTTATCTCGCAGTGTAGATGCAGGCTGGGGAGATACCAGGTGAGAGGAGAGGGGCAGTCAGAGGGAAGCCAGGACTGAGAGTGAGGGGAGAAGCTGACATTGGGCCAGACAGACTGGCATGCAGAAGAGAGCCCGTCAGCTTACTGCTGGCTGGTCAAGTCAGACTGTGTCTGATGGAATGTTCCTGAACATCTGTATCAATATGTTCAAGAGGATTGGATCCATTCGGCTGCTGTCACTGATGTGTTGTCCTGGGTACCCAGGTCTGGTCTAATGTGCACACATGCAAACAGACATCTCTAGAATCAAGTCTGTCCCTAGAGGAAGTTGTCAGAGGCGCTGGAGGCTCAAAGACTGAGTTGGGTGCCAGACAGAACCCACTAAGAGACCTGGGGAAAGGCGAGCCTTAAATTAAAAATAAATAATCATCATTCTAACAACCTGTTAGATAATAGCCTATACATACAGAAAGGCAGGGTTCTTTCATTTAAAGAGTTATGTTTAGTCAAATATATGTAATGGTAAGTTATAATCAGTGTATGCGTGTTCATTAAAATCTTCTTATTATATATATTCATATATTTTATGTTATTCCAGCTATTGTAGATGGGTGGAATTCAGTTTCATTTGTTCCAGTTTAAATAACATTCCTCCTGTTGGGTAGCACTGGATTTTTTTGAGGAAACCTGTTGTAGTATCTTGTCTACTCGTAACAACCTTTTGTCACAGTGTAACACTCCTTCCCCTCCGCTTTCACCCGCTGAGTAAATTACACCACCACTGTGCTGGACCACTACTAAAGCTTCATTAGTGGTTTTGCAATGGGGTAACCCGCAGATGTATTTCAAGTTATTTTAAAACAATAACCCTACTCTGAGAGGTCAGTTTGTCATAAATTTAACAAATAAGACTTTTAAAACATCATTTAGCATAATCAAAACAAAAAGCAGTCAAGTAGCACTTTAAAGACAAAGTGCTACTTGACTGCTTTTTGTTTTGATAGTGTATAGACTAGCACGGCTTCCTTTCTGTTACCATTCAGCATAATGTGATCAAAAATACCAGTTCTGATCTAAGTTCAGAAAACAGTTAATTTTATTAGAGGAAAGTATAATTTATTGACTTTGCTAGCATGGCCAAGCATTGGAATTTAAAGCAATTATTCTTTATTATATGTCGTGTATCGTCTAAATAGTGAAAACTAAGAGCTCTCTAAGGGGAGGATACTGGAGCCTTTCCAAGGAAGTTGCAGGATGGCATAGTTGTTTTAACTTTATGGCCTGGTAATAAAAGTGCAGTGAGGATGACAAATTACTTGTCAGAAAACAGTGTAAGTGACTTCCTTAGGTTTGGAGTGTGCATGGAAAAGGTTTAAATTTACTGTTCACATACTGCTGCTCGCTTCATTGTTGAAAGCAGTGACATTTGTGACACGTAGGACCATTTCCAGAAATGCAGATTGCCTCCTGATAAAAGATTAGATGTAGAAGAAGGGGGAAAATAATTTATAATTATTTGTATTGCAATAGCAGGTAAGGGAGCTGCAGTCACGACCACGTCATTGAACTAGGTGCTGTATAACTGCAGCACAAAGAGGCAGACCCTACCCCAAACTACTTGAGTCCAACTGTTTTTCCTCTCAGAGGCTACTTATGGGCTGCTTTTATGCAACCAGTGCCTAGTTAATAGAATACAGAAGAAGCTTTGTACTAATTTTGACAGATAACTGGAAGACTGATTGTGAATGCTGAATTTAGTGAACTACAAAGTAGGTAGAGCTGCTGAAAGATTCTGACTATTTTCTGACGTAGATGAAATTCTTCACTGAAATTTTGACTGAAAAAAAGTAGTTTAAAAGCCATTTTTTGCAAATGTTTTCTTCACTTTTTGACCAGCTTCAGAGTGCTGAAATATTTCAAAAAATTTAATTGAAATTTTGATTGAAGCAAGTGGATGACATTTTTGTGAAAATGTTCACAGGAATGATGATCTCATGTTTATGGACCAGCTTGAAGAATAGTTGAACAAACATAAATAAGAAGCCAGTGATGATAACCAAATGTACTCCTTTTTTAACCAATTGCTGATTAGCTATTGTTAATTGCTAGTAAATGTACTGTATATTTTCCAAAAATAGTTCACTAAGCCTATGGTAAATCAGCTGCTGAGATTGTCAGTTTTGATATAAACTGAATATTATGAAAGAACAACAGGTCGAAAGATGGTTGACAGCCAACACATTTCAGAAGGGGTAATGAATAAATTAGATAGGGTTACCATATTTGAATGTTCAAAAGAGCTCTCCCAGGAGGAAGAGTGTATCTGTATCAGTATCTACCAACTCATGTTGTATTAATGTGTTTTAGTATGTGTAGTACTAAGTTGGTAGATGCTGATACAGATGCACTCCCTCTGCAGGGTGTCCTCTTTTTTGAAAGTGCAAATATGGCAAACCTGAAGTTGGAGCATTTCTGCCCCTGGAATACTATCCATTAAAAGCATTACTGCAATGATGGGTTTATATAATTTTCACAATCTGTTTTATACCAGCTCTGTCACCATAGCATAAAGGCTGTTCTGATGGTGCAACAATGGAAATGTCAAGTGTTTCTCTCCTACAGTGTTCTTGGAATGTTTGTTCATATCAGGTGAAGTTTTTCTGTTTGTTATTTGTGCAGTTTGCTCTTCTTTTAAATATGGCCATTGTATGCTTTTATATAAGAAAAGAAAATACATAGGCCAGCTTGTGACCTTTAAGTAACAGCATGGAGTAGGCTGGTGTTGTGGAGCCAAGCAGCTCAAAGAGGAGGACAAGAAAGGTTGTATCGTTGCAAGATCAGACCCCAGCCACAAGTGAGGGTCACCAGCCAACATATAGGTGGAGTGGGAAAAGGAAGGATAAGATGACAATGACTGGATTATATGATAACTCAGTAAAGCGAGGCCATGTTACTTTAATTTTTTCACTTGTGTGAGATATGGCAGGAGTTAATGTACAGGAGGAATTTTAATGAAGAGAAGGGGCCAGGTGAACTTGTTTGGGGAGGACATACCAGGATCTGGTGAATGCACGCTAGAATATAGGTGGGCACAGACGAAGGCAGCTAACGGGCATTACAGGTGGCATCACTGAAGAGGTAGGGATGGTGGAATGAACATGAAAGAAGACAGAAATGGAGATGCCAAGCGCTTGAAAAATTTTTTGTGCTTTGAGTGAATGACTTACAAAACTAACCAGCAAAGCAGGATACCTAGATTGTGAATTACCGTGATTACAATCAGTATTATCATTTAAAATTTGCTTTCAATTAACACTTAAGCATTTGGACATGATATTTGCTTTACACAAGACTAGTGCATTTGAATGTTTGTCAGAAAGGTGGAGAACATGATCAACTGGAAATTTGTTTTAGAATGTGAATAGATATTGAGGGAAAACTTTTGCCAGTATTCATTAGCTTTGCATTATCTGTTTGGGAAATAAGAAAGTGAGCTAATATTCAGCTACATCAGATGTAAAACACTGCAGCCAGTAACTAACTCTGAATTGCTATATGGAATGAACAGTAAGACCAAACTTGTGAAACACAGAGATCCAAATCATCTCTGATGTGTCTCTACTGATATAATTTATGTAACCCAGTGGCTATCTCAGACTTGACTGCAGTAATTACAGAAGAGCTCAACAATAACAACCCCTTTGCCCCTACTCTCATTACTCACAACCTAATCCAGACGGGAATTGTGGTAAAGTTCAGTTTAAATTAGCTGCTTTTTAATATATTCTTATAATCATTTGAAAGGCTCATTTCAAAGATATCACATAGCTAACAGGGCAGGAGCCCTTCTGAGAGTTCAAATAGCTTAGAGAGATTAACTCATTAAATAACAGCACATCACTCAGCAGCTGAATCTCCTGAAGAATGTTTATGGCATTGGGAAAGAATTGTCCCTTTGAAAATGCTCCTGTTCTTTCGACCATTTGCAGTTGAATATCTTTATATATCTTTTTTATTGTTTAATGTCTTTATATTCTTACATTGTCCTCCTTAGAGGATTTTAAGGTCCTTTTACTATCACAAAAATGAATTGGAGTGATAAGAAAAATTCTTTTTTATCTGCGTGCAGGATATTCAGATACCTATGGCCAGGTCTGTGGTGGTGTGTTATTTTGCCAGGATGTGGGGAAGGGAAGAGGAGAATTTTGGTGTCACTTACATCATCACTTTTGTGTCACAGGGTGGTATGGCCTTTTCATGGAGCTGGGCTGAACTTCACCTATGGCTAATTACCTATCGCCTACATGATGGATTTATTTTTTGGCAGAGGTAGAAAAAGAAACCAAAGTTACTTGAGTAAAAGTGCAGTTGCTTTCACTTCTGGATACTTGAGTACAATCTAGATGTGGTGTGTGTTCTTTTTTCCAAGTATTCTTCCAGAGGGACACCTCTAACTTGTACTTAAGTACACCCCCCCCCAGCAGCTGTACTTTTACTCAAGTAACTTTTGGGGTATTTTTTTTACCTCTGGGTTTTTGATACTTTTGGAGCCATTACATAAAAAGGCATTGACCATATGCACAAGGTTCCCTGCAACTGGACTTAACAGAAGTGACTGACAGCCCAGATGCTTAGGGCCAGCTGCCAAAATAAAAGATAAACCAAAACTTTATGATCTACAACCATAGCAAATAATTTAGAATCAGCACAGCTGATGCCATCATAACGTCAAAGGCCAAGACAAAGGGATGGGTTTGATGCCACAGATAGCCTGCAGATCCCCTAGTCTTCGGCTAAAAGACCAGCCAGGAACTTAGGTAGGAGAGAGACACCTGTTGAGGACAGATGGGGCTTCATGCAGGATGCTGACTCAGGAAAAAGACCTGAGAAGTAACCGGGCAGCATGACTTCTTTTATTTATTTGATTTATGTTGAATTATTTTGGTTTTGAGGAATAAGAAAGGGACTGAAATTCTGCCACTGTTGGCAACTCTGACAGCCAGTCAGCAAGTTGGCCCTCTGGTTTACGTTATCTGTAATAAGACTTCTTTTTTCCCCCCAAATACATTCCTCAAAGACCTGGTTCAGAGAGGTACTTCCTTCATTCCTGGGAAGGATGAATAGCTGCTGTTGTAATGCCATATTGCAGGCACAAACACTGCCTTTTGGTGGCAGTCTGAAAATGACATCAGGGAGCCCCACTTTCAATAGGGTTGCCGGCTTTGGTTGGATGAATTCCTGGAGATTTTGTACATCTCTTTGTCTGTTTGCTGAAGGCACAGAACAGGGGCTATTACATACTATGCTCTAAAATAGCTTTATCACAGAGGGTGTCCCATTGAAAATGTTTTTTTTTTCTTATAACTGATGCTTTTCCACTTACTTTCTCATTCAAAGATTTCTTGAAAGTCTCTCCCTCTGTAGCATTGTGTTTAAAGAGCTCTCTAATGGTTGGCCATCAAGCCTATGAAAGACTCTGATTTAAAGAATGTTCCGTGAAAGAACTCTTCAAATACTAGAAGCCTCTCATGTGTTTCATATTTAGTGCTAAGCCAAGCTGGTCAATTTTTTTTTTCAAATTTCACAGTGTTGACAGAAAAAAATCATGTTTTAATTTTGGTTGAAAGAAGTGGGAAGAAAATATAGACCTACATTTTCATCCCTAAGGAGAACATCTGAAACTTGTTCCCCCAATTAAGATAAGCCCTTTTGAGATTTTTTTAACCTATTTTAACTAAACAATCTGAAAACCAGTACGATTAGCCCATATGGCTTGTTTAGTCAAATTGTAAGACAAACTCCGCCTCCTATGAAATGGGTCACTAATTACACTCCCAAATTCATTGCAACAATTACATGTAGTCCTGTCCACCTGACTTTTTAAATGCTAGTGTCCAATTTGTTCTTTCTTTTAGTTTCTTCCTGCTACAGGAAATCTTGC
The DNA here is from genome assembly GCF_033958435.1 of Carettochelys insculpta. Taxonomy (NCBI): domain Eukaryota; kingdom Metazoa; phylum Chordata; order Testudines; family Carettochelyidae; genus Carettochelys; species Carettochelys insculpta. Next base: position 17,464,150 of record NC_134150.1, read on the forward strand.
TGCATCTCAGAACTTGCCCCACCATCCTGGAACACAGTAAGAGCAATGTAATGCCAGAAGTCCCTAGTGGATAATTAACAATGCATTCTTGAGATATGGGCCCATTCAGTGGAGGTCCAGCATTTGGCCAGAAGTAGCAGAGGTAGTCAAGCTAGAAAGGCACAGAGCAGTAAAGGTGTGCTTCAGTGCTGACTCTTCCTGGCTTTAGGTTTGCTGTTACAAAACCACAGGCAATGGAGCAGAAGAAGGGTGGCAGAAACCACCGCTCTTTTCAACTGTGTCTAATATCACCTATGTCAGATCAGATTGTGCCACAAAAGAAATATAACATAGAACCTCACAGCTACTTGCTGCCCAGTAGCTGCTTGCTACAGCAAAGGAAATCCGAGGACTGAAATCAGAAAGTGGGAAGGTCCCATGAAAGCTGGAGGCTTTCCCATGTGGGCATCACTAGGTAATATCAGAGCTGTTCTGTGATAATGCAGAGTTAAGAGGCTGGGGCAGACACACAGCACTCCTCTATCAGTGATTCAGTCACATAACCGAATCAAACAGAACATCGTGTCTTCATGGGGAGGGAGAAGGGGAGTGTGAGGTTGGGAAGAGGAAGCAACAGCTGCATCACGACACCTACACCAAAGAGTCAGTTATAAAATGGGGTAGGATGCTAGTGTGTGAGAGATCAACTTGGCTGGATCCTGGGGACAAAGTAAAGAGTCAGTATGGTCAAATGGATGGGTAGAAAGAAAATCAGCCTGTCTAGTGTCAGAGATGGATGACTACATCTGACTGGGGACAGGAGTGAGAAAAACATCTGGTGGGGAGGAGCAGAGGTAATAGGGTCGGGATGGAACATCAGAGATCCGATATTGGCTTCTGTTGAGATCAGTGACAAGATTTATTGATTCAAAAACTTGATTACTATATACTATGGTAGAATCATACAATTCTAGGCCTGAAAGAGACCTCAGGAGGTCATCAAGTCCAGCCCCCTGCCTAAAGCCAGATTAACCCCAACTAAATCATCCCACCCAGGGCTTTGTCAAGCTGGGACTTAAAAACCTCTAGGGATGGAGATTCCACCACCTCTCTTGGTAACGCATTTCAGTGCTTCACTAACCACATGGGCCGTTTCTACACAGGCCACTTCCTTCAGAAGTGGCATTCTAATACACGGAGCGAAAGATGCTAATGAGGTGCGGATGCAAATTCCCTGCACCTCATTACCATAACATCATGTGATTTGGAGTCCAGAAGACCATTCTTCCAGACTCCAAAACGCTGTGTAGAAGTGCAGCCCCAGGGGGGCATCCAGAAGGAAGTCCTTCTTCTGGAGGCCTCTTCTTCCTGAAAAATTTTGGGAAGGAAGTGGCCTGGGTAGAAACAGCCATGGTGAATTAGTTTTTCCTAATATCCAACTATACCTCTCCTTCTGTAACGTCAGACCGTTGCTCCTTGTTCTGCCATCAGTCACCATTGAGAACAGTTTCTCTCCATCCTCTTTAGAGCCCCCTTTCAGGAAGTTGAAGGCTGCTATCAAATCACCCCTCAGTTTTCTCTTCTGCAAACTTAATAAGCCCAAATCCCTCAGCCTCTCCTCATAGGCCATGAGCTCCAGCCCCCTGAGCCCCCTGATTATTTTCGTTACTCTCTGCTGAACCCTTTCCAGTATGTCCACATCCTTTCTATACTGGGGGGTTCCAGAACTGGATTCAATACTCCTGATCTGCTGGAAGTGCTTCTCCAAATGCACCCCAATATGCCATTAGCCTTCTTGGCTACAAGGGCACACTGTTGACTCAAATCTAGCCCCTCATCCACTGTAAACCCCAGGTCCTTTTCTGCTTCACTTCAGTTTAGCCAGTCGGCCCCAGTCTGTAACAGTGCTTGGGATTCTTCCATCCCAAGTGCAGAGCTCTGCACTTGTCCTTGCTGAACATCATCAGATTTCTTTAGCCCCAGTCCTCCAATTTGTCTACGTCACTCTGCACCCTATCCCTACTCTCCAATGTATCTAACTGACCCCCCCACCACCTTAGTGTCATCTGCAAATTTGCTGAGGATGCAATCCATCCCCTCATCCAGGTCATTAATCAAGATGTTGAACAGTACTGGCCCTAGAACTGATCCTTGGGGCACTCCACTTGAAACCGATCACCAACGAGACTCTGAGTCATTGACCACTACGTGTTGGGCCCATCCATCAAGCCAGTTTTCTATCCATCTTACAGTCAATGTATCCAATCCATACTTCCTTAACTTATGGGGAAGAATTTTGTGGGATACTGTATCAAAAGCTTTGCTAAAGTCAGGGTATATCACATCCATTGACTTCCCCATATCCTCCTCATTGAATCTAATCAGATTGATCAGGCACAACTTGCCCTTGGTGAATCCATGTTGACTACTCTTGATCACTTTCCTCTCTTCCAAGTGCTCCAAAATGGATTACTTGAGGATGCCCTGCACGATTTTTCTGGGGACTGAGGTGAGGCTGACTGGTCTATAGTTCCCCAGATTGTCCTTCTTTCATTTTTTAAAGATGGGCACTGTATTTGCCTTTTTCCAATCATCTGGGACTTCTCCAGATCTACATGAGTTTTCAAAAATAATAGCCAAAGGCTCTGCAATGGCATCTGCCAATTTCCTCAGTAACCTTGGATGCATTAGCTCTGGACCCATGGATTTGTGTGCGTCTAGCTTTTCTAAATAGCTCTCAACTCATTCTTTCCCCACTGAGGGCTGCCCACCTCCTTCCCATAGTGCATTGCCTAATGTTGTAGTTGGGGAACTGACCTTGTCCATGAAGACTGAGGCAAAAAAAGCATTGAGTACTTCAGCCTTTCCCACATGATCGGTCACCAGATTACCTCCTTCATCCAGTAACAGCCCCACACCCTCCCTGATAATCCTCTTATTGTTAACATACCTGTAAGAAGCCCTTCTTGTTGCCCTTCACATTCCTTGCTAGGTGCAGTTCCAATTGTGCTTTCACTTTCCTGATTATCCCCCAGCATTCTCCAGACATCTATTTATACTCCTTCTTATTCATCTGTCCAAGTTTCCACTTCTTATATGCATCCTTTTTGAGTTTAAGCTCACCAAGGATTTCTCTTGTAAGCCAAGCTGGTTGCCTACCATATTGGCTTTTCTTACTGTGCATCGGGATGGTTTGTTCCCGTGCCTTCAATAAGACTTCTTTAAAATACTGCCAGTTCTCCTGAACTACTTTCCCTTTCATATTGGCTTCCCAGGTGACCCTGTCCATCAGTTCTCTGAGGGAGTCAAAGTCTGCTCTTCTGAAATGGAGGGTCTGTATTTTACTGCTCACTTGCCTTCCTTTTGTCAGAATCCTGAAATCTAACATCTCATGATCACTCCAGCTGAGGTTGCCTCCCACTTCTATTTCTCCTACTATTTCTTTCCTGTTTGTGAACAGCAGGTCAAGCTGCACACTGCCCCGGTCAGTTCCTTCAGCACTTGTACCAGGAAGTTATCACCAGCATTCTCCAAAAACTTCCTGGATTGTCTGTGTGCTGCTGTATTGGTCTCCCAACAAATGTCTGGATGACTGAAGTCTCCCCTGAGAACCAGCACCTGTAATTTAGAAGCATTTGTAAATTGTCTGAAGAAATTCTCGTCTACCTCATCTGGTGGCCTATAGCAGACACAAACACAACATCACTTCTGTTGCTTCTGCTTCTCAGCTTAACCCAAAGACACTCAGCTGTCTCTTCTCCCTCCATATACTGGAGCTCTCAGCAATCATATTGCTCTGTCACATAATTTTCAACTCCTCCTCCTCTTCTCCCCTGCCTGTCCTTCCTGAACAGTTTACACCCTTCCAAGACAGTGCTCCAGTTATGAGAGTCATCTCACCAAGTCTTCATTATTCCAATGACATCATACTGCTCTGACTGCCACGGCCTCTAATTCTTCCTGTTTTGTTTCCCAGGCTTCTTGCATACATACACCTGATTAGCCTACTTTCTCCCTTTGATTGAGTGGTCCTCCTTTGTTGTACCTTCTTCCTTCTCCACTTACCTCAGGGCTTATGTCACCATCCCTGGGCAAACCTAGTTTAAAGCCCTCCTCCCTAGGTTTGCAAGCCTGCCCACAAAGATGCTCTTTCCTCTCTTTGTTAGGTGGATGCCATCATTTCCTAGCAATCTTTGCTCTTGAAACAGAATCCCATGGTCAAAGAAATCAAATCCCTCTCACTGACACCATGTTACCTTTTTTTAACTATTTGTCCTTGATCCTTAAATGGCCCCCTCAAGGGCTGGGCTCACAATGCTGGGTTTAGCAGGCCAGTGCTCTAACCACTGAGCTATTCTTCCCCCTTTCTAGAAGGGATGCTGTCTTGTGTTGACCTAAAACAGAAGTCAGTGGGTGGTGTTATCTGCATACTATTACAGAAATTAATGATGACAAATTTAACAATATTCTGATGCTGCTAGAAAGTAAAGTATGCTATATGGTAGAGAGTGGACTTTATCACTTTGTAGTTTTCTGCATGATGGGTTCTCTAGACATGAAGAGAGTAACACAGCTTGTATTAGTGGCATAAACCAATTGATTAAATTGTGCTTTGATGGGAAGAATTGCACCAGTTTTCGACCTTTGAGGTTATATTACAGTTGAAGTCTGACTGATTAATGAAATGGCCATTTTTAGCCAAGCATCTTTAGAATCCTGGGTCTTATAATTGCTTCAAACTCCTGTTATTGATCTCCCATGTCAAAATAATTGAACTTTATGGCTGACCACTGATACTGAGAAACCACATAATTACTCCCAATCAAACATGAGCCAACAGAAACTGAGTTTGTGCAACTCCTTGGACAATCTTGTGTATATGTATATAAACATCCTTCCAAATGAACACAAGTCCTAAGTTTAAAGGTGTATCCTTAGATAAATAACTACTTCACACAACATTTAATTAATTATATTTATTACTGATCGTCACATAAAACATGGTTGGTTATCATCTTAGGCATCGATTCTGAACCTTGTTACATACAAGCTTAATGCTGTGCCTTGACTTCAGGAAGGCAAGTTGCCTATGGGGTTCTGCATAGGGGCAGGACTGAGGCCCGGTTTTGTAACATACATGCGTTTGACCCTGGAAGACTAATTGTGTCAGAATGCTGTCAGCACCTAGTGGAAATGACTCATTACGTGTACTAGACTATGGCCGAAAATCTTCTCTCCTGGTTTGCGGATGAAAAAGATGTCACCCTGTACCATCATCTCCTTCTTCATTGGGTTTATTATCACAAATAATATATTTGACTTGGTTACATGAATACAACTATCATACTTATTCACTCCACCTGAGCACCTGAGAGAATATGCCCTAGTAACATGATGCGTGGGCAATCTCTTCTTGAAAATACTCACGCTCTCTCCAACCTCTCATGAAATCCCAAGCCTTTGTATTGGTGGAGGCTGAAAAATAAAAAAGTCAAATTCTTATCAACAAAGAATGTGTTTCTGCTACTTCTCTTTTTAAATAATTCTCCATCAAACTGAAACACAAACAAGAGTTTGTTTTGTAGAATGAGTTCGACAAGTCAAGAATCTTCACACTTTCGCCCCCATTGTTGATGGAAAATAAGATCTCTATGTATAAATGGCAGAGTACTTATGTCCTAACTGTAGGTAATAAAAACTTTATGACACCAAGCTGAATCAGTTTTGCTGTCAAATTCATATATCAAACCCTACTTGAAAAAGTACATTGGCATTTCTGGCTCTTGTTTCCACAAGATCAGTAGGCTGCTACTATTGCTTTTATTCACTCCTTTTTTTTTTCCTAATATACTATTTCAGTAATTTTTCTTTCCTTAAAGAGGAGGGATACTTTAAACAGCTGCTGCAATTTTTACTTGATTTTGATAGCTACATTAATACACAGACAAGGTGGGGATTGTAAATCCATTACACCTTTGGCAGGTTTTTCACTCTTCTTCTTGAGCATCTCCCAAACAAATTTCTGCTTGGCATGTTAAAACAGCCCTCCACAAAAGTGATGGCTTCCTCTAGACTTGGACATCACAAAACTCTTCCTAATCCTAAGGTGCTAATGGCAAATGAAACTCACTATAATTAATAATTCTCAGATATTTTTATGGCCAAACTATATTTCCCAGACCAAACAGGTCAGCACCTCGTACTTGGCCTTTGTTTGCTTTTCCTTATCACTATGGTTCTCTCTTTAACTGTGTGATTGTCAACTATGGATTTTTCTATAGCAATCTCTTTGCTTGGTTTCAACACTACTACCATCATCTCCAGAGACGGGGGCCAAGATCCATATTTGACACTGCATAGTAAGAACAGCCAGTCATTGCTTTTCTTAAAGGATATCTACAGGGTTGTAGCATAAGTAAAGTAACATTTACTAATTAAGAATTTTATACCTTAAAAATCCAGATTATGGAAATTCTGACCTCTTCCAAAAATCCCCATAACAGTGACTTGTGCACCATTACGAGGGCTGTCATTATCCTGATATTTCCTAGGAGGAGGTACGGCCGATGGATTGGTTCTGTGTCCTTAAACTGGAGATGCTGTGAACCATGTCTTCTCCAGTGCTATACTGAGCTTGACCAAGGACTGGCTTTTTGTGCTGTTTTCTCCATTTTTGTCTCTCAGTTTCTTTACTTTCCTCTTGCCCCATTTTTAGCAGTACCAGAGCCTGCTGGCCAGGGGATCCCTGGTTTTAATCCCCTACAAATATGGAAAGGCACTAGACTACTCTTTGGCCTCAGGTGTCTGCATGTGAAAGCCTTAAAGCTTTGGTTTCCCTCCCTCAGGACTGTCATGGTGACTCTATTGTTCAGTGAAGGAGAGAGGTCCTCAGAATGTGTTCCGTTCTTCCGGCTTTGCTTCCTGCCTCTGCTACTTAGCATGGGGACTTGTAGCACCAAATCAGCAGGACAGCTCTGAGCAGGCTCACAGCAGTCTGCTGAGCAGGGATCTATTCAAGCACATCCTAATCTTCAAACGAGCTTCCTTGTGGTTTTGCAGGTTGCTCAATAACATATTCTAGCAAACCCTTAAGTCACCAGCATTCTGTGTGATCCTGGTCTAGTGATATGAATGGCTGCTGCCTTGAGAATTTCTGCAACAGGTGCAAATACACACCCTTTGTTAGAATATTCTTGTCTTCCAACGACTTAACCTGCGTTCTCACTCCACTGCTGCTGTTAAGTGCTACTTTGCAGCAGAGTCACGGTCAGGAAATCCTAGGTGGGAATGAATTTTGTATGACATGGTTTCCTGCCTGCAATTGCTTCTGCAATTCTCTGTGCATTACAGTGTGTTACCACAGAACATATAAAACCAACATTCACAGTGATCTTACTTATAAAAAGAACGTGGGAAAAGTAAGAGCTGCATTTTCATATGTTTCATCTGAGGCTTAAAAAGCACCTTTCCAACCACAAAGCCTTTGATGTGGCTACGTATTACTACAATTGTTACAGTGTGGGGTAAACTGAAGCTCAAAGAGGCTAAAGATCTGATCTCCAGCCCATTGAATTCAGTGTCCCACATTTTCAAAAGTGTCTAATGTTTTTATATGTCCAACCTCATACAACTCACAGACTTGATAAAAGTGCTGAGAACCTAACTCATGAAAATCAGGTTCTTTAAAGGTACCTTGAGTTGGGCATAAAAAAGAAGCATTTAAATTACTAGTAACTCTTGAAAATGTAAGCCATTCATGCCCTACGTGACTGACCAAGTCATGCACAGACTACTCTAAGCAACAATCTGGCTGCCAACCAGCCAGTCCCAAATTCCAACCTCCAGGTAGCCCCTCTGGGGTACTGCCAGCTTCAGCACCCCGTAAGAAGCAGCTGCCTGCTGTCCCCAGAGTCAAGGCCAGAAGCCCTGCAGTCTCCGATGCAACTTGGGGTCTCACTACTGGCCCAGGGCTCTGCAGCCACCTCTGTCTGTGGCAAGGTTGCTAACTCTCTTGGACTGGATGCCAATTGTGACAATAGGCTTCAGGTTTGGAGAGTTGAAAACCCTACGTGGGACTCCAGGCTGCGGTGATATGGGGCACTGCCAGGTATGTATGTGTGGGTGTGAGCTCAGCACCCCAACCCAAAAAATAGTTCCTACACCACTGCAACTAGCTGTAGACAGCTTTGGTATGGTGGAAGGAATGCAAATCTACACAGGCTTAAGTTTGTGCAGCTTGAAATGGTTGAGATGTTGCAATTTAGAAATATACTGGGCAAATAAATGTGCAAAATATTAACCATTACTTTAAATGGTTTTTAAAATAGCTGATAGGCATGTTCAGTACAGCTTTTGCTTTATGAAGATATTGTTTGATCCAAAACTTTGTTCCAAGGTACTAAAAAGCTCAGATTCATTTTCTCTCTTTCTCTCTTTCAATTAATACTTATGTTTAGCTGTGGTTTCAGAAGAACTTGCAGATGAAAATTGCTGAAACTTGTTGTCATTTTGATATTCCCTTGATTAAAAACAGTTCAAATAATTTGTTCTCTCTTTTTAACATACCAAAATGGACATCTGAGCCACTAATTTGTTTGCCTTCTTTGAGGCTGTTCAAATGTGAAAGAGATTAGTTAGAGGCCCCTGGCAATTGGGGGCTATAACAGAGCTGTTGACAGACTTATTTATAGTGTTGGTGAGGCTACCAGGCACTGCAAATAACACATTTCTGTCAAAGTTACATTGACTTTTGTAAGTAGTTGTGGTAGCTAGAATGCTTTTTAAAGCACATATTAACACAGTTCCCATGCAGATGGACTTTATTTTAGTCCTAGCCAAGATACCATGTTACTGTTTGCCAAGCTATTATTCAGCTTTACTTCAATGACACAGAATTGTTTTAGCTAATCTTCTGCCTTAATCACTTCAAACAAACTGACAAGCACAGTTGACCAATTAATAGGGTTTATGCTCTTTTTATATAATTTGTTATCCATGATACTCTTCCTCCTTGTAATTGCCTTTCAGTGTTTCATAACTGAAAAATGGAAGGTATACATGAGTACAAATAGTAAATTGATTAAATGTAATGCACGCTGTAAGGCTCACTATATTTTTGCTGGTTATTTATTAGGGGGATCGAGCAACTTCACATGGAAACATTTATGTCATAGGGCAATCTGAAAACCACTAGAACACTGCAGCTGACCTTTCTTTTAATGTGTGCTTTGTAACAGAAAATAGGAAGGCCAACATTGTCAAAAGTGGCTGTGGATTTGCATTTGGGGGCGGTGGAGCGATTTTGACACCATCGGCCTGACCTTTCAGATCATGGGGAGAACTCAGTCCTCAGTAGTTCTGACAATCAGGCTCAACACTGAAAACTTACCTGTAATTAACTCATATATAGTACAGACAAGCCTTAGCTCCTGCTTGAGCCATGAAACTCAGATGAGCTGATAAATGTTTGCATTCACACCCCGCCTCTTGACTTCAGTGAGACATGTGGATGCAAAGGTCTGTCTGCTTGTTCAGAATTCACAGCTCTTTGGAGGAAAGGGGGCTTGGTAAGTCCCAAGAAAGCTACGTGAGGATTCAGCCCTGTAAATATGTAGGGACCTTCAGCTGGGTACATTGAGAAAGAAGTAACAACTTCAAACCATGCAGTGAATTAGTGGTAGAGTATGGAGAGCCCCTAGCCATTCCTTCCAGCAAGCCTCAGTTGGGGCATGTTTTTATAGCTGTATTGATGTCAGCGACAATTACCCCAGTTCCTCATTCTTGGCACTGGAACACAACTGCCTGATAAACACAAAATAGTTCATCATCTTTCAATTCAAATGTTATATTATAGACAATAAGCATCAGTATTATTAGCCTCAATTTAGAAAATTAACTGAAAATGAAGTCACGTTACTTAATTCCTCTCATTTCTGCTTTCAAAAGTAAAAATAAGGTTATTACGGGCATTATTTAAAACAAGAGTTTGATCAAAAACCTTTGAAGAGCTAGATGAAAATGTGCTGCTGTTACGCATATCAAGATGAGGAGAACCTTTGAAGTAACTGTTAGCCTGAAATGATGGACTTTAATCCATATGTGCTTGTATATTTAGAAGGCATGAAAAGATGACAGTTAAAATTTGCCTCTTGCCAACAGAGGTAAGGAAACAAAGATTCGACTCAGGTAGGAAAATGGTGTTATACATGCTATCTCTTAGATCTTATCCAAGGAACTCTTTATGCCAGATACTGAGGAAATGAAGGAAAATGGATAAAACAATTGTTTCTAAGTAATGGTTCTTTTCTGTTTTAATTAACTATGATGTCTGTGCATGGATCTTCATTTCAAAACATTTGTGAAAAGAGCAAATAACTTTCCATTAGAAAGATGGATAGCTCTGAGACCAAGGAGGCAATGTAAGACAATGTGCTGGTTATGGAGTCTTGTACTGGAGATTCAGACATAGGTGTTAAATAGCTGGTTTTAGTATGTTAGTTAATGAGAGGTAATCTTCAAGGGTTCAGAGGTTTATTTTGAATAAACATGTAAAAACTGGGAAGCTAATCTTAATTATGTGTTCCCCCTTCGGTCACCCTCTATTCCTGTTTCATAACATTTGCAGTGAGGTCTTACATTCTTTTCTCTGGCAACTCCTTAGCTCAGGGCTTCCCAAAGTTTATACAGTTGGAACCTGGTTTTTTTTCAGTACTTTTATTTTGCGGCCCAAAAATACAAATGCACATAAAAAAAATGAAAAATGAATAAATTTTCACTATTTATTATTTTTTTCAGAATAATAATAGTACATAATAATATAAATCTTGATATAAAATACCTAAGTGCCTAACTTGTTATTACCTTAATTACTTGGGAAAATAGAAAATGTACCAAATTAATAGGCTTGTGCGCGATAATCTATATTTTCTAAGAACCAGTGGTTTTTTTTTCCCCAAGGACTGGTATTGGGCCATGGATCACACTTTGGGAAATGCTGTCTTAGCTCACCAGTTTTCCTCTTTCCCCATAACCCCAAGAAGTAATCTTGGAAACCGCTTTACAGGATTTAAAAGCAGTCTAATTGCTTACTTGGGATTGAGGGATAAGACCATTTTCTCTTTCACCCGTAGCACTATTCAAAGAGAAAATGCAGAGTGGGTGGGTGTGCCACTTCAAATTTTGTATTGATTTATCTCAGATGATCTCATGGCCCTTTCTTACCTGAAACTCTATAACTGTGTTCTAAACTGTTTGGGGCAGGAGCTGTCATTTACTATATATCTGTAGACTACTTAATACAATGAAAACCTACCTTGTTTGTTTTCTAGGGACTACCCCAATATAAAGTTAAATAATAATATGTGGGTGTAATTTTGAAGTAACAACAAGTGGGAGTTATACATGTAAACACAATGGAAGACTAGCCTTCTATGTTATCACGGGCAATGTATTTACCTGCTAGCCTGGATGAGCCAAGGCCCACATAAGCAATGAACAAGGGATCATCTCCTATTGTCAAAAGAGAGAAAATTGTCAGTGACTTCTGGTTATAAACACACATTTTTCCATAAAATAATCTCATTTATGTTAAAATTTCTATTGTAAACATAATATATATATTGAATGTCTTTCAACTGTAAATTTTATGCATGTATTCATTCATTGTACACATACTGTCTTACCATTCGGTCACTATGTACTCTAAAAAGAATTGGTTAGAGGTATTACTTTTTTTCATTGCTATTAGATGGATCAATCTGTTGAAGCCACATATTTGACATCCACACAGAGCAATCGAAAAATTCAGACACTTGTCATCATTGAAAGAAGTTTATTTAGGTTGTTACTATTTTTTGCTCTTGGAATCTGGTCTTCCTGTTACTGTCTGGGTCTACGCTTGGCCCCAACTTTGAAGGGGGCGTGTTAATCAGGGTGACAGGAGATTACCAATGAAAAGCTGTGGTGAATACGCAGCACTTCATTAGGCTAATTCTCCCCCCGTGGCAACTTCGAAGCATCAAACTTCGAAGTGCTGGCATGTGTGTAGCCGTGGGCACTTCGAAGTACCCGTGCTACTTCAAAGTGCCTTTACTCCTCAAAATTTAATAAATCATTGGTAATCTCCCGTCACCCTGATTAACACGTCCCCTTCAAAGTTGGGGGCAAGTGTAGACAAGCCCACTGAGTGTAACTGTGACCTGGTATGTAAAACCCATAAGGGTTGCAAGTAAAGCACTGGACTTCTGACCTTCTGTAAAGTTATTTCAAGTGTAAACAATGATTCCACTGACTTTAAAATAAATAAATAAATAAATAAATAAATAAACCTTACAATTTTACCAGCCCAAGAAGTAGAAGGGAATACAGTGACAGATTACACAGAAGATAGGAAGACGTAGTAGTAGTAGTAGTAGGCATCCTTCAGTCTACATAGACTATGGATCATGCCTTTCATAGTTCAATTAGTCAGAATGTTAAGAAACTAAGCCTTACCTCATGTTCTCCAAAATTTCCCATTTCCTAGGACCCAAACATTCAGTCAAAAGCTCTCTGTAACACACTACCCCTCCAAGAAGGAGATGAATTGAGCTAATCATTCCTCAACTTTCCACCTACTCTAAGTTGCTATGGGAGGTTTTCTTGATGGAAGGAAGGCCCTAAAGCTTGGGTTCTCTCCTTTAAGGCCTTCAGGGGAACATGGGAGGTGTGTTCTGCCATCTTTGGTTCTTCCCATCTTGCTTTCTGAGGCGGAATGATCAGTAGGTTTGCTCCCTCCCCCCAGGCCTTTTGAAGCACCTTCTGGAGAAAGCCCAATCCCACAGCAGAAAGGGAGATTTCTAGATAATGCGAAAGACATCAAGGGGGAAGCAAGTGCTAGGCCTTCCCCACATAACGATAGCGTGTTGTACTGGAGGAGCTTGGGCTGGATGGGTAGAGGGATTATTTAGCTAAGTATACAGTCCTTTAGAGGTTAATTTTTACTAGCAAAAAAAAAAGCAAAAGAGAAAATACAGTAGAGAAAAAAAAGCACTGGCTTTTTTGGCATGTATTTACTTTTTATGAACAAATGTGAGATGAAGTGAGGCAAGTTGAGCAGAATATTGCACCTGAGAGCACATCAGCTGCTCAGATTACTGCATACACATCTTTGTTTACATTCAGTCCTATAGGTGAGCATCTCTTGATAAGCAGGGTGCTATGTATGCTATGAAGCAAAGGGACAAAAATTTGATGTGCAGACCATTCAGATACAGAAATTTATCCAATGTTTGGTACCGATTACAAACTGACCATTCATTTATTAACTAGACTCTAATTGGTTTCTCTATTAAATGGTCCCTGAATGTCTTTGAACTAGATTCTGAAACCCTTACTCACAGTGGCCACGTCTATGCTAGCAAGTTCTTTTGGAAAATCAGGTCCTTTTTTGAAAGAACACAGAGCATCCGCACAAAAAATGCAATCTTTTGGTCTGAAATTGAAAGAACGTGCCTCTTCTTCTGCAAGCCTTCTTCCTCACCCAGATCACGCAAAGCACCTCCTTTTGAAAGCTACTTTCAAAAAAAAAAAGCACGTGTAGCTGCTCCACCAGCCCTTTTTTCAAAAGACCAGTACTCCTGGCACTGGATTTTTCAATCCCTGGACTGTTCTTTTGAAAGAGTGGGGGCTGTGTGGATGTTCTCTACCGAAAGAGTGGAAGCATCTTTCACTCTGATTTTTTGTGTATGGACGCACGCTTTCAAAAGAAGATCTTCTGGAAGATCATCGCTTGAAAGACTGCTGTAGTGTAGACATGGGCAGTAAGCAGCACCTTAGTACACAAGTTGTGCCACTGACTACTGTGGGACTACTCATTAACATAAAACAGGATATCAGAATCTGACTGTTGAGTTTAATCTTGTAAGGATGACATGCAAAAAAGTATGGATTTGTATCCATTTTTTTCTTTTGTTTGCTTATGCCTAAGAAAGGTCAGAAAGGTGGATTGTTAAAAGATTATTTTAAAGTTTTTTCTTGGTTTTTTAACCTTAGGAATATAAATCTGTTTTTCCTGATGATAAAGAAAGTGCCAGACTTGTTTTTTTCTCAGTTTATAACAGAGAGTGAAGTGATTTATTGTAATATGAATATTTTTGTCTCAGCAGCTTCGACATTTCAGTTAATAAGGGTTAACAAAAACAAAAAAGAAAAAAGAAAAAAGACCAAACATTTTAAAACAATTTGACAAACCATCTTCATTCCTCAGCTGCTCATATTTTCTGGGTACAGTACTCATCAGGTCAAAATCTTATTAGTTCTGTTTTGGTACTCTTTTCCAGGGTAAAATAGGGTAAACAAGGCCTGATTGCTAATGTGAGAAATAAGCAGAAACCAGTGCAGTCACACAAATGTATTCAGGTCAGCAAAAAGGACAAAAACATTTTCCTCCTTTGCCTCTTACCTGTAGCATATATTTATGATAAGAATAATTCTAATCTATTGTGACATGTTAAAGCACTATTACCTGTCCCTGTCCAGCCATTTATCCAGACACTTCTGTTGCCCTTTTTCGTCATATTATCTGATCAGCTCCCACGTATCGTTTATCCGTGCCCAGTCTGTAAGAAAGTATCTTAATCAGGTTCTATAGGTTTGGAGGGAAGGCACTGCTTTGTTTCTTCTGTTGTGTGTGGTATGGGTATTTTGCTGCAAGGGAGAGAGATTTTTGAGGAAGCGAGAGACTGACCTTCGGAGCAAGTATGTCATATCAAAATGAAAACGGTTTTTAATTCACACCAGTTGGAAGGCAAAGTCCCTTTTTAAATGCTTTGGAATGCATGACTTTCTTAATGGCCTGGAATTCATGAGAGCTGTATGGAAAAAGCTGTCCACCTATACAATCATAAAAAACACATTTAGACACCCCAAACAAAATGGATGCCACATTATTTTAGTTTATTATTCCTAGAGGAGTACAGATTCGCATTCCTACTTTGATATTTATTTATACCAAAGAACTACAAGAACATAAATGCCACTCTTGGGATGATCCTAATGCAGGGGATCAGACAGAAAACACATTGCATCTGCCTTCATTTGCAGTAACATGAAGGAGAGTTTAGATATAATACTCCTAATAAAAGGACAAAGTTGAAGGTCAAGTGTAGTCTTCAAAATGAACGCCAAGGAAAAGCTAAAAGAGATGTAGCTCTACATAAAAAGGGTTTTCTTGAAATAGCAAATAACTAACAAGGGAGGAAATAAAACACAATTCCTTGGGTCAGTTGTTCCTCTCTCTTCAGGGTCACTTACAAGTATATTCAAAAAGATTCTGTGTGCTTCAAGACTTTGGTGCACTTATGAAAAATTAATTATTGTTTTGTTACTAGACAGAAAGGCTTCTTATTATGAACTCAGTGCAGTAGTGAGACGGATGGCAGGAGATGGCTCTCTGAGGCCAGTACACAGCTTCGGACCAGAATACTTATTGATATGGGAAAAATACCATCTTTTATCTAAAGACTGTTAAATGGGTAGGATATGTGCAGGGCAGTACATACTGAATAACAGGGAGCAGAATCTTGACAAAGGAAAACGTCAACCAAAATAAATACCTAGCCGTAGGCTGACTCTGCCCCATGCTGTTGCAAGTCTGCCACAGAGCCAAGAGTAAATTTGACTGGTTTGCTAGTTATTGTCTGTAAGTAGCCTATCTCCTGAAAAGCCCGAGAGTGACTGGACTGTCTGTGCATAGCTAAAGAAAGTAGAGGACAAACAGGGAGTTAGTACACCTGGGATCTGAGATCTGCACTCACTGCCAGTTCATTTCCCATTGCATGTTTAAGGTGTTTTTCATCTCTATACAGCCCTAAATCAGAGGTTGGCAAATAATGGCCCACAGGCTGAATCCAGGCTCCCAGAGTTAGCCCCGAAGAGCCACTGCTGCTGTATTTACCTGTGTCTCCGCAGGTATGGGTAATTGCAGCTCCCATTGGCGAAGGATTGACACTTTTAGCCCATGGGAGCTGCAGGAAGCAGTGTCCTGGTCCATGCCACTTCCAATTGGCCAGGAATGTCAATCTGCAGCCAAAGGGAGCCGCAATTGCCTGTGCCTCTGGAGGAACAGGTAGCTATAGCTGCAGTGGTTTAATAACACGGGGCTTGAGACAAGTGTTTTCAGTATAAGACCCTTGAATCGGGGATAGTCCCCTACCTGAAGTCTGAAGACATCCAAATCTGGGTTGTCTTTGAATTCAATAAACCAGTGGTGAGCAACTTGTGGCCCCACAAGCTGCCTGTGGCCCACCTGGGTAATCCACTGGTAGGTCAGAAGACAGTTTGTTTACACTGAGAAGCTCCTGCAGGCCCTGCTTCACCATTCCTGGCCAATGGCAGCTGCAGGAAGCAGTGTGGGCCACAGGACTTGGTGGCCACTGCTCCCCACAGCTCCCATTGGCCAGAAACAGCAAAATGTGATCAGTGACAATGAAAGTTGAAGTCAGTGGGAACTGGACCCCTGCAGCCAAGGGCAGGAATAGGCTCCATACTACCTCTCTGGTCCAGCACTTTCAGAACCTGACCTGCTCGAATGAGGGAGTTTGCCAGATCAGGAAGGTCAGTTCTGGCCCCCTGATGCCAGCTTCCAGCCGCTGGGCTCCCTTCCCAGCCATGCTCCTAGCCATGGCCCCAGCCACACTCCCCAGCCTGGATGCTCGCCCTGGCCTCCCCAGCCCCTGCTTTGCTCTGGCCTCTGGCCCTGGCCTGCAACCCCTGCTGCTGGCTGCCCGACTCCTGGCTGGCTCCCACTCCCTCTCTATTCCAGCAACATCCAGGGTGCAATATTTTGGCTTACACATTCTCTTCTAAGGCAGGCCACGAATGTAGCTGATTATATCAGGTTTCAAAAGGCTTTAAGCCACATGCAGATAGGCTGGTAATAATTGATTTGAGAATCTTTTTATATATATATGCTGGGTTTTAGTTGACTTTAGTTTGTTTGCTCAAGCCCTTCTTTTTACAGTTCTTTTGAAGCATTCCTATCTAAAACTAGCACTGTAATATGCTGACTGTAGTACATTTTTCGCAGCCCAGTATGGTGAGTGATTGAACGGGCTAACTGCCATTCTTGCAACAATTATGTTTTTTTCTTTGTGGATTCATAGATGATAAGCCTCTGGGAAGAGAGTGTGTTTGTTTTTAATATAGTTGTTATGAATGTTTGATATTGCAGTAATGATTTTTTCATATTTGATAATAAAACTTTGATATGATAGCAGTGGAAGCCTTGAAGGAGCTTTAATAATCTATTGATTTTGTGTGTGTATGTGTGTGTGTGTGTGTACATGTGTGGGGGTCACTTTTAACTCTGCAACCATCAGATTTTTATTTTGTGGGGCTTCTACCGATGCTTTTGGCTGCTGTCGTGCAGAATATGGGTCTGTCTCTTAAAAGCAATCTACAAGGGAAAATGTTTAAAATGATTGTGTCCCGTTATCACAGAGTGACTTCAAACAGCAACTCCGTGGTCTAATTCTGCACCATTAAAGTCAATATGTAGCTTGCCATTGATTTCAATAGGCATAAGTTCAGGCCCTACTAGGGCCTAGCAAGAATGTTTCTCAGACATGGAAGCTGTACTCTAATTGGTAAAGCAAAATTTGAAATGAACAGTTATGTTCAGAAATTAGTATAAATTATGTCATCCAGACTGTAGTCTCTCCAGAGCAGGGACTCCGCTTTTTCTCTGCAAAGTGTCTGGTGTTTTTCCGCAGTATAAAGATACAATCTGAGTCACTCTGTGGAAGTCCAGCTGACGATAGTCTCTCAAGGGAGGAGGTAGAACCCATTCCACCATCGTCATCAAGTAATATTCCATAAGAGATTCTTAACTTCTGAATGGGAAGATTACATATGATAAAGTGGTTCAAAACAAGACTGCATTCAGGTATTGGGAAGACAAAACTGAGGGGCAAGACTACCAAAGCTAAGTAAGGAAACAATCTGTGGTATTAAATTGATCACCAATAAAATATTAAAATTTACCCAGAACTATCACATGGTTACATGTGTAATTCAGCATTCAGGACCTGATTCAAAGCCCATAGGACTCATTCCATTGACTTAGCAGGCTTTGCATAGTGTCCTTATACAAAGAGAAATCCTGTGGTACCTTAAAGACTAACTTTTATTTGGGCATCAGCTTTCACGGGCAAAAACTCAGTTTGTCTGATGAATTGAGTGTTTGCTCACAAGTTGATGCCCAAATAAAGCTGTTAGTCTTAAAGGTGCCACAGGACTCCTGTTTTTTTTTCAGCTATAGGCTAACATGGCTACACCTCTGATACTTATTTCCTATATGTACACTTGGCAAATGTTCCATTTTAAAATGGTGTCCCTGATTATTTAATTCATCTTCTTGAGGGAGAGGATTGTTCCTGAGTACGTTTCTCTGCCTTGTTTGGCCTGCTCTTGCTCAGCGCATTTGATTTGGGAGACTAGATTCTAACAGAAGGACATTTATCAGGCATTGTAGTTAAGACAGGACTGATGGCGAGAGACCCAGGTTATATTCGTGACTTGGACAATCAAGGATGCTTTTGACAAGAACTACTGCTCAGCTTTGTGTGCTGAAGCCTAAGGACCAGGCACTCTATAGGATTAATAAATTCTTCAAGAATGAGGGCTGCAATTTAGCAAAGCACACGTACTGAAAACTTGAGAGTGTGCTTAAATGCCTTTCTGAATCAGTGGATGTACTAACCCTCTCCACACATCTGAGGAAATCAAAGAGCACAAACTGGTAACATGCTGAGATCTGGAGATGTGTTCAATTTATGCATTTTTTAATCTTTGAAAAGGCAGCAGTGTCTGGCCCTTAGAGCATGTTCTTTTTTTAGCTTCTTTCAGTATTTAAATTAATGGCTACAAATACTTCTCAGGAAGATGACTGTTTGGTTGCCCAACTTAGTTTAGATCCATGGCAGCCCTAGCACTGCCCACATTTCACAGTGAGAGAAGCAGACTGACTTCCAGAAAAAAGGGTCTTTCCTTGGAAAGTCACATTCAGAAGAACAAAAACATAATCCAGCTCAGAAGACGGATCTGTGGAAGCTACTCCTAGCATTGTGAGTCTATGAGAAGGAGATTTAGAACAAAGCAGCTCACTGTGAGTCAATTTTGACTTTTTTTTAATTCCACACACCAGATCCTGGGACACATCTAAATGAGGGGTGGGTGCACAAACACAAATGTGGCTTCCAGCTCAGGGTTGCACTCCCCTGATGCTCTGGGCTGTTAGAACAGACTGAAGGCTGAGTGGCTTTAATTTATTCTTCCAGGCTGCAAACTCTAGAGAGAGAGAGAGAGATGGCAAAAAACACATCAACAGCAGCATATAAGCACGGGAGCATTCTGGCCATGCCATGTTCTTCCAGCCATCCCTTTACCGTGGCATGCTATGCCAGCAACAAAGAGCCTGTTTTTCACTTTTTAGTGCTACTGCCAGCTTGTGAAAGTGATGCTTACAGAAATGCAATACGTTCTGCTGGGCCACCCCTGTCAACAATCTGTAGCCACTTATGGACAATTTGTAGACATTTAAGTAGTTGTTCTCTATCTGCATGACTTGACTAAAAGCTTTACGAAGCTCTTCAGTCAATTCACTTGTGACCTTGAAAGGTTCTACCACATGCGCTAGTGATTATGCAGTGCTTGGTATGGTAATGCATACACTAGGAACCTGACATATTAGAAAAATCATTTACCCTGTTAAAACTCACAGGGAGAATTACAAACATTTCACATGCAATAGTAAGAATATTTTCAAGCTATTGATTCTACATTCTGGGAGGCTGAAAATCTAAGTAGACTTCCCTATTAGATAGACTTGGTGAAATGGACATTCCAATGAAAGACTTTGCAGATTTATTGATTGAATACATGAAAAAGCTACAGCAATGAAAAGACTGATTCTTTCTTTCTTACTGTTGTTTGCTGTTTGTAAAGGAAGGTCTCTCTTCAGCAGGGGAAGCCAAACCACACGTTGTACTTCTCTCAGGGCTAGTCTCCATTTTCTATCATATTGTACCCCTTCAGGTATCTGCCTACCTACCATAGAAAAATTGCCACTGTGTCATGGAATACATACAGCCCAGCCTATGGACACTGGTGATGGAATTTCCAACAGTCTGCAAAACATTTCTGCTGAGAAATCACTGATAACTTGTTGAACTTAGCTGTCTCATAGCAAACTGTCCACTTGTTACCTTACAGCTTAGTTGGAGCTTGATGGGGTTGTTTTGTTTGTTTGGTAATATTTAGATATTCTCCCTTTTGCAGTGCCAATATTGCAAACCCAAGCATCCAAACGGTGTGCGTCAGACCCCCAAAATCACAAATAAGACTAAAATCATGAGGCTTATTCAAAATTTTAGGGAATGGGATTTTCATTAATGTTTATAGTTTTTGAACCATTACAATGACATTTTCAAGATTATCCTCTAACTCTAGACATGTCACTGTGGAGAACGTGGGTTCCTTCCCCCACTGGGGTTAGTCCCTGCGTGGCCCCCATAATGCGTAGTCCCGGTGCGGGCTTGCTCATTCGCTCATTCCCCAGTTGGCATGGCGGTGGAGCAGCCCTGCTGAGGGTGTCAAGCTGCTGAGTGTGCTACTGAACTGCCTACTACGGCCAGACCAGCATCCCTGAGGAGCTACTGCATGGCCAGTTCAACCCTAATTTGAGGTGGTGCCACAGGACTTCCATGCACTAAGATGAGCATCATCCTCAAGGTAGCAGTGCCCAGATGGCCAGACAGCCAATGGATGGAGTGGCTGGGCTGGAGGGGCAGTGGGAGGGTGTTGAGACAGACAGATGGACAGGGCTGTGCTAGGGTGCTGGGGGTGGGGGACAGACTGACAGACTGGCTAGGCTGGGGGTACAGTGGGGAGTTGTCAGGACAGACAGGCTGAGCTGGAGAGGCAGTGGGGCCATCGAGATAGACATATGGAGAAGCTGGGTGAGAGGGGTGCCTGGAAGAATTGGGTTTAAGGCTGAGGGTGGTTTGGGGCTGTGGGGGGGCTAAGGCAGGGGGTGGGCCAGTTTGGAGATGTGAGGGGTTTAAGCCTGGGGGCATGGTGGGGTGGGATGGCAGTTTGGGGCCATTTTGTGTATAGAACATGTAAAAAATTACCTTGTGGCCCCTGTTAGAATCATAGAAGAGTAGGACTGGAAGGGACGTGGAGAGGCCATCGAGTCCAGCCCCCTGCCCTCATGGCAGGACCAAGCACTTTCTAGACCATCCCTGAGAGCCATCTATATAACCTCTTCTTAAATATCTCCAGTGATGGAGATTCCACCACTTCCCTTGGCAATTCGTTCCAGTGTTTGATCACCCTGACAGTTAGGAACTTTTTCCTTATGTCCAACCTGAACCTCCCCTGCTGCAATTTAAGTCCATTGCCTCTTGTTCTATCCTCAGAGGCAAGGAAGAACAAGTTCCCTCCCTCTGCCTTATGACACCCTTTTAGATACCTGAAAACTGCTATCATGTCCCCCCTCAATCTCCTCTTTTCCAAGCTAAACAAGCCCAATTCTTTCAGCCTTTCTTCATAGGTCATGTTCTCTAGACCTTTGATCATTCTCGTTGCTCTCCTCTGGACCCTCTCCAGTTTCTCCACATCCTTGCTGAACTGCGGTGCCCAGAACTGGACACAATACTCCAGCTGAGGCCTAACCAGCGCAGATTAGAGCGGGAGAATGACTTCTGGTGTCTTGTTCACAACACAGCTGTTAATGCATCCTAGAATCAAGTTTGCTTTTTTTGCAACAGCATCACACTGTTGACTCATATTTAGCTTGTGGTCTACTATAACCCCCAGATCCCTTTCTGCTGTAGTCATTCCTAGGCAGTCCTTTCCCATTCTGTATGTGTGACACTGATTGTTCCTTCCTAAGTGGAGCACTTTGCATTTGTCCTTATTAAACTTCATCCTGTTTACCTCAGCCCATTTCTCCAGTTTATCCAGATCCTTTTGAATTATGACCCTATCCTCCAAAGAAGTTGCAACCCCTCCCAGCTTGGTATCATCTGCAAACTTAATAAGTGTACTTTCTATGTCAATATCTAAATCTTTAATGAAGATATTGAACAGAACCAGTCCTAAAACAGACCCCTGCGGAACCCCACTAGTTATACTTTTCCAGCAGGATTGAAAACCACTAATAACTGCTCTCTGGGTACGGTTATCCAGCCAGTTGTTCACCCACCTTATAGTAGCCCCATCTAAGTTGTATTTGAGTAGTTTATTGATAAGTATATTATGTGAGACCGTGTCAAATGCTTTACTGAAGTCTAGGTATATCACATCCACCGCTTCTCCCTTATCCACAAGGCTCGTTATTCTATCGAAGAAAGCTATTAGATTGGTTTAACATGATCTGTTTTTAACAAAACCATGCTGGCTGTTCCCTATCACCTTACCACCTTCCAATTGCTTGCAGATGATTTCTTTAATGACCTGCTCCATTATCTTTCCTGGCACAGAAGTTAAGCTGACTGGCCTGTAGTTTCCCGGGTTATTCTTGTTCCCCTTTTTATAAATGGGTACTATATTTGCCCTTTTCCAGTCTTCTGGAATCTCTCCCGTCTCCCATGATTTTCCAAAAATGATTGCTAAAGGCTCAGATACCTCTTCTATCAGCTCCTTGAGGATTCTAGGATGCATTTCATCAGGCCCTAGTGATTTGCAGACATCTAATTTTTCTAAGTAAATTTTAATTTGTTCTTTTCATATTTCAACTTCTAAACCTACCCCTTTTTCACTAGCATTCGCTATGTCAGGCATTCCTTCAGATTTCTCAGTGAAGACTGAAACAAATAAATCATTAAACATCTCTGCCATTTCCAAATTCCCTGTTACTGTTTCTCCCTCCTCACTGACCAATGGCCCTACCCTCTCCTTGGTCTTCCTCTTGTTACCAATGTATTTGTAAAAAGCCTTCTTGTTTCCCTTTATGCTTGTAGCTAGCTTGAGCTCATTTTGTGCCTTAGCCTTTCTAATCTTGCTCCTGCATGCTCGTGTTGTTTGCCTATATTCATCCTTTGTAATTTGTCCTAGTTTCCATTTCTTATACGATTCTTTTTTTAGTTTGAGATCATGCAAGATCTCCTGGTTAAGCCAAGACAGTCTTTTGCCATGTTTTCTATCTTTCCTACGCAGTGGGATAGCTTGCTTTTGGGCCCTTAATAATATCCCTTTGAAAAGCTGCCAACTCTCCTCAGACGTTTTCCCCCTCAGTTTAGCTTCCCATGGGACCTTACCTACCAGCTGTCTGAGTTTACCAAACTCTGCCTTCCTGAAATCCATTATCTCTATTGTACTGTTTTCCCTTCTACCCTTCCTTAGAATTGTGAACTCTATGATTTTATGATCACTTTCACCCAAGCATCCTTCCACTTTCAAATTCTCAATAATTTCCTCCCTATTTGTTAAAATTAAATCTAGAACAGCTTCCCCCCAGTAGCTGTTTCAACCTTTTGGAATAAAAAGTTGTCTGTAATGCAATCCAAGAATTTATTGGACAGTCTGTCCCCTGCTGTATTAGTTTCCCAACATATACCTGGATAGTTGAAAGAAGCTTGGACACCCCATGTTTACATGCTTACATAGCCAATATTTTAAAGCTATTAACACCAGGCAGACAAAGTTGCTTAAAAGATTTAATGCCTATTTGGCAAAACAGTCAAAGATTTCAAAAGCATCTGCTCTAACAAGAAAACTGTAGTTCTAGTTCATCATTTAGTTCAGCTCAGTTTAGAAGAACTTGACACGTGGTATTTCCATCAGATTGTGAAGTACAGATTTGGTCTTTTGCACCTTGTACCAAATTAACAGCTCCAAAAATTAATCAGAAGGATCCAGAAGTAGACAGTGAAGCACAAGTTCGTATATCATTTACAAGGTGTTAAAGACGTATGTTGTGATCCAGTAAGAGAAATAATTTATACTTTGATTTACATGTGATTTATCACTAATTAAGCAAAATACAGGTTGCTTTGAGGGACAATGTATAGAAGCATCAGAATTACTATAATCTGTACATTTTCTACAGCACACCATAGCATGTTGGAAACAACAAATTCAGAATTAACAGAGGAAGGCTATTCGGTGTGCAAATTACATAGTTATTTAAGAGTAATTTTCATTTATTTTCTTGGGTGCACATCAGAATGAGCCACAATATGCTTTTCCTACTCAGGTAACTTGTGTTCTCGTTCAGAGGATGAACCTGCATGGTAGAGTGAGATTTTTAAAGGATTTAGGTGCTGCCTCATTGAAAAGAGCAAGCCAACCCATCACTTGCAATTTTCAGCCTGAATTACAATGCTTCAAAGCCTCACAATAGAGTACATGGGGATAAGGAAGTGCCTGAGGGTTTGGCTATACTTCCCAGAAGATTGACACGCTGGTGGTTGAGCTTCCCGAGTTTGATTTTGCATGCCTGATGAAGACGTGGCTCATCTGTCGACCCCTGTACTCCACTCTATTGCGTGGCGTAAGGGACATCAATGCAAGACTATAGAGGCTCAGTCTTCACTAGGGCAGTAAGTCAATTCTGATACGTCGATTCTAGCTACACAAATGCCATAGCTAGAATCTGAAATTGATTTATTTCCCCCATATAGACCTAGCCTAAGAAAGGGATTTTCAGAGGCTGGCCAACAGAGTGGGGAAACTGTCTTAGCTAAAGAGAGGAGCTTCACTGATTACTCTGGTGCACCTGATGGGACCAAGACTGGTGCCTACCTCTGCTTGTGAGCCTCAGATACACACCCTGTCCTGGAGTTAGGTATGTAAGCCATGTCAGCTGCGTAGCGAGCTCATGCTGAAGCAGACACAACTGCCAGTCTCTTGCTTGCTATCTTATCTCTCCTAAGCTCATCTTCTATTTTCCCAATCCCCTGTTTTTTGTGTGGGTGATGTGCTGGCCCTCCTCTAGCCCATCTGCTGCAGAGTCTCACAAGTAGTGGGTCTTAGGTGTGCACAGTGCAGCCGAGCTCATGCTATAGGATTGGGCTTGACTGCAGGAGAGGTGTTCCCAAAGCCTTCCCTACCCATATGCAGCCAGATAGGGTGCCATGAAATTTGTGGCACCTAACTGCCCCCAATGTTGTGGGGCTGTAGGCAGCTGTGTGCTGCATATGCAGTGTGGGCAGCTCTGCTGGCAGGCCTTAGACCCCAGCTGCCCTACACTGGGCTGCACCCAGCAGGGCTGCCCCTAGGGGGTTTCAGGGCTCAGGACCCTCCCTGTTCTGCTCCCACCCTTCCCTCATCCCACCCCTTCCCTCAAGCATCTCCACCCCAGCAACATGACCTGGCACCAGCAGCAAGGGGTCACGCTCACCACCAGACTCACCAATGGTGGCTGGAAATGCAGCAACCTGGACCCAGCCACACCGTTGCACTTCCTGCCACCAATGAGTGTGGGCACGGTCCCGGTCCCTGCTGAATCACTTCCCTGTTCCTGCTACCCACATCTCTGGGCCTGCCCCACCACCCTGAATGCAGCCCCGCTCCAATGGTGGCCCTGGGTATTCGCCTGCCTATCTTAAACATCTTAAAAATTCCATGTCAGAGCTTGGGCTTAGGCTAAGCTCCAAGCAGCTCATTAGCAGTGACGTGCAGTACCACTTAGGCTGTATTGAAAAGGCCGAGCAATGGAGACTTAGAAGACTGGAACGCAGGCCTGTGGGTAGGGTTAGACAATGCCTGAGCTGCAGCTTTAACAATGTCAGTGGTGGGTATAGGTGCTTAAATGCCTGTTGTGGCTAAATTCTTTTAACAATCTTGCACTTACCATCTTCAACTCCCACTGATGGCACTTGGCTGCTCGTACCTCTGATTTAGCAAGGTATTTGAAGCATGGGTACTTCCATTCAATATCTTACACAACTGGGGCCTCAGAAAGATTGGTCCCTTCATTGGTAATTTTGCCTGTGTACAAAGTGCAAGATTGGATCAGCTTTCATCTGATGAATCACAAGCTGTCCACACAGTGGACATTTTGAGGATGCAGACCACAACACTGATTTACATGCTTGATGATCTTCTAATTAAATGTTAAAGGCTTGATGCACATTGGATTCCAAACTCAAGGCAAATTTAAATGTAGCCACCAAAATGTCTTATTTTAGTTTTTTTGTAAACATATTGTATCAGCAGGGTTCTCAGTTAATGCAAATGGCTTATTCCTACAATACTTGGGTGACTCTCAAACCTACTACAAGCTGCATGTAATTAGAGTTATGAGTATACAAAGCCATAAATAGAGCCCAATCATGATTTTGTAGCTATGAGTGTGGTTTATTGCTAAGATGGCTTTCCTGTTGTGACTAAGAATACTAGGATTGCAAACAGGCAGCCCTGAACCAGACAGAAAAGAATACCCTTTTTCAGTTACAGAGCACTTTGATTCAATTACAGTAATATGTGGATAATTAAACTGGAGTCATTTTCCAGGAGTCACATATAATTCAAAACCTTAAGGGGTGGGGAAGAATTGAAGTAGGTAAGAGCTAAATGCAATCACTGTGGTATGCATCATGTGATCAGATGGACATATAAAGAATTTTAATGTTAAAAATCAGAAGTGGAAAAAGTACCCAAAAAGTTACATGAGTAAAAGTAACGCATTCTCCTCGCTTTGGGGGAAAATGTATGTAAGTACAAGTTACTGATGTCCCTCTGGAAAACTACTTGAGTAAAAGTACATGCACACACCATATCTAGATTGTAGTCGAGTATCCAGAAGTGAACACAGCTGCACTTTTACTCAGCTACAGTAAACTCTTTCATATCCATCATTCTATTATCCGGAACTCCCAAATAACTGGCATTTTAACCATAAGTAAATTTTAGTTATGTTTTCCATAAGTACAGTATACTGAAATAAAATACAAATAAATGCAGCAAATACAGTATAAGTTTACCATGTACAATACTACTGTTGATATATTATTCTGCATATATTTTTGTTTGTTTCTTAATATCTAATCTTGTGGGGGGGTTTTGTGGTTTTTTTGTTAAGTGTTATGTACCTCTCTATTATCCAGAATGTTTGAATATTGGACCACCTCCTGGCCCCAGGGCTGCTGGCTATGAAAAAGTTTACTGTAACTTTTTGGGTACTTTTTCCACCTGTCACTAAAATTGTTCTTTATGATTTGCAGCCACAACTCATGCCCGTTTAAGCTTGCATGTTGCATAATAACAGAGGAATCTCAAAGGACTCTTGAATTTGCTCAGAACATAGTTTCCCAAACTGGGGGCATGCCTTCCTGGGGTGAGTGGGTGAGTCATGAAGAAATTCCAGAGGGGTCATGAAGTGACCCATCCCCCCCATCATTCCCCCACACCTGAAGAAAGAGCCAGCCTTTGCTTTCACCTCTCAGCCCCTGCCATTTTACATGGGTGACCTGGCGCAGCAGCTGTAAAAAGCAGGCAGCTGGTGAAGAACCACGTGGACATAGCTGCTTTCTGCAAAGATGAGTGAGTGTGGGTTGCTGGGGGGAAGGAGGAGAATGGGGTTAGATGATGGGCTGGGGGCATCTGACTCGGGTGAGGGAGATGGGGTAAGGACAGGGGCTGGTGGTGCCTGGTTTTGTGGGATAGGAGGGGCTCAGATGGGTGGCTTGTGGGGTTTACAGGGCTTGGGCAGCTGGTCAGCTTGTGTGACTCGCGGTGCTTGGGCAGCTGGCCCTGGCATCACAGGGTTCAGGCGGCTCAGGTTTGCAGCTGGCCTCGGCAGTGCGGGGCTTGGGCAGCTCAGCTGGAGGGTGGGCAACTGGTCCCAGCAGCGCAGGGCTTGGGCGGGCTGGGCTGGCAGGCAGGTGGCTGGCCCCAGCACCATGGGGCTTGGGTGGCTCGGCATGGTAGGTGGGCAGCTGGCCCTGGCAGCATGGGACATGGGTCGGCAGCTCAGGCAGCTGGTCCACGGCTGGGGTGGGTGGCTGGTAGGCAGGCAGCTAGTCCAAGCAGTGCGGGACTCAGGCAGCCTGCGGACAGGCAGGCAGCTGGCCCAGGTTGCTGGCTGGGTGGCTGGCCCTGGCGGCGCAGGGCTTGGGCAGGTGAGTGGCTGTCGTGGTCAGTTCTGGCAGCTGGCATGGGGCTCAGGCAGCTGGCCAGCTGGGGCTGCACCAGGCTCCTTCAAGGGGCTAAGAAAAACTATTTGTGTTTATTTTTAATTTTACATAACATTTTTATATCAAGTTTTTGTGTTTATTTTAAATTACGAATTGAATTTTTTGTTAAAAGGGGCTTGGATGATGGTAAAGAAGAGGGTGGGGGGACATGAGAGTTTCTCAAAAATCAAAAGGGGGTGTGATGCCGAAAAGTTTGGGAACCACTGGATTTAGAATGTGTCTTTACTGGGTTTCCTGATCTAAAGGAGATTGCCCATAATATACATCAAAGGCAGCTATTCATTCATGATGAGCTTTACTATTTTAATAAAGACTTACTTGACTGACTCACTCTAAAGCAATGTTTGCTTGCTTGGAATAATTTATTAAATTAAAATAACAATGAATAGTACTGAGGAACTGATCCTTAGAAATCAAAATGTTTTATGAAAAGTGAAAATATATCCCCATATTGAAGCTGGGAAACAAAGGCACAGTACCAAATTCATATAACATGTCACAGGAAGAATTAGAGGGAATTCCCAATCCAGTGTCTTTTACACAAGACTACATTGTCTCCTGAACTAGACATCTACATATTCAGCACTATAATCAGGTCAGATGTTGAACATATGAAATACTTACACAGCATTCATGAAGACCACCAACTGGCTTGTATCTTAAGGTTTCCATCCTTTAGCCAAGATACATTTTGAGCCATATATAGATTGGCAGGGTCCATTTAACTGCACAACAAAAGACTGCAGCACACCTCTCTCTATTGGTAAATAAAAACTAGTATGTAATGATGCATTCTGTAAGTGGAGCAGTGTAGGCCAGCAAAGCTTGTTTCTGTGCATTTGTGACTTAGTAAAACAATTTTCGTAGTCTAGCATTTCAGGTTTGTGAAAACCATCTAATAGCAGGAAAGAAAATTGCATAATGGAAATGGGAAGTATAATTCTGCAGTGTCATGGAACACTGCTACAATTCTCAATTGGCAAATATTCCCTGCAGCCTGAACAACAGTGAAATCGCCCAATCGTTTGACTAAAAAAGGAACAATCATTCAAATCCAAGGGCAAAAACTATTTCTTTAAAACCCCAGAATTTAAATATTTGTATTCTCTCAACCTGTGCTGAATGCTGCTAGCAAAGCATGGAGTTATTTGAAACAAAAGCATGATTGCTGAACACTTCAAACAGGGCAATATTTCCCAACACACCCTCTTCTTGACCCTCAGATACTCTTTGCTCTAAATACTTCGTCCAAATCTCCTCACAAGGGATGCATAAGCCACTATTATAATTTTTATAGAACCTGTTAGCAGTGCAAAGACTTAACACCCGCCCCCACAGAACCAGAATCGATTTTAGATAATTTCTTGGGCTGCTGTCATATTATGTTGCATCCCTGTTACTTCCAGCCACACTGAACACTGATGTAATTGGATCATAGCATGTCACATCAGGAGAACACAAGACTGAGACATATAAAGGATGACTATATATATATATCGATATAGAAATTACAGATTTTGTTGTTGTGGGTCAGGCACTACATTTATTAAAGTTCTGTATAAATGATAGCGTGCAGAAGGTGAGCCCTTTATCAATGACCCATGGATGGAAGCAGAACTAAACATACCTCTAATTCCTTATTAAGAGTTTGTGGTCTGTGGAGTTAGAGGAAACTAGTGATAGAAAGTCATATTACCTAGTGGTTACAATGAAGTGGGGGACAGAAAATGTATTCTCTGTTTCTAGTGCTGCAGCTGACTCACTGAGTAAGTCATTGAACTACTCAGTCTCAGTCCTCGTCTGTAACCAACAGAAAGGTGGATATTTTGTTCCTATCTTAGAGATACTGATAGTGTTATAGAAGCATTACAGTCCCTGAGAAAACATTTGAATCAGCATTCTGTTGCAAATTGCTGGAGGCAATAACTGAACAATCCAATTGTGAATATATTTATAGGAATGTTTAAACAACTGTGATGTTTGTGAAGCTTGCCATTTTTTCCCACCTTTAGCGCACAGAATTTGCAAAACCATAGGTAACGCACATGTAGAGTTTAACTCCAATACACACAAGAGGCCCCTTTATGTTGCTCTT
This sequence comes from Carettochelys insculpta, assembly GCF_033958435.1. Taxonomy (NCBI): domain Eukaryota; kingdom Metazoa; phylum Chordata; order Testudines; family Carettochelyidae; genus Carettochelys; species Carettochelys insculpta. The sequence goes on from NC_134150.1 coordinate 17,494,405, forward strand.
GTGTGAGTGTAGCTGACACCCATTTCAAGATGCTTTGACACACAGTCATGCAAAAAACACCTGTGTGAGAGAACCTGGTTGTACAATCATAAGACAATATAGCACGTGAAGTTCACATGCAGCCACAATTTGTACTAGCAGTTAGCCCCAGTCCTTGGAGCCAGCTTCTCTCAACTACCCTGTAGCACAAATTTTTCCCATTTTTATTTTCAACTGTGGGGTGTTAATTATAATATCTGGGAGGTTTACAATATTGTGATAAAGATTTTCTCCCCCATTCCCCAAGATGGCTACGTCTACACGTGCACGCTACATCGAAATAGCTTATTTCGATGTAGCGACATCAAAATAGTCTAGTTCGATGAATAATGTCTACACGTCCTCCAGGGCTGGCAACGTCGATGTTCAACTTCGACGTTGGGCAGCACCACATCGAAATAGGCGCTGCGAGGGAATGTCTGCACGCCAAAGTAGCACACATTGAAATAAGGGTGCCAGGAACAGCTGCAGACAGGGTCACAGGGCGGACTCAACAGCAAGTCGCTCCCTTAAAGGGCCCCTCCCAGACACAGTTGCACTAAACAACACAAGATCCACAGAGCTGACAACTGGTTGCAGACCCTGTGCATGCAGCATGGATCCCCAGCTGCAGCAGCAGCAGCCAGAAGTCCTGGGCTAAGGGCTGCTGCACACAGTGACCATAGAGCCCCGCAGGGGCTGGAGAGAAAGCGTCTCTCAACCCCTCAGCTGATGGCCACCATGGCGGACCCCGCTATTTCGATGTTGCGGGATGCGGATCGTCTACACGTACCCTACTTCGACGTTTAACTTCGAAGTAGGGCGCTATTCCCATCCCCTCATGGGGTTAGCGACTTTGACGTCTCGCTGCCTAACGTCAATTTCAACTTTGAAATAGTGCCCAACATGTGTAGCCGTGACGGGCGCTATTTCGAAGTTGGCACCGCTACTTCGAAGTAGCGTGCATGTGTAGACCCGGCCGATGAGGGTTAGTGTTAATTCTTACTACCACTCACAGGTGTTTAACTATACATAGGGAGCCTTAAGAAACACAAAGCTACAACTCAGGCTCCCAAATGTAGCAACACCAGTTTGTTTTTAAAAGCCTTTTTTTACTTTTAAAATGAGCCTGTGGTAGTTTAACAAATGGTGCAAAGGGCCCAATTTCACAGACTATGAGCTAGAGTCAAAGATGGCTGAAGTTGATAGAAAAGATGCCAGTGGCTTTGATGGACTGATACTATTTTCAACCAAAACTTAAAATCTTTGAGTGGGGGTTTTGCCTGTTCAGCTCATTGTAAGATATAAATTTTGTGCAGAGGAAAAAGGAATCTGTAGCTTGACTGTGAGTTTGATGTAATAATAACATAATGCATTTAAATTTCACATTTAATACACAGACTAAACCTCTCTAGTCCAGCAACATCTGTGGTTTGACATGATCTTAGTTAGCTGGAGAACTGCTTATCATGGATGTGGCCAAGTGTCCCGCAGTCCCATAACACTTGCATATGGCCACCAGTTCTGACTACTGTTCTGTGCTACTATTTAACTCACATTTACTCCTAAATGTCTTCTAAGAGCCCAGTGAGCAGTGGAAGTGTTGGTAATGTGCTAGGCAATATTGACCTCCTGAGGTTGGGCGACTTCTCTCATTTGGCACTGGTCGGATCCCAAGGGCGCCGGACTAGAGAGGTTCAACTTGTATGCGTGATATTTAAGCAATATTTCTCTTGTGAGTTCAAAATACTTTGATCTCTTTCTGGCGTATCAACTAGATTACTATGCTTTACTTGTGTTTAATCTTTCTACCAAAACATGTTACACTTAAAAATGAGGATAAACAACAAATGGAAGGTTTCCTACGAAAGCTACATTTGCAGTTTTATGTTAAAGCAGGGCACAAAGATAGTGTGTTTTTGTTTCTCAGATGTGTATCATCTAACTGTTCACATTCTTTAGCAGTTTATTATAATGCTCAGTAGCTTGCAATTCCATTAGAAAGGCTCTTGAGTTCTGTAACAAGACTCCTTTCTATTTCTATTTCACTGTCTATTCAGTGAGCTGGCTTGCAGCTTTAAGCCACTGCCTTGCATTAGGGGTCAGTGCAGTCACCTCCCCCTGGTGGCATCTCTTAGAGGCATGGTGAGGAAGCACTCTGCATAATGCCAGCAGGAGTTCTGGAGCACTGTCAATGCAAACAGCCCGTCTCCTCCCTCTGGAATTAGAGTGCTTTGCCTGAGTGAGAACTCAGCCCTATTCTAGGGCTGCAGATAATTCTGTAACATACAAAATTGGCTTAACCTATAGAAATTTGCCGTGTTCAATTCTAGCCCAAATGTCATTAACAAGAGCCTTTGTTTCAGATGTAAGAAATACCATCCCCTATGATGTTAACAAAAATAATCCAAGTTGTGTCCCATTGGTAACAGCTAGTGTGATGCTGATAGAGCTAATCACAAACTGAATGCCACATGGGCTGGGTTCTTCAAACTTAAGCTTCTGTCCTTTTTAATTAGTGTTATTTTAATCTACTCTGACAACGACAAGGCATCACTACAAGTAAGAATAGGGCATGAAAGAGAATAGAACGGATTCAAATAGAAGTTTGTTCTACGCCATTTATTTCAAGGCAGATTACAACTATAATGACTTAGCCTAGCTTCACCCATTGGGCTTTTTACTACACTAGGCTCCCACTATCTCAGGATATGTGTACCCTTGGAGTTGGTGGTTCGACTCCCAGCAGGAGGAGACATATGCTAGCTTTCATCAAGCGAACATGCTAAAAATAGAGGGTAGTTCCAGAAGCATGCGATGCTAGCTGCCCTGAGCACATGGCCATCAGTGATGCCAGGCTGGTACCCAGGGCTGCCTGCAGCAGTTACACTCCACTTTTAGTGCATTAACTCAATCAGAGTTAGCCCACACATGCCTCCTTGAGCAGTGCATCAGACCAAAATGTACATGTACCCTTAAGGCTTGTTCCTCTTCCACTAAACACAATGGAAGTTTTGCCATTAATGGAAACAGGATCAGGCCCTTAATGTTATCACTGCTGCTGCTACTGGGAAGGGTGACATTTCCTGAGGCTTCTCTTCACTAGCCAGCACTAGGACTGTAATGTAATTTGACAGTTTGCATGGGCCCAGCGTGGTGAGGTATAATTGCATACTGAACAATACCAATACTTTATCTGAATGGGTTAAATAACCTATTTCAAATATATATATTGACGTATCACAGAAGGCTTTTTGGTAGAAGCTTATCCTTTTATTTAGAGCTAACTTTTATTCTGTCTTGCAATGCCCAGATAAAGTACAGCTACCCCCTCAAAGATGTTCTGTATCACATTCTGCATGTCCAGTCCCTTCACAGATGTTGATCCTGCTGGAAGTCTTCCGTAATATTATCAGGAAAGAGAAGCATGGCACAAGTCGGAGTCTTCTCTTCCCAGTCCTAGAGCTGCTGCCCTGTGCTCCTCCCTACAGTGGAGTCTGAGGAACGGGAGCGGTTTGTGACTCTGAACAAAGCCTTATGGTTGGTTTTTCAGAAGTTTACTCTAGAACATTGACTTAATTCTGCTTTGATACTTTACTAGGAAGAAGAAAAATGTTGCTTCTTGCCATCTTATTTTAATTGAAAATCACAGAAAGTTTCCTTACCTTGTCAAGTGTCTTTTTTAAAACATTCACCCTTCTTTTAAAAAAGCAATATTAGAATGGTAAACTGGCTAAACTACAGCACTGAACTGGTTACCTGTTTTAACCTAGATCCTGTCACCCGGCCCGTCATCTGGCCCAACCAATCACGCTGGCCATAGAGTCCTGCCAGCCAGCCCACTGGCTCAGCTGTGGCTATTCAAGCCTGCTGTGGGTTAACCAATAAGCCTCATGGTTATCAGCCTGTTCACCTGTTAGCATAATTTGTTTAGTAACATATGTTTAATACATATTGTATTGTTGTGGCCTTTATTTATTTAGTTCCATTGCTGCGTGAATATGTACTTTTGGTTTTAAATAAGCTATGTGGTTGACGAGTCAGTTTGGAGCTCTAAGGTACTACTGTATTTGCAGGAGCAGAAGGGAGTATTTGATGACACAACAGGAGGAACTTCATCTTTGTTATAGAAAGAGAAAACCTGCTTGGTAGGTTAGAAAATATTATGCTGACTTGGAATCTGAGGTGAGGTTTCCATCATTTATAGTAATGAGCTCACTGGTGGGTAATTGCATAGAATCATAGAACACTAGAACTGGAAGGGAACTCGAAAAGTCATCGAGCCCACCTCCTTGTCCTCTCAGCAGGACCAAACACCATCTGGACCATCCCCGATAGGTGTCTGTCTAACCTGCTCTTAAATATCTCCAGTGATGGAGATTCTACAACATCCCTAAGTAACTTATTCCAATGTTTAACCACCTGGACAGTTAGGAAGTTTTTCCTAATGTCTAATCTAAACCTCCCTTGCTGCAGTTTAAGCCACTTGCTCCTTTTCCTATCTTCAGAGGCCAAGGAAAACAATTTTTCTCCCTCCCTCTTGTAAGCCTCTTTGAGGTACTTGAAAACTGCTACCATGTCCCCTCTAAGTCTCTTTTCTAAACTAAACCAGTCCAGTTCTTACAGTCTTCCCTCATAGCTCATGTTCTCTAGACTTTTAATCATTCTTGTTGGTCTTCTCTGGACCTTTTCCAATTTCTCCAAATCTTTCTTGAAATGTGGTGTGGAGAACTGGACACAATACTCCACCTGAGGCCTAAAGAGTGCTGAGTAGAGTGGAAGAATGACTTCTCGTGTCTTGCTTTCAACACTCCTGTTAATGCATCCCAGAATCATGTTTCCTTTTTTTGCAACAGCATCACACTGTAGACTCATATTTAGTTTGTGGTCCACTGTGACCCCTAAATCCCTTTCCGCAGTACTCCTTCCTAGACAGTCGCTTCCCATTCCATATATATGAAGCTGATTGTTTCTTTCTAACTGGAGTATTTTGCATTTGTCCTTATTAAACTTCATCTTATTTACCTCAGACCATTTATCCAGTTTGTCCAGATCATTTTGAATTATGACCCTATCCTTCAAAAAAAGTTGCAACCCCTCCAATTTTGGGATCATCTGAAAACTTAATGAGTGTACTCACTATGCCAATATCTAAATCGTTGATGAAGATATTGAATAGAACTGGACCCAAAATAGATCCCTGTGGAACCTCACTTGTTATGCCCTTCCAGCATGACTATAAACCTTTAATAACTACTCTTGGAGAATGGTTATCCAGCCAGTTATGCACCCACCTTATAGTGGCCCCATCTAAGTTGTGTTTGTTTAGTTTATTGATAAGATCATGCAAGACCATGTCAAATGCCTGACTAAAGTCTAGGTATACCACACCCGCTGCCTCTCCCTTATCCAAAAAGCTTGTTATCCTATCAAAAAATGCTATCAGATTGGTCTGGCATAATTTATTCTTTACAAATCCTTGCTGGCTGTTACCTATCACCTTATTTTCTTCCAGATGTTTGCAGATGAATTCTTTAATTATTTGCTTCATTATCTTTCCTGGCACAGAACTTAAACTGACTGGTCTGTAGTTTCCTGGGTTGTTCTTTTTTCCCTTTTTTTAGATGGGCACTATGTTTGCCCTTTTCCAGTCTTCTGGAATCTCCCCCGACTTTTTCCAGGATTTTCAAAGATGATAGCTAAAGGCTCAGAAACCTCCTCTATCAGCTCCTTAAATATTCTAGGTTGCATTTAATCAGGCCCTGCTCACTTGCATCTAATTTATCTAAATAATTTTTAACTTGTTTTTTTTGTATTTTATCCTCTAAACCTACCCCCTTCCCACTAGCATATATTATGTTAGACGTTTCTGTATCAGCCTTCTTGGTGAAGATTGAAACAAAGAAGTCATTAAGCATCTCTGACATTTCCAAGTTTCCTGATACTGTTTCTCCCTCCTCACTGAGTAGTGGGCCTACCCTGTCCTTGGGCTTCCTCTTGCTTCTCATATTTATAGAATGACTTTTGGTTATCCTTTGTGTCTCTAGATAGTTTAAGCTCGATTTGTGCCTTCGCCTTTCTAATCTTGCCCCTGCATAGATGTATTGTTTGCTTATATTCACCTTCTGTAATTTCTCCTAATTTCCACTTTTTATGAGACTCCTTTTTGATTTTGAGATCATGCAAGATCTCCTGGCTAAGCCAAAGTGGTCTTTTAGCATACTTCCTATCTTTCCTATACAGCTGTATAGATTGTTTTTGGGCCCTTAATAATGTCCCTTTGAAAAACTGCCAACTCTCTTCAGTTCTTTTGTAGACTGTTTCTTTAAAAGGCACTGCTACAGTCAGTGTTTGATGCAACTTCTAGCTTGTTTTTCCCCTCTGAAAACATACAAAATCACCAATTATCTACTCTAATATTGACGGAAATAAAAAATAGCAAGACTCATCCTAAATAAGAAACCAAAGGCCAACCAAAAAATAAAAGAGAGAGAGAGGTGCCTAGAAGAACTGCACTTGAACTACAAAAACAACAAGTCGTCCTGTGGTACCTTACAAACTAACAGATATTTTGGAGCATAAGCTTTCATGGGCAAAGACCCTCTTCATCAGATGCATGAGTGGGGGTCGTTTCAGAAGAGGATTTAAAGAGAGGGATCTCAGGAAAGGGGAGAGCCAGAGCTGACAAGGTCTATTCAGTCAACCACTTTCTGAGATTTCTGAGCTGCAATTCATTTGCAAATTTGACTCCACCAACCAAGGATTGAACAGAGACTGGAAGTGGTTGGCCCATTACAAAAGCAGTTTCTCTGCTCTTGATGTTCACACTTCCACATTAGCATCTGACAATAGGCTACATCCTCCCTCCACCCCATGTACTGACTTGTTTTCGCCTCTCTTGATGTTCACAACTCCACATTAACTGCTGATAATGGGCCATTTCCACCCTGACTGAATAGACCTTGTCAGCTCTGTTAGTCTGTAAGGTGCCACAGGACTTCTTGTTGTTTTTGAAGATACAGACTAACAAGGCGACTTCTCTGATACTTGAATTACAGTTTCATTTCAATTCTCCTCAAAATGATGGGGATACTTCTAAATTGTTGAGTCACCAAAGGAATGCTTATTGCAGTGGCTTGGAAATGAATTTTTACTGGTAATATTTTAATTGCAGATGAGTTGCACTACAGTGACAAATAAAAGTTGAATATTCAGAAATTGTAGGGATCAGTATATTGGCTGAAGACTGAATTACAATGGCATTTTTTCATTTTAGCCTTGATAAGTATCTGATTCTCCTCTCATATCCATGTGATATGTGAATAAGTCCACACAGATCAGATTCTCAGGTCTGTTCTGAATTGTGTACAGCTGTGCTGGCACAAAACGCCCATAAAATCAGAAGGCCCAACCAGTTGTGATTTCCCCATTGCGGTGCCTGGGCCTGGTGCAGATAGTATCAGAGAAATGGGAATGTGATGCATCGCTCTTCTCTGGCTGCTAACACAGGCCACTAGTGAGCAGTGTGTTAGAAAAGACTTCCAGTGGATCTAAATTATCAGCACCCTGCTGTCACCAGAATGGAATAATGAAATGGTTGACCTAAGTGACCTGTGCGCCTTCCACTTTATAGTCTTAGCCAGAGTACAGCTAAGTTGGTCCATGGTATCTGATCCAACAGAGAAATGCTGGTATAAAACCAATATATGGGGAAAAGGGGCTCAATGAACAAAAGGGGAGCCACTCTGGGCTAGGAGCTATCAATGCGGAGGAAAAGCAATTATCAAGGGAGAGTGGAAGAGACTGAGCTTCCATGGTGAGAGGGAGGGAAAAAAGGAGGAAGCCACCAGCTGAGCAGGTACTGAGGGTGGCACATGAGTTACAGTTTTGCCACTTCGCCTCCACCCCCACTGCTTTGTTTTATTCCCAAATTCACCCCCAAGGTGTGAGATGCTGATTCCCTGGAGGAATAGTTTCAAAGCCCAAAAAGGCTGACTTGGGTAATAAACTGACTTCCACACAGTTGCCTATGTGCGGGCCTTCACTGCTCCACAGGGAAAAGAGGAAGAACTCCCATATAAATAGAATCTTCCTGCTTTCACTGGTGGATAGTTCTGTGTGCAGATTGTATGTCTACCTACTCCTTTACGCCCTCAGGGAGCTACTTCAGTCTTCCCCAGTGTTGGTAATGGCGTTGATGATGGCACAGTACGTCGGTATCAGTTTGTGAGCAATACGGTTTTCAGGCTTACTGAGGGAACAGGGACACGGAAATTAGGATCTGGAACTGCGACAGCTGAAGGCACATTGGAGGGATGGCAAGGGAAGATAAGATATGCAAGACAAAGCTGTGTTGTGGACCAGTTACTGTGGATGTATGTGAGGTTATTGCATCCACCTGGGCAGTGGTAATAAATGGGAGTGGAAAAGAGAACAGAAGGTATCTGAGACTGGAGACTGAAGTATAGCTCAGGTCAAAGGAGCTACATCTGAACAGTTACAATTACTATCACACTGACGCTGGGAAAAGGCAACCTTTTTTTGGTTGGTTTGGTTGTTTCTGTACCATGCTCGTGTCTGTGCTTCTATCTAGGTACATACATTGTCACACACCAAAGCAGCATCCGTGCACCTCAGTGCAAAGTTTGTAGTGCCTGCTGTCTCTTTCCCACCTACGCTCACTCTGTCCTGCTCCCTCTTCTCTACACTGAGTGAGGCAGAAGAATAGTAAAGTGGCAACATTCCTTAAAAGGAAGAGCTGCTTTTGTGAAGGTGCAGGCAGGAGGGGAGATGCACAGAGAAATGTCACTCACCATCTTTGGCACAGTGTGAGAGGCTTCCTCAGCACCACAGTGTGACAGGTTTACAAATGATGAGTTTTGTGCTCTACAATGTGGGATCTTTCAAGACAAAACACACTAATTTACTATATTATTTACTAAGATTATATTGCATCTTCTGTGTGTGGGACATGTATCTTGAAGTCCAGCCAAACATAAGAGGAAAGAAATCAATTTAAGTTGCATGAAAAAAATCATCTTATATTTTATAGTCAATCTGTTGAAATAATGCCATTAATTTTGTATGTAAACACGACTGTGAGTGGGGAAGGATCCATTCAACAACAGCTAACTTCTCTCTGCTCCTGTCGCTACACATTTCATTTTGTGTTGTATTTTTAATGTGTTTATTTTTGAGTGACACTATGCCCTGGACTTGTGGGCCGCAAAGTGGTGGGTGTGACATTTTGTAAGGTAGTGCGGCATGATCAGTTCCACCCCCACCCCCGTAGCTTCTGCTTCATTGCCAAATAAACACCTCCCCTCTCCCTGCTGTTGAACCAATCAGGGAGAGAGGTCAGGCACACCTGTGGCACCTGCCCCACTGCCGGGCTGAGGCGGCTGTTTCCCAGTGGCAGGGAAGAGGTTTGCCAGGGGGTGGTGGTGTCACAGTACTTGGGTTCCCCCCATGGCACTGCAGCTGGCCTGGGTCCACAGCTGTTCCCCCATGCACCCCTCTCTTGGGAGCAGCTGCTGTTCACTCAGCGCCTGAGCCCCCAAGCCAGCGTGTGCTCCCACCTGCCCAGCTGAGCAGTCTGCCCACCCCACACTGGGAGGAGAGAGAAGGGGGGCACAGGCCCTGAGACAAGTGGTGGGGGCAACTGGCAACTTCCCAGCTTGATGACGTACCCTCTTGAGGTCTCTCCTGGGGTCCTTCCCCAAGCACCTCTTCCCTTCTGAGCACCCCCGGGAGTCTCCCAGCACCCCCTTCCTGAGCATCCTACCCCCTTTTGGAGTGCTCCCCACATCCCTTCCTGTGGTGTTCCCACAGGCTGGGGGCCCCAGCTAACTGCAAAGCCAAAAAGGGGGGCATGACCTAAAAAGTTTGCTCGCTCCATCCTACACAGCTGTCCCAGAAATATTGCAAAATACACTGCCCTTAGCTTGCAGTTTGTTGGCAGTGTACTTTCTTTACATTATTAACATTTAATTACAATTTGAGTTATGGTAGTACTAATTTTATACGTATTGAATTAGATTTTGTAACAATGCACTTAAGTTTTGACACAGGCACTGTAACCATGGAAACATATTTAAACAACTGGATTCAATGTCATCATTGACTTACAAAGGTTGCTGTTTGTATTTAAAGGGTGACATACTAACATCACAGCTAAGTCATGCATTAAGGCTCAAGTTATCAGTAAACCTAGCACCAATGACCCAGCCATGAGCCAGACGAGAAGAAGTGTGAGTTTTCATTTCAATCTTGGAAAAATATAGGAAGAGCTAGACATCTAGGTATTACAGATGACAAATTTAGTTCACATAGCTAGCTATACCTGGGAGTTTTTTCATTAAGGGAAGGGTTTTCAAAAAGTGCTCAGAGATTAATTATTTTGTTCCTGTTAAATGACAGTGTGTTTAACAGCCACCTTGAAATGGATTAAGTAAGGGATTAGAAATGAACCATGGTATATTTTAGACAACCAACAAAAGCAGTAGCAACAGTCATTATTTCTCATTATTTTTGAATAACGTTACTTTTAAAGACAAACAAAAAAGCACCAGCCAAATTTGAGCCCAATGTCATGTAGATTTAGTCATGACTGGAGTTCTAACCTCCTGTTTCTAATTCCTCATACTTTTCTGCAACTTTCATCTTCACAAATTTAATGTTCCATGTTGGAATTTTGTGTAAAGGTGAACTGGTCCTCCAAAGACTCATAAGAATTTGTTCAGATATTTCTGAACTCGAAAAGAATGATTTTTTTTTAAAAATGTGTTATCTTAATTCGATGTGCTTTTTAAACCAATTTTGAAAAGTAGTGTGGAAACATCCCTTAACATGAAGCAGCACAAGACTGTATTCTGGGGGAAACTGATTTTGATTTGATCAAATCATATACTGAAAGTCAGGTTTTGAACAAGCATAGATGATAACTCAGGTATGCACCAAAGACAGGATGCACTGTGCATGATTCTTTGCATACTATTGACCAGCTTCTAAGCCTGGTTATTGCACCTTTGCACTAAGTTATCAGCCTAGCCTAAGGCAGCTCCCTTTTGGTGTCTCTACTGGTCTCTCTCTGCTGGGCACCAGCTTGGATATGATGACCTTCTATACAGCGAGTGTCTGTGGTCTTATATATTCTACAGTGCATGGAATGGTGCAGATAATTTCTGCTTGATAGGACCATAACAGTTCATCTGCTCCTTTTACATACTCTCCTGCTGAAATCAATCTGTTGTTTGAGGCATCATAATTGCTTACTGTAGAAGTGAACATGACATCAAAATTATTACAGCTTCATGCAAACATCTCTGATAACAATAAGTGAAGGATGCTATAGACAGTGCACAGTGTGGATCAGCAAGAGAATTTTGCTCTAAATTTAATTTGTATCTCTAACATTTTGTACAAAATCGCCACCAGATGCTGGGGGAGAAAAATCCAAATATGAACAGTTACATCTAACCTTAGACTGAGATTCATCAAACCTCACAGAAGAATTGCTTTTTGTTACTTATCCTTTGTAACTCAGCAAGCAAGCTAAATTACATACAAATTGTCCAGTTATGGGCAAAATCTTACAGTCCTTACTCAAGAAAGACGATGTTGGGAAGTAAATATTCTTTGAAGTGACTGCTTCACTGATAGCTAAACTGTTGACAAATAACTTAGTTTGAAGTAAAAATTAAGGATTTATAGTGGACATTTGTACTCAATGGAAATCTCCCTCCCAAATTTGGCTCCTTGTGGACCATCTCTGTAGTGAAGCTAAAGCTGAATATTCATGGAGACTCAGCCACTAAAGCTGATCCTTAGATCAGGATTGAGGCTCCTTAGGAGGGTGATGAAGAGATATTTGTATTGCTTGCTGTCATTGATTTACCTGCTTTGCAGCTAGACTAAATTTTTGTTCCTAGAGATACTCTCGTACCTTTGACAGTCATTAGACTCACTACTAAAGAATCAAACATGATATTTTTTGACCTTTAGTATTCTTATTGAATAAAATAAACAAGCCACTCGGGATGTGAGTGGTACAGTAATCACTCCTGAAGTGACTCTTCAGAAACTCAAGAGGATCATTCAGTTTCAAAATAGTTTCCCAAATGATTTTCACTGTGTTTTTAAACTGTGGTGGAACAAATTATAGGTGTTCTACAGTCTAGCCTCCCCTCCAAAACCTGTTTTGGGGCAGATACATGCAACACAACTTACTTTTACTTTGCTCTCAAAAGTGGGAGTTTTGAATGCTGTGACTTCTCTTGAAGATATCTCAGCATTAGTCAGTAATAATTTGCCAGTACCTTGACACCATCCCTACTTCTCTCCAGCTACAGGTTTTGGTGCTGTTAGATTTGCAATGATATGATTAAAGAGACAATGGCCATTGGTGCTTTGAAGGCAGATGAATTAACCCATTTCCTTGACCTCAGTAAAGTTCAGCATTTGTAATTATTTCCAGTTTTGGAATCTTACTCAACAGTAACATGTCTTTACATATCATTGCATACATTCTTCTTGCTGACCCTTCATCTTTCATACTTAAAGTCCTCTGTTTACACACAAATTTTCAATAAGCTACCAAATTCTGCACCATGAATTAATGAATGTAGTAAACTAATTTGTGTGTTTGATTTGCATAGAACCAAAGCTTCATCCTAAATTACCTCAATATAATGCTTGTGAAAGTTTTCAGACCAACAACCTTGTGAATGCTGCAGCGGGGCAAATTTCCCACATAAACGTGCCTCAGACATGATGTGGAGGAAAGGATTTCTGCTAAGAGTAATGGGTCATTTGATTATTTCTATCCCCTGTGCAGTTTTTGGTTGCTAATTAGCATAAAGCTTGATGGTGAATTTGTGATGTGAGACTGGGAATGGCCATCCACCAAACTCATCTCAAAAGGGCCACCAGACACCCTTTAGATTGAAGCTTCTTGTAATCCCTTTTGATCTGGGCTGGACTCAAATTGGTGATCTAAAAATGAATGGCTTTGTAGCTCGTTGGTAATGACTTGAGGCATCCCATCCCCCATTAAGTGCTAAATTAAGAGGGAGACCTCCAGATCAGTTTTACTGGGGTGGGAGAAGTTGAGAAACACTTAACATTACAAAGTTAGGAAGTGAATGTTATCCATTAAGTCTTCATTTGCATCTTTCCTTGACATTTCGCCAGCAATCTAGGAGTGCAGGACAAGGTGTGAGTGTCCCATCAAATACCTGGTGCTTGGCTCTGTTTCAGGTGATGCCAGTAGGTGAGTCAGACTTCTCTTTGCTTTAAGCATTCTGGTACCTCACACAATCAAACTGGCTTCCCAACTACCAAGCCCAATCAAGAGGGTCAACGATACTGACAATAGATTACATTTAAGAACAGAAATCCATAAATCAGTTCTTTGAAACTGGCATGTAAGACTTAACATTGCTCTGGCTCCTTCCCTTCCCTTCCCTTCCCTTCCCTTCCCTTCCGTCTATATTCTGTCTTCAAAGTGGTATGTTTGGCCAGGGGGGGAGGGCTGTTTCCACTCAATTTTTTCTCCTTCTTTCTGTTTTATATCCTTAAGTCAACACTTTGGAGGGTGTCATGCTGATCCTCTCCCGACTTTCTGTAGTAGCGTTTGGGGCACTTCAGTGCCCCCTGCAGCATGATACCATAAGTTGCCATCTATGTACCTTAGCATTAAAGCCAGCCCTGCTCCAAACTTAGGCCGTGATACTGCAGATAAAGTTATTCAGATGTAAGTGTAGCTATTAGCACTACCAGAGCTAGTCATGTGAATAAAACTGTGTGTGTTTACATTATCTGATCTTTAGATATAAAGTGAGTTTTCACAATTATGGCCTCAAAATGCAATGATTTAAAATCAGGAGTTACAGAAATTCATAATGACCTGCATGGAGGATTTTTTTTTTAAACACAATAGCATCAGATATTGCAAGAGTATGGCTGAGACTTGCTATGAAATTACAATCAAGATTTTACCTGGGAATATCAAGTCAGTTTTGAAAACAGATCTGACAGCCCAGTCAAACAGGTAAAGAATTCTCTTGGTCTGATTGTTCCAATACTTCATCAGAGAATGCTTTTATTTTGCAGTTTCAGATTGTAATGTTGTGTAACCCCATCCAAAAGAAATCGTGGTAACATACCCACCTAAAAAATGCAACAATTGATCTTACTGAACAGTACCAAATGTATGTTCCATATTACTGCCATCTCAAGGGGAAGCAAATTGCAGCATCCAAAGCTAATGACATGGATGCCACTGTGGGTCTCCTTATTTCCTGAAAATTATGAAAGCTTTAATATGCTTTTAAAGTTTCTTGTTCAGTAAGGCTAAACTGCTACAGTGCCTCTATTAGCAAAATCCTGTTCCTTTCCCACAGTTGTTAAATGAAGGTGGACTGAAACAGATTTAATGAGCTGGGAACTTGGATTCCTTGGGGTCTGGCCCTTTGCTCTGGTTTTGCCAGAAAATCTTTAACCACACCCAAATTTCATCCACACCTTAGAGAAAGTGAAGTTGATACTATTTCTGTTCTGCTTTTAAAAAAAAATCATCTTATTTCTTTTGGCAGCACAGCTTGTTGTGCTTCCTTTCAAGCCTGAGCCTGGGCCCTGTTAAAACTTTTGACCCCTGAACAGTTAACCTTTAGACCAACACTGTTTAAATATCAACTCCTTCTAGCTGGCTTTGGAAATACTTTTATTATAAACAGAACTGGGCCCCTACCTCTTAGAGTCTGTGGAAGGCATCTGAGCCTGGCCTAGAACCTCTGTCTTCCATCCCCCAATGCCAGGGGACAAGTCCTGGTTTCCTTACTTACCAGTAGGAACACCGAAATCAGGAGGCCAACTGCTGGAGGGATTTTACTATTGTTCCAAATCCAGCAATTGCAGAATCCCCCCTGCCCCGTGTGTCAGGAAAGCACATAGCCTCAACCTCCAGCTGGGCTGCACCTGCAGGGAAGCTGCTGGGCCAGCACCAGCCTGTAGCTGGAACTTCAGCTAGGACACTTCTCCAGTGCCTCCGTGCTCCTGTCCTCCGGGGCAGCAGGTGCAGTAGCAGAGGTGTAAGCGAGCGAAGAGCCAAACCAACCGACCCCACAAGGGACCCTAGAAACACCCCTCCCCGACCACCGTTGCAGGAACCGACAGAGAGGGGCGCGGTCAGTGGCGGCCCCGCCAGGCGCACCGCGCTGACAACCCACCAGTCCCACTAAGGCTGGAGAAGGGCCGGGCCGCGCGACCTGCAGCAGCGCCGCACCTCCCCGCTCCAGGCGCCCGCCCGCTGCGCCAGCTGGAGCAACCCGGCCAACTTCAGCGGCTTCCTCCGGGTTTGCACCGCGCTCGCTGAGCTGGGCCTCAGACCCCCTCCCCCCGCGCAGCCGAGCTCCCTCTGCCCGGGCCAGGCATCGCGCCCCCCCACCGAAACCGCCCCGGCGAACGTGCCGCGCGGGACCGCGCCTGGCCGACGAACCGCGCCCCGCGCCCCGGCCTTCGGCGCTAGGCCCGGCCCGGCCCGGCCCGGCCCCTCCCGGGCCCCGCCGCCCGCGCGCCCTACCTGCCCCGCGCGCCGGGCCCTGCAGCTCCGCGCGCCCCGCGCAGACTTCGGCGAGTCCCGGCTGCGGCGCCGCACCTGCCTCTGCCCCCTAATAACAAAAGCCCGGGCGTCAGGTGGCAAGAGACGGACTGGGCGGCCATTGGCTGGCCGGGCGCGCGCCTGGCGCTGGTTGGCCGGGGGGCGGGCGCGGCGGCGCTGACGCCCGGCCGGGGTTGGGCGGGCGGGCGGGGAAGCGCGCGCGGCGCCTTTGTGTTCTCCGGCCGCGGCGGGGCGATTGGCCACATCCATCCCTGCGAGCGGCGGCGCTGGCGGGCGGGAAGTGCCGCGCTATGTCTCCGCGCGCCGCCGCGCCTGCTCAGGGGCCGCTGCCTGCGCTGCGCGGCGCTTTCCACCCGGCTCTGAAGTAGAGCCCCGGCGCGGGGCCGGCCGTGCCAGCCGCTTCGCTGGCCCCGGGGACGGCGGGCGGGGGCTGCCGGGAGCGGCGGCTGGGCTGGCAGCGGAGCCCGGGCGGCGGGGCAGCGCGCGGCGCCATGCGGCGGCTGGAGCTGCTCCTCGGCGTGGCGTGGCTGGCCGGGCTGGCGTGCGGGCAGAACGAGACGGAGCCCATCGTGCTGGAGGGCAAGTGCCTGGTGGTGTGCGACTCCAACCCCACCTCGGACCCCACGGGCACGGCGCTGGGCATCTCCGTGCGCTCGGGCAGCGCCAAGGTGGCCTTCTCCGCCATCCGCAGCACCAACCACGAGCCCTCGGAGATGAGCAACCGGACCATGATCATTTACTTCGACCAGGTAGCGCGGGGGAGCCGTGGGGGAGGCGGGCGGGGGCAGTCGCTGGCGCGCCCCGGGGGAAGGAGGGGAGGGATGGCGGAGGGGCGACTGCGGAGACCGGCAGGATCCTGCCCTCGCGGCTGCCGCCGCCCCTGTGCCGGGGACGGGCGGGCAAGTGACCCCCGGGGATGGGCGCGCAAAGCCCGCTGACCCCCGGCTGGGAAACTTCCCAGCGCCGCGGCGTGAGAGCGCCCGGGGCGGGGCGGGGCGGGGCGGGGACCCCGGCTGCAGGGGTGGGAGGCTGCGCGGGCGGCGCAGCCCGGGGCCCGGCACACGCCCCTGCGGTCCCCGCGGCGCTGATGGCCCCGTCTCCCTTGCAGGTGCTAGTGAACATCGGCAGCAACTTCGACTCGGAGAGGAGCACTTTCATCTCGCCCCGGAAAGGGATTTACAGTTTTAATTTTCACGTGGTGAAGGTGTACAACCGGCAAACCATCCAGGTCAGGCGCCGCCCTTCTCGCCTCCTCGCTGGGGAGCGCGGGGTCCGGCTCCGGGGGCCCCACGCTTCTGCGGGGAGAAGAGGCGCTGAGTTTTCCCCGGGGGGACTTGGCCGCGGCGGCTCCGGCCCCTTTCAGGTCAAGTCACCCGAGGCGACCCAGGGAGAGGAGGGTCCGGGGGGTGGGCAGTGTCGCCGTAGCCCGCGATGGCTGCTGGGCGTCGCCTGAGCTGCGAGGGTGCGTTTTAAGCAGCAAGTGCCGGGGTCTCCCTCCGCACGTTTTCAAACAGAGGAGTGTCTTGGGTTCTGCCCTGGCCCCCTAGGGCCTTGCCGTGGCCGCCTCTGGCGCCGGGCTTGGCCTAGGAGGGCTGAGCAAGTACAATACACCCGGGTCAAATGAACCTCCCAAACCCAGCCTTCACTGCCTCCAGCCGGTCGTGTGTTTCCCGTTTCCTGCGCTGGTAACTCAAGACCCATCCGCCAACGCTGATCCCAACGTATCAGCACTTATCTCCGGGCAAACCTGAGTGAGCCCATTGAATGCGATTTATCTGTAATCCAGGCGATTGAACTCTGCACACGAGCTGGACACGAGATCACAATTAGTGGGTTAAAATCAGCGGCCGGTTGGGCCAGGTGTAGGGAACAGGGGTTTTTAACAACGTTACATGTTGATAATTGTATGAAGTTTAATCGTTGACTAGGAAGAGTAGGGACTAAAGCATCTAACCCTGATACAGTAGGTGTGTGTGTGTGTGTGTGTTAGGTGGTATAAACATAAATATATAAATGCATTACCTGCCCAATAGCAGGTTATAGAATCTAAATAACAATATAGATAAAGAGCAAATTAGTGTGTTTATGGGTGAATGTGCACACACACAGTGTCATTTGCCATGCACTAGATTAGGCATGTAGTACATTATTAATGGAAGGCACACAAAGCCGGTATTATTAATGTGAGGTGTACAGTGCGTAGGGACTCGGTAGTGGTACATTGTTTTTGCTGCCTAACAAAGGGAAACTATCTCCGGAATACGCTTCAAAGACACCGACTGTAGCGGCAGTGACACTTCTCTTCCTCGTCTTAAAGGCTTCATATAAAACCATCTTTCAATAAGTAGGAACCTCTTCACATCCTTAAAGCAAAGGCTTCCTTCTGAAATGGTTCAAACAAGATCAATGTCTTATTTTATGTGTTGTGTGTTTTGATGTAGGCTCTTAATCCATAGCGGCAATAAAAGACCTTCTTTAGAATTTGTGCCCCAGCTGATGTTAGATTTATATTTCATTTTTTAGAAGAACCTAGAGTTTCGCGTGAGAAAAAATAAGTGAGTGACCATTTTGCCTGCTAGGTGAGCCTGAAAGCAGTTATGAAACCCTGGCTTTTATCTCTGGCTGATTTTAATTTACAGAGGGCTTTGTTTTATCTTGCTCTGTAGGTGAGTTTGATGCTAAATGGGTGGCCAGTGATTTCCGCCTTTGCAGGAGACCAAGATGTGACCCGAGAAGCTGCCAGCAATGGAGTCCTGATTCAAATGGAGAAAGGAGACAGAGCTTATCTAAAACTGGAGAGAGGAAACTTGATGGGTGGCTGGAAGTATTCCACATTCTCTGGATTTCTGGTGTTCCCTCTTTAAATAACTTATAACCTGAACACAGAGAAAGCAGCAAGTCAGAATTTATCAATTCCTCAATAGTAGCTGGGTATGGAAAGCCTTGGACAGCAAACTTTTTACATTCAAATATTAAAGAAGCTAAATCCTGCTTAGGTTTGTGTACATCTGCTTTGAAGAATTATTTTTGTTGTTGCAGCCAACCGATAGGAAATACTATAATTGAGCCTATCTCCATTTATAGCCCATTCCCTCCACTCCAAATTAGTTAAAATCTGTGTATTACTGGTGTAATTTGCCATCATGTCCACCAATGGTTCCTGTACCACACCATGACACCTTCAGTATTTACAGTTCTTCATATTTTGTAGTTTTGGTTTTAAAACATGTTATTCTTGACTCTTTATCTGAGTTTAATTTAAAAAAGCAAAGTATTTCTGAGTACAGAGACACCACGATGAGAAAATGCCAATCTTGCTGTACACTGGCTGACAAAAGTTTAAAAAGGAGAGAGAGAGAAATTTCTACATGAAGAATTATTCCCAGCCAAGGCTGACTAGAGTATTTCGATATTTCTATGTAATTCTGAGTGATTGTGGAATATAAGGCTGCTAAATGTTTTGATGCTTGTTTAGCTCTTGTAAAATGTGGCCCAACTAAACTCCAGGAAATGTATTGAACTTTTACTATTATTCTGTAACATAAGTATGAATATTGAAAATTAATTTTTGCTTTAATCCAATAAAGTTTAAATGGGACTTTTATTATTCTTAAACCGAAATTAAGTTTCCTCAATGGAATTATTAGCCCCTTCGCAGGTTTAAGAAAAAGTTGAAGACGCTGCAGGCACAAACAGTTGTAACGATGATGGGCTGGACAGTAAGTGAAGCGAAATGCAATTTTGAAGTTAGCTTGCCCTGTTATATTCCCTCCTCTTGCAACTCTTAGTCGCGCCTTGTTCCGCCGCCTCTAGCTCTGAATGCTTGTTGTGTTGCCCGCTATTTTAAATTGGATTAAAAGAGTCAATTTCAGGTGATCCTCGTCAACCAAACGCAATTTAAACTCTGTGGCTCAGCTTGCCCGAGTGATTAAGTATCCCAAAGATGAGAAACATGAAAACCAAACTGAGCTATGGCTGAGAAGTCGCCCACAGAACCTTAGATCTATATTGTTAATACCATTGTCTGTATTATAGTCTATAAATCAAATCTCATTTTATACCGCCGTCTAAAAATCTTACAATGTATACTTCAGTGCTAGTATTATTTATTTGCCAGTATTATTTTGTTTACAGTCTTTGAAAGATGTAAATGTTATAATTTTGCAGTACTCAAAGAAACTACTACTTTTATTAAAAAGGTACCTTAAGGATTTTGATTGTATCTAAACCTAATGTGAAATAAACCAGTGTAATAAACAAATGGACTTTTTTTGGCTAGAGGACTATCCCAGTCAGCTTGATTCTGCGAGGGTACAGATGTTGGCTGTAATAATTAATTAACGATTAACATTGAACCAAGCACTGACTGTAAAAAGATCTTTCTCAAGGACGAGCTGAGAGGGGGTTGGCTGCTACACAGTTAAAATCTTGGGCTTTATGTTGTTGATGGTGTTCAGCCTTGAGTTCCAGGAAGGAATTTAATTAGCTCCTAGGGGGGAAATTAATACTAGCATAATAAGCACCAATTTATTCAGAGGGTTGTTTTTGTTGATGTTGGTTTCATGGAGCGGGTAGGGGTAGAGCTCTGTAAAACCTTCCCCACGTCCAGGCTACCTGTTTGTTTCCACTTTGCTTGTTCGCACGGCGGCCTTTAATACGCCTGACAGATGTCCCCTCTGCTCGCAGGGAGCGAATGCTTGGGTACCAGCGACCCAGCCAAGTAAACCCGAAGGGGAGGACAAATACCTTAGCCAGCCAATCTGCTCTCTGAGCGTGAGCGAGAGATCCGCGAGTCTTTTCTTTGCAAAGAAACCGATTGAGCCACCCTGACACCACCAAGATTTACTGTCTCCGAAGAGACAAAGCACTACGCGTGGCTGCCCCCGCCCCCCCGCAGCCTGCGCGCTAGGGGCAGTTTGTCCGACTTGTGCGCCAGCCAGCGCTCCGGTGCAGGATCGAGGCCGGGGGCCCGGCCGGCCCTTCGAACCCGCAGGGCTGCGATCCGGCTGGAAGCAGGGCGGAAATCTCTCCGGCTGCCCGGGGTGCTGCAACGTTCTGCGGAGAACGTCCATTTCACAGACCTCCTCGGAGCCACTGAGGACACCCCTCCCGCACTCCGCTCCCAGCACGTGGTTAGAAACGCTGGACACCCTTCGCCCGAGACAGACTAAGGAGCCGGCCGCTTTGCACCCCGCGGGGCAGGGGAGAGCCGCCACGAGCCCTTCATTAGGAACCCATCCCGCCTCCTGGCGGCAGCTGCAGCCGCCGCTGGCGGGGAGCCACGGCTCGGAGCGATTGAGATTTATGAAGGGCTGGCGAAGGAAGGCGGTTGGGTTGGTCTCGCTCGGAGTTATAACTCGCCCCGCTCTGCCTCCCTGTAGCGGCCGGGCGCGAAGACGGCTACTCGCTCCTGTCTTTCTGACCTGCGCTTTATTGCTCTCCCTGAAGCGGTTAACTCTTTCCCTGCCCGTCCCGAGCCCGAGCCCGAGCCCGGCGGCGAGCATCGAAAGGGATAGAGAAGCGTCCCCGCCCCATTACATCCCTGCCGCTTGCTTGTGGGTCTTCGCAGCCGCTGCCCCCCGCCGCCCCGCCCAGCACCAGCCTTCTCTAGCATTGGGCTGCACAGAACTAATGGGCGTGAACCTGCAGGGTTAACAGGAGCAGCCGCTCCCTCGGGGGGAAGCAGCAGAGGGTAGCGGGGTTAGTCTGTATCTTCAAACACACCGAGTCCTGTGGCACCTTATAGACTAAGAGATATTTTGGAGCATAAGCTTATTTTGCTGCTTGTTTAGCTCTTGTAGAATGTGGTCCAACGAAACTCCAGGAAACGTATCCAACTTTTCCGAGTATTCTGTAACATGAGCACAAATACCGAAAGTTAATTTTTACTTTAATCCAATAAAGTTTAAATGGTACCCGCCCTCTGTGGCGTCCGCCGCCAGCCACCTCGGCGAGAGGAGATAAAAAGTCAAGCCCAGGCCAGTAATCGTAGACACTCCGTCTCAGATGCCAGGCTCCACCCTGGAGCCCACGCTCTGGCAAGGCGCCGTTCAGCCACCCCGCGGCTTGGATGGCCTGTCCCGTGGCTCGCACGTGCCTAAAACCGGCCCCGCTAGCGCTACAGCCTCGAAAAGGCCGCATACCCCCAGGCCGCCGCTGTTTGCTGGACGCAAATAAATCGCCCCCTTCCCACGCAGGGTTTGCATCGCGTTAGCAGCCGGCAGCTGCGAATTATAAGCCCCTCCCCCAGCAGCTAGTCACCGAGCTTCTGCGAGGCCCAGCGCCACCGACGCCGCCTGGTAAAAGCCTTGTTCCCTCCTGGCACCGCACGGACGGCGCCTTTGTTAGCCCAGGTGGTGCAGAAGCAAGCTCAAGGCCAAGCCAGGCGAGGCTAACGCGCCTGCGCAATAGGGCGAGGAGGGGCGCTTGAAGCCAGCGCGGGTCTGAATTCCGGAGCTCTGACCGAGCCCCAGCGTTCCATTTGTGCAATGAGCGGAGCGAACGCACGCGCCCCGCTGGGCCCCGGCAACGCCTCCTCCGGCCCAGCAGGCGGCTGGAGCTCCGCAGAATTAACTCTGGGCCTCCTCTTGACCGGGCCGCCCTCCTTTTCGTGAGCCTATTAATTTAAACCCTCTTGTGGAACCCTTACTCATGCATCTGACCAAGGGGGTCTTTACCCCGCGAAATTTTATGCTGCAAAAGAGCGGGTAGTCGATAAGGTGCCACTGGGCTTCTGGTTGTTTGTGCAGAATTAGGGTTCTCTAGTTCCCGGGGGTGATCATAGGACAACGCTCCTGGGGCTGTAAAAGGGGCTGGTCTTCCTACCTCGCCTCCCCCCCCGGGGGGGCTTTGCGAGGTATTTTAGGGTGCGGCTAGTTGAAGGCGCGTGGCAGGACGACGTTCCAAAGGGGTGTGTGTGCAGACGGGCTTTGTGTAGGTGTTGTGCGGTGGGTGGGATATCAGAGTTTCCCGAAAAGCAGTCACAAAGAGGTTCGAAGTATGTTTGCAGCTTTACTCAGTGGATCAGTGCAGTGCAAGGGACATTGAATTGAGAAGAAAGTGGACATTACATCAGGAAAGCACATCTGCCGGAAGGAAGCCCTGAGATACAGGGTGAGGCGGTACTTGAGGGCCGGCCTGGGATCCAGATCGTTACCATTTAGATTCTGTAAAATTTTGGATGTTTTTCTTAGTTATCTCGACTTAGCTGTCCTTAGCTGGAAATTCTGAACCTCAGGGCCTGCAGTCCCAAGTAATGCATGGGTAATACTTCCCACAAGCTTTCTTTTATAGCACAGGCTGCAAAAGAAAGGCCTCTTCTATGGTCCCACCCAGTTCAATGGGAGCAGGATCCATCTCTAAAAAAATCCCTTCAGAGAGGGACACTGAATTTATGGGGATTTTGAACTTTATTTCAGTGAAGGATGAATTAGGCTGCTGGCCTCAACCCACCTGTTCTTTCCAACAGGCCTTAGGCTAGGGAATATGCTTCCCAGGCTAGGGGGTGGGAGTCACATAGGCCAAGATGGCCTCAGCCTACAAATCACAGTTTGGTCTGAACATGTATTTAAAGAAAAAGTAGCACCCTGAGAGCAGTAAATCTGCCAGAGAACAGAGACAAGAGATGTGGTGGGGCCTGTGGCTGGTGGTTTACTTTGTGCAAGTGACAGCGCTGGGTGTGTCCACAGCTCAGACTTGGCCATGTTTCTCTGCTGTTGGTGGGGTTCTGTCACTTCACCACAGGGGAGAGAGGAGCATTTTAAAGTAATGTCACAGCACACTCAGGAGTACTACCTGCAACTACTTGGCATTTGCTTTGTCTCTTTAATTGACTAGATTCCACGTGGTCCTGTAGAACACTGGATCACATACTATGGGAACACTCCAGAATTGGCAGGGTGTGGTGTAAATGACCTATTGAGCCTGTCTTGATTTCAGTCACAAGTATAATGGGAGACAGGCGCTGGAAAAGAGATTCTAGACCACAGTCCTGGGGACACACTCTGCCCCATGGCCATAAGTACCTCAGCCCCCCGATTTGGTACTTCCCCGCTGTCCCCTAAGCAATTGCATTTTGAATCACAGAGAAGAGGCCCAGGGGTCCGGCTTCACAAAGGTATTTAAATTCCGAGCTCCCCTTGCCATCAAGAGAAGTTGGGGGTTTCGTGGATCTGGGCCATGGCATCTCGTGCCAGCCCTGCTCATGTTGCTGCCCCCAACTGTCCCATTAAGCCGTAGTGCTGTCCTGCCGATCAGTGTACTGCACGGCCGCTCTATGTCTTCAAGTGCTGGGAGTCGTCTGAGAACCATTAGCTGATCAATTTAACTCGCAAAACATGCAAAACAGCACTAATAATATGCATTACCGTCGTGTCCGTCATTCATTATACGCTATTGCTTTAGAGGGATGTCACCAAAGAGTCAAGTAAGTGGCAAGTTAATTTGATCCGAGAAGCATCTCTGTCTCCTTTCAATTTCCGAAGATGAGATTTGAGGTTGGTTTTAGGGGGGCTCGGTATAAATCACTTCAGGAAGACACACAAAAGCTGACAAACCAGGGGGTCTGGAATGGATTATTTCGGTTCCCCTTGTTCAGCAGTTAGCTAGTATGGGGGAGCGGCAACAGCAACATATAAGACAAATGTGGATTGGCTAGATTAGCTCAATCTATTTTCTGTAACTTTATTCCCGCGTTCGGTATCTCGCCTCCAAATAACATCCAGCCCTGTAAAGCCAGAGAACCTCCGCTCTGTGCTGGACGGAGCTGGCTCTAAATGGGCGGGAAGGAACGGTGCCCAGTGGCCTCTAAGCCCTCAGCACTGATTTGAAGGCTGCTTTGGTTGTGGTCCTTAGGATGGGCTGAGGTCTGGTGCTGGCCACTTTCATTTGCTCGCTGAGCCACGCGGCGGTGTTTGTTTAGAACCTTCGCAGTTCCGCCCGAACGTTCTGATGTGGAACCGAGGAACAGAGGCACCGAGCCGTCAGGTGAGTCGGCGAAAGCGAAGCAGCGCGAAATCCCTTTCCCGAGCTGTGCTCTGATTTAACCGCCAGACGAAGCTCCCCTCCTAGGAGAACAAACTGCGCACGTTGAACGGAAGCTTTTGTTTAACCGCAATTAGATTTAATGAGCAGGAGGAAGCGTTGTCTGCGCAATGTTGCGGTCAGGGCAATGACAGACACCCAGGTCTTTGGGAAGGAAAGCTATCCAGCACGTACGGCTGGGGCACGCGTGAAACCCCTGCAGATTTGGGGCACGACTAGGTAAGGATGCGTGCCAGCCTGCACGGTGATTTTCTTCCCTGCTAGTTGTTGACAGCATCAAAGCGCCATGAGTCAGCATAGTGTCCAGGGATCTGTGATCACGTTTAAGACCACATTCGCGTTGGAAACACAGTTTTGGAGGTTGGAGAACTTTTTTTCGCCAAAGCAATTAAAATTAAATCGAATCAAATAATGAGGAGTTCGTGTTTTTCAGATTCATGGCCCAGTCGTTAAAAAGTTGGGAGAACTGGGCATGAATAATTCACTTTTTCATGGGCATTTGATAGTATCGTTGTGGGTTTCCCATTGTTTCTAATGAGGAAGCCATGTTGACATCACAATTTCCCTTGGGGAGTGGGGTGGGTCTTCGGTCCTGTGACGAACTGCATTGGGGTACTATGCGATGAAAACACGGCCCCAGGGCAAGAGAAAAAGTTCCGCTCTCAACAGCAGGACTTGCCCAATGGTGGGCGTAACCGCTGCATTATCTAACCCGGGATGCGAACCCACGTTGAACTG
The DNA here is from genome assembly GCF_033958435.1 of Carettochelys insculpta. Classification (NCBI taxonomy): domain Eukaryota; kingdom Metazoa; phylum Chordata; order Testudines; family Carettochelyidae; genus Carettochelys; species Carettochelys insculpta. The sequence goes on from NC_134150.1 coordinate 17,519,822, forward strand.
TCACGCGGATGTCCAATCCCCTGCTAGCTCACGAGAGCCGTGTCCTGGAAGCTGTAGCTTGCTTAAAAGCGCGAGACGCGGCGCGTTTGTTGCTTTATTTGTTTGTCTCTTCGCCTTGGTTTATTTAGTAGCTTTGGTGCCGCCTCCCAATCAGTCCTGGAGTCCCAGCCGCCCTCACTCCACTGCTTTGGGTCCCACAAGCCCCGGCCACCCGCCTAACCCTATGGCGGACATCCACCCACCCGGCCATCCGCCCTTTCTCGTGCAGGGCTTGGTGAATTGCGCTGGGAGGAATTGATTTAAACGCCCCCTGCTGAGCCCGCCACTGGACACGAGCTCGGTTAATGCAGGCGGAAATGGCGAGCCCTGCCAAGCCGGGTTTTGCTAAGCGCCGGACGTTACAAACTCTGATCCCCGTTAACCTTCACCCCAGGCCAGAGGCGGTTTCTCTTCAGCGGCTCGGATATTTGCCCGCTACCTTCCGAGAAGCGCAGCAGCGGCCCTGCCAGACCCGCGGGGCCCTTTCAGGGAGACCCTGAGCACACGCCTGAGTCTGCGTTTGGACACGGAGCTAAAGTTCCGCGAACCTTCCCCGCTCCTGACTTCCTGTCTTGCACCTCGCAGCTGCGCCGTCATTAGGGCTAATTACCGCTCTTCATTAGACAGCCGGAGACCGGAGCTCATTTACTGGAGACGCGCGCAAGGAGATTAAATCCATCGCCACACAACAATTAGTAAACCTCGCCGCAGGCGAGAAGCTTCCGCCCTGCAGAAAGGTCACCGACTCCCTCCCTAGGCAGAAGGGGGGGGGGAATTTTCGCCCACCACCCCCTGCCAGAACGCGTTTGATTCAGCACTTGTCGGGGAGGGGGAAGGAGGTCGCTGCTCCTGCCGGGCTCGGGCAATTTCGGGTCACTAAGAACAGAAAAGCTGTGTCGACACTAACATTCCTCTTTCCAAAGAGGCATGCAAATGAAGGAAATCAAAAACGCAAATGAGGCATAGATTTACATACATGGCACCTCACTTGCATATTCTTTCAAAAGAAGAAAAGCAGTGTAGATGCAGCTCCTTCTCAAGTAAACCCCACCTTTGAAAGAACCCTTCTTCCTAGAAAAAAAAATCAAGGGATTTGAGACTGCCGTGTTACGCCATGCTAGAGAGTATTCATAGACTAGAAGGGACCTCAGGAGGTCATCAAGTCCAGCCCCCTCACTGGAGCAGGATTAGCCCCAACTAAATCATCCCAGCCAGGACTATGTCAAGCTGGGACTTAAAAAAAAAAAGAAAAGAAAAAGCTGGAGATTTCACCACATCTCTTGGTAATGTATTCCAGTGCTTCACCACTCCCCTGGTGAAATAGATTTTCCTGGTAGCCAATTTATACTTCCCCCCTCTATCTGAGCATTTGTTTGGCTGCCCCTGACTGGGAGCACTTGGGGCATGCTGCATCTCCACTGATAGCATGAAGCTGCTCTAGAGTTCCCTTTGCAGGGGGGTTGAAGCTATGTAACTAGCTCCCTGTGGGCCATGCCCGCGGCAGAGGCCCAGGGTGTAAGGTACACCCTGAGTTCAGCCCCTGCATCTGTACTGTTTTAACAGACCCTATGGATGTACAGATCTCCAGATCCCTAGGATACAGGTCTGGCACAGGGAAGCCTTCAGGCCCCTGCAGCTAAACAGCCGGATAGCCTGAGGGGCCTTTGCTCATGTTTTGCCATTGCACTGCAGACAGCTAGAGCTGAGAAGCCATGGAAAGTCCAGCCTTGTGCCTCCCCTGCCTAGCTCTGGGGAGGGAGCCTGCAGGAATCCCCAGGCAGGCCTCCTCTGCCATTGATAACAATGCCAGCATCACCCTGCTCCAGGGTCTCTGCTGGCTGTGGGAGAACAGAAATGTGAATCGCTGGAGTAGCCATAATACCAGTGTGTGAACACACAGAGCTTCCGGAGCTATGTCTGGCTCTGCTGCCCTGTCTGGGCCGGAGCAGGCCAGCAACCTGCAGGTCAGGCCAAACAAGCAATCTGCTTCACAAGAGAGGTGCTACCCTTTAAAGTCCCTTTCTTGGGCTTCCTAATGTTCAGCAGGTGCTGCCATGACCCACAGGTCTGGGGAGGAGGAGGTGGCTCAGTATCCTATGTAGTAGCAGGTGGGTCACTTAGAGAGAGTCTCTCTCCCACTGCCAGCAGGCTTTTCACTCAGACTGTAGCTGCTCCTCCACTAAGCTCCGGAGGTCCGAGGTTCAAGTCTGCCTATGGGAAGGTAGAGTTAGGTGAGGACTGTTCTGCCCTAGCCTGCACCTAACCTGGGCCCCGAGAACACCCCGAAGCCGGAGGAGAGGCAACAAGCTGGCTCCCAGCTTCTGGGTGCCTGACTGCGGCTCTCCTGACGCTGCTATCCCGGAGATTTTCAGGTCCAGATGCTGCCGTGGGAGAGAAACGCTCCCTAGCGGCTGATCTCAGGGCTGTCTAACCACGCTTGGCACTGAATATAGCCGCCTGGGTACTCCCAGCGGCCTCCTCCGCCCCCCAAAGGAATAGATAGGACACAGCTGTCCTGTCCCAGGCAGCACAAAGGCTCTTCTCCCCGCCGCTAGGAGACGCTTGTCGCGTTTGCCAGCGGCCACCCCGCCTGCTGGGAGGTCTAGGTTAGTCCCCTGAATGAGCGGGGAAGAGCCCACCCAGCGTCCCCTGACGCGCTGCTCTGTGCTCGGCGCTGGCGACCGGAAACCCTCCAGCGGAGCCGGCCACAAGGCCCTGCCGGGCGGTCCTTTCGGTCGCGGTGAGTAATGGGGGCCTGAACCCATGGTGGAGTCCCAGGTTTGCACCACCAGCACTTAACGTTGCAGTCAGCTAATTAGCAGGACGCGCTCGGGTTCTGCGCCGCGCCGCTAATGGTAATGGCCGGAGCTGATTGATTTCTAATGTGATTATAATTACGCAGGCGTAAGGGGAGTAGGAAAACATTTACCGCGCTAATTGGCTTTGGAGGGGCCGGGGAACGATCCGGCTCCACAGCCGCAGAGCAGGGTTCGCTTGCAGGAGCCAGCCCCATGCACCGCGCCCTCTGCAGGGCGCAGCAGCACTTCCCCGCCCCGGAAGTCTCACAAATTGCCGCCTGGAGTTACAGACGCGCAAAGTAGTTCCCGGATCGGGGCCCTATTTCCTAGGCAAAGTCCCCCCAGCCCGCCTGGCCAGCTCTCCGAGGGCGCGCTCCAAACGCTTCTGCGCGGAGTACCCGGGCGGCCGCAGGGAGCATGTGTGAGCGCTCCGAAGCGCTCGGGCTGGCCAGGGGCAGAGCAGACAGGCGAGCACAGGGCGGAGTGCGGCCGGCAAGAGGGGCTGCGAGCGGGGAGGGGAACGGACGCGGGAGTCTGCAGTCGGGGGGGTACTGGCGTGGCCCGCGCCAAGATCGGCTTAGGAGACGCGCGGCGGGCGGAGTGCTGGCGCCGCCGGCTTTCCAACAGGTAAACAGCTGGGGCGGCTCTGCAGGCTCCTGGGGCGGGCTGGTGGGGAGCGGGGCCGGCCCGCTGGAGGACCCGGGTGCCGGCAGCCTGCGGGCCGAGCCATAGCGCGCTGGGGGCCGACAGAGTTCACCCCCGGCTCCGGCGAAGCGACGCGCTGCAGGTGCCCGGCGCGTGTGTCCGGGGTAAGCTCGGAGAGCGGCGTGGGGTCGCCTAAAACCCCGGGCGGGAGCAACCCCCTAGCGTCCCGTCGGTTTCCCTCGGCCACGTGCGCGCAGAAAGCGGGAGGCCAGAGCCGGCGTTGGGGCCCTGGGAGCAACGGGGCTCGGGATCCACCGGGGTCGGTTGTTGCGACTGTTTCCTCGCTGGCCGGCCCTAGGCAGGCATCGGGCGGTAGCTTTAGCCGGCGGGGTGTTTTCTCGGCCAAGGTAGGTGCTTTGGGGCCGCAGCCACGTGGGGATGGTGGGCAGAGTGTGAGCCTGACACACTGGGACCTTGTTACACTAGTGACCTTTCACACCGTGTCAGGACCTGAGTAGCTCCTCTCTGCCTCTTTCCCCAAGGAAGGGACCTTTGGATAACCCCCGGGGGGGCGTGTAGTTCAGCCAGACCTCGGATCATCCAGAGTAGGACGGAGATAGCCCTTTACTTGCTCTCCCTCCTGTGGCCATGGTTCTCCTTGGCTAAGTCTAGACTTGCCCCCTTCAGGTGATGGGGGTTACTAATGAAGTGCTATGATGCATAAGCTGCACTTCATTAGGCTATTTCTCCCCTGCAGCAACTTCCATGTGCTGACATGCTGTGTAGCGGTGGGCACTTCGGAGGGGCCGGGCTCCTTTGAAGTGCCTTTACTTCTGTGGGCCCAAAGCATCATGAGAGCAGCCTGTGGAAAGGGAACCTGGCCTTTGAGGCCTCTCTGCTGCTGGTTTAAGCTGTTGCCACTCTCCAGCAGTGGAAGAGGCACCATTGTGTGTCTACACTACAGCGATCTGTCAACAGAAGTGACTGGTGGAAGATACCTTCTGAAAAAATTTCTGTTGACGGATTCCAGCCACACACAAGAGCAGATCACTCTGTCTGTCTGCTTTGTTGACAGAGAGAAGCTGGACTGCCTGTCGCTCTCTCGACAGAACGGCCACCCAAAAGCACAGCAGACAGGGCTGCCTGGTGACCCCTGGAAGCCCTGTCTGTTTACAGAGGGCCTCCCGGAGCATCCACGCAGCTTTTTCGTCAACAGATTCTGTCGAGAAAGGCGTCCCGCCTCATGGGGGAGAGGTGGAAGGCTGTCAACAGAACACATTTTTGGTGTGGACGCTCCATGAGTTTTGTCAACAAAACCCTGGTCTAGTTATGTCCAGTATAGACATAGCTTGTGTCTTTGCCCAGAATGGGGCCTGTGCAAGGCCAATTGTAGGGAAGTACATAGAGATAAAAGTACCCCCTGCTGCTCTGGGAGTAGAAGCAAAAAGAACAGACCCTTCTGCTACCACCCAGTGTGGTTGGCCAGGACTCCATCCTGTGCCATAATCAATATAGGTTACAGTCCTTTTCCCAGAGAATGATACTTGCTTCACAGGCACCTCACCTGCCATGGGACTATCAGAACTTCGTCTCAGTTCTTTGTTTTCTTTGAAGTCTTCAGGGAAGCCCTTTAGCTCCTCCTCCACCATTCCTCCAAGACTGTGATTGGCAGCAGAGCTTATCCCAGGCTGAGATCTGTGGAGATCAGTTACCTGTCTCTTGTCCTGTCCTAAATAGATTTATTATATGTTCTGCTGGATTCCCTGAGCAATAGGTAAGGAAATGGCTCGCTTTGCTAACCTTATCCAGAGGTGCTGGAACAGTGTGTGTAGCAGGGGAGCTGAAGGCAACTGAACCAAGCTGTAAACCCTACAGGCCTCATCTACACTACAGTAATCTTTCAAAAAATGCTGAAGGAATTCAAAAGTGTGCATTTTGTGTGTGGAGGCTCTGCTTGTTCTTTCAGAAGAGAGCCTGATATTCTGAAAGGTCTTGCTGGAGTACACATGGCCTGTATGTGCTGGAAACCACTTCAGGCCAGGGGTGGGGCAGCACTGTTTGTCAGAGCTCTTGTGATCACAGCCTTCCACTTTTTTAGAACTAACTGCGTGAGGTTGGAGGTGTACTCTTTCGTTAGCTAAACTTAGCTGAGTTCAAAACAACACACAAACTCATAAAATAGTAGAACTGGAAGAGACTTCAAGAGGTTATCAAGTCCAGTTCCCTGCCCTCATGGCAGGACTAGCACCATCTGTAAACCATCATATACATAAACCGTCCATCATCAGCCATTTTTCTTCCCCAGAAACGCTGAGGGAGTTCTTCCACAAAGGTCTGGAAATGCTGCAAGTCTGCATTTATGTAATTTTCCTCTGGGCATGCATGGGCTGTCCTGTCTCAGTCCCTCACAAGTGGGTGCCTATGGGAAAGGATGGTGCTAGCAACATATGGGCATTCAGAGCTGGGAAGGAAATTTAGAAACAACCCAGAAATTACTTTGGAAACTCTTCAGGGCGGGAGGTGCCTCTTCTTCTGTAATTGTAAAATGCCTAGTTGCGCTACAAAGATGTCTGCAGGAGAGACCTCAGAGAGGTAGACATCGAGCTGGACAACTGGGAAGAACTAGCAGACAGCGGCAGCAGATGGAGGCAGGGGTTACACAAGGGCCTTCAGGAGGGCGAGATGAGGCTCAGACAGCTAGCAGAGGAGAAGCGAGCGCACAGAAAGCACACTAAGGACTTGCCAGACACCCACCACATCTGCAAGAGATGCAGCAAGGACTGTCACTCTCTTGTGGGTCTTCATAGTCACAGTAGACACTGTGAATGAAGTCCTCAATTGAAACTATAAAGGGCGCAATCCATAGTCTATACAGACTGAAGGATGCCTACTACTACTACTAGTACAATGAAGTCTTGATTTCCGTTGGCGTCTTCAGATGCTACCATAATCCAAAAAGGAGCAAAGGAATTACCATATTGGAACAGACCTGAGGTTCGTCCACTGTAGTCCAGTGTCCTACCTGACGGGTTCCTTTTCAAGGAAGGTGTAAAAACCAAACAATAGGTAGACATAGTCCACCACAGTTATAGGCTCTCTCCCTGGTCTCTAAGGCTGTGCTTACACTATGCCCTTAACTCAAAATATCCAATTTCAATCGTCATTTTTAAAATAGGCTATTTTGGGAAGTGGAGCTGTATACGCAGTGCCAAATTTCAGAATACTGAGCTATGCAGTGAGGGGTAGAGCATGCATGGATGGTATTTTGAAAAGTATTTCAATATACTGGATACGTTTCCTAGATACAGAATTACTATTTTGGGATAACTTGGTATCCTGAAATAGCTCCAAAGCGTAAACATGCCCTAATAGTTAGGAAATGATTAACTCCTGACACAGGAGGTTTAATATGGCTTCCAAAGCATTACTTCTGATAACTCCTGATACTCCTGTTTATAAATATCTGTTCTTCGTTAAAATTTTTGCTTTGGAAAATGAGTGCAGCCGCTAGGTCCATAGTCTAATTATATGTTGTGTGGAAAAAAGTAGTTCCTCAGCCTGATGTGCTTTTTCCTACCTTTTATTTCCACTTTTTCTCTTTGCTCCTATATCATGAGACGTGAAGACTAGAAGGGTAAATTAGCATTGTAGCAAATTAAATGGCTTTTGCTTACAGTGCCAGTGGTTATTAGGTCAAATCCCATGGGATGCCTGCTTATAGGAGTGATATTTTATTCTCAATAGAGCCCCACATTTTTGGCACATGTGAAATAATACAGAAGAAAACGAACAGGATCATATAAAAACCCGTTTCCTTGAAGCGACCGTGCCCCAGGCTTCAGTTGCATGGGGCTACATCTTGCTTCCTGTTCTGCACATTGCAACGTGTTGCATGGGGTCACAGCAGGGTTAAATTTGGTCTGGCTTCCCTGCTGTCCTCTTTTTTTCAAAAGGTATGCTTGAATTGAAAAGAACTTATTTTGGGAAGTTCTTTGGCCTATTTTATATGGGAGGGTTAGATTGGATGATAGCAGGGGTCGCTTCTGGCTTGTGAAGCTTCCTGGGCTACTTAGCTCTATCCAATTCATTATTTTATAAACATTTGTCACATCCCTCTCATTCATCTCCTTTCAAAAGTCAGCAATCCCAGGCTTTTTCCAGGGCCTTGATCATTTTCAGAACTTCGTCTAGTTTTGGAATATCGTTTTTTGAGGTCGAGTGAGCTGTTCTGTGCCAGTACTCCAGAGGAGGCTGCATTATTGATTATATAAAGGCATTATGATGTGTTCCCTATTGTTTGTCATCTCATTGTTATGCATCAGAGTTTTTGACCACAGCTGCACATAGAGACCAGAGGTCCTAACTGAGCTGTGTGCAGTGAGGCCCAGGTCCCTCTTGGGTTAATGTAGTTAGTTTATTTTCTCCTAAGATGAATGGGAAGTTTAAAATTTCCCCTCCAAGGTGCCTATCACTTCATTACCAATGGTGAATGTAATTTGCAATTGACTATATGAAAACAAGCATTGGTAACATGTTAACTGGGTTCTGGAGATGACGACAGCCTAGCTGCTTAATGACAAAAGGTTCTGAAGCACATAGGACATCCACATTACCTGTAAAAGGCTTATTTCCTGCTCAAAAGTACATATAAGGCCTTCTCCAAAGCCTGCTGAAGTCAATAGGAGTCTTTCTGTTGACTTTAGATGAGGCCCATGGATTGAAATATAGCTTCTGTCTTTATATATACAATGGTCATTCTTAATGATACTAAAGGCAGAGAAGCTGGGGCTCAGGATTCTGGGGAAATTATGGTCTGAAAGTGACCATTTAGCTTTTGTAGGATATTGGATCAGATTCTCTGCTGTATGAAATTTTGCCAATTATTTTTTTGTAGTGAGAAACAGCATGAGGCCATGATGTAGATTTCCCACAGTGGTGTTGCAGATGGGTAGCCCAGATTTGTGGCCCTTGGACAGACAGACAGGCAGTTTAATTGATTTAAGTGGATCTGCTTGCATGGGTCAGGATCTATGTGGGTGTATAAGGACTTTTAGAATTACACCCATATTGACCTGCGGCCTATATTTTCCTGTCAGTTTGACCACTGGCCCATATATGTCTTATGTGAATGACTTTTGCTCGTGTTCCCTAAATCATACAAAACCCTATAACCACTTCATGCAGCCATATAATTGCTCTGTTGCCAAAGAATGACTGTGAGGTGGTATATACATATGGAATATGAAAAAGTGTTTCTTAGATCATTTAAAAAACGCTGTGTTCACAAACTAGGCCTACACTGTACTTATTTGTCTTGGACAATTAGGTAATCTGGAGTCAAGGCCACTTCCTTGTTTTTCTACAACAGCAAATTATGGTGGATCTTGATGTTTGGAAAAATACATTGCTCATAATATTACCTTTGCATGTGAACACTGGTAGATACACTCTATATTGTAACCAGCAGAAAAATACTAGATGTTCAGGGCTGAGAGAAGTTCTGTAGGTGTCAACAGTTCAGAAGATCTTTGGTCTTTTTTGTGTTTCTCTTCTATGTCAGAATTGCTTCCTTGGGCAATGTCTTCATATTCAATTGTATTTCTTGGGTTTATCTCTGCTGGAAATTGACTCTTAGATAATGTCGAATTTTAGGATCTATCAGGATCTTATATACTAATACTTCTTTGAAACCGAATGCAATGACTCATGGATCTGATGACGCAGGTCTTTGCCCATGAAAGCTTATGCTCCAAAATATGTTAGTCTATAAGGTGCCACAGGACTCCTTGTTGTTTTTGAAGATACAGACTAACTTGGCTACCCCTCTGATACGAATGCAGTGAGTAGCTGTGTGTGTGTTTTTGAGTTGACAAAGAGAGTGCTGCAGGTGGAAAGGTGTTGGAAGATTTTGGTGACAAGGAAATTGGGTGTAGCAAAAGCAGGGTTTAGGAAGGAAGAGAGTGGAGCTGAAAATAATACTGTTTGCAAACCTGAGGATGGTTGAACTGCCAATGGCACTCAAAAATAGTGAGGGGGAAGGTTAAGAAGAAAAGATAAAGAATTCAGTTTGCATCACATTTAGTTTGTGGTGGCGGACTTTCAGGGAAGAGAGATCAGTCAGAGATGCAAATCCAGGTGGAGTGAAAAAGCTCTCTTTTGGAATTCTCAATTGCGAATGATGTATCTTTGTACTATGACTCTGTGCCCTCTTTAGTCCCATCAGGGCAGTGTGACTATATCTCACCACCCCAAAAAAGCTTTGCTCTTGAGAAGCTGATAGCCTCAATACCCAAGAATCAATTTATTCTGTGCAGTCCAAACTGCTCCTCTGAATGGTGTATATGTGAGTGAGTACAGTCATGTGGGGGTGAGGCAGGTTGCATGTACTATAACCATTTCCAGTGCCAACCAGTAGATGGAATTTCCTGTGAAGGAGAAGTGTGAATGTATGCTGGGACATTTCCATCAGAGAGGGAGATGGAAAGACATCTTGGTTCTTCTGAATTACAAGCTCTTATTGGTGTTTTAAGAGTATTTCTTTTGCCCCAGAAGGTACTTTAGTTCTAGAAGAGGTAGCAATATTGTTGCTGGAAATGAAGAACAAACCACACATGATTATTGAGGTTTATGGAGTTATATGTAGCATCTTATGTCTTCTGACCAGCAGAAACCTGTGAGTATTTTACAGCTAGGATGCTGCATGGTTTTATTTTTGTATTTGTGGCGTACATAGGGAGGATATGAGATGTTAGGTGTTCCATAGGCTTGACATTGGCCATTTATTCAGTGCTTAAGTCCATTTGTATTTCAACATGTGCAAGAGATAGCTAATGTTATGTGTTCCATAAAGCAAGAGAGAAAAAAAAATCATTAAAATGCTAACATACATATGGTTTCACTTGTGATGGAATGAAATAGTACAGAGTATATCAAAGGTATCTCTTTAAAAGATCAGTGATAGCTGTTTGAAGAATAAAGGCTTATGACAATCAGGTTGGCAGATCCACAAAAGTTAAGAGCTTCAAGATTTGTCATTTATGTGTTAGAGCATAGGGCAGTTTACAGACATCTGCGTATACTCTCTCTCTTCATCTCTTGGTGGTCACTCAATAACAAGTAGGATATCTTCATGTCACTCTTGTATTTGTGAGTTCATTGATGGCTGATCAGCCCTGTTCTGGAGCCAAAGGATTTATCATAGAAGGGACAGGTGGTCGCAGCTGTTGGAGGGGTGGGTGGTAGTTTTTGCTGCTCTTTTCTCCTTCTCTGCCTCTCTTCATGTGGGCTGTGGTGGAACCTCTCAAATTGCGCCACTCCCTCACGGATTGCTGCTCTCCACTGGGGATGGTCTTGGGCCAGGCTCTCCCAAGTGTCAACACTGATGCCACACTTTTCCTGTGTACTTTCTGAATGTCCTTAAATTGCTTCCTCTGGCTCCCAGTGTTCCTCTCTCCATCCTTCCAACTCAGAAAACAAAATCTGTTATGGAAGGTGCAGATCAGACATCGGGACCGTGGGACCAGTCCAATGAAGTTGTTGGTGAACGATAATAGCTTCAGTGCTGATCCTGTTCAACTCTTCCAACCGATATTAACATCAGTAGAGTGGCACCACTACAAACTGGATGGAACAGAAGAAAATCAGGCTCCAGGTATTTTTAACATGGATTCTGTAGACCAGTGGATTTTTTTTAACTTTTTAATTTGTGAACCCCTAAAATATTTTAAATGGAGATGCAGATTCCTTGGGAAACCTGAGCCGTAGTCTGCACAGACCCTTCAGGTCCAAGGACCACAAGTTGAAAATCATCGTCCAAGGACGTGTACCGAATACACGAATTTTTGACACACGACTTCTCTTTGCTAATAGCAGTTGTGATGGCTAACACCCTTTGGTTACTGCCTAACAGCTGGGAAGAAAAATGAATGCTATAGAACTGTAGATCAAGCACAGAATTATAATTTGACTTTTTTCTTTACCATTAAGAATTCGTAATGTATTTGATGGGTTCTAGGTAAGCTGGAAGATGCTTCAAATATAACCTGCTGGTTAAGGTGGGGTGTGGCTATCAAAATGGACTAGTTTATTATTCCATAACGAAATTCTGTCTTGCAAAGTGTAGTGCTCCTAAATTAAAACAGCTAGGAGCTGTTCTGATTAGTGCAATTCATATCTGCATACTTCAAAGGTGGAGGGGGGGAGATTGTCTGCTGAAGTTGGCTTCACATGGTCTCCCTTAATTTGAAGTTGTGACACTGTAGTTCTAAATGCATCCTTCATATTCCAACTTGAAGGTGACAGCCCATCACACCACACTGTGTTTCTGTCACGTTATACCTACAGCACTGTGTAACGAATACCAGTGCACAAAGGCTTTTGTATGTCTTGCACTTGACTGAGGTGCCATCTGACTCCTGTGATGATTTTGGTTCAACCGTTTATCTTTGCAGTTTATTTTAGTCTCCTTTCTGTTGCATTGTGGGCCAGGTTGTGGCTAGCCTCATGTGAATGTATATGTTGGGAAGGGAGGATGCCAGGAGCTCTCTTCATCATCTGTGCAGGGGGAGGCATGTTCTGTGCTTTGCACTCCCTGAGCACAAAGACAAAGAGATTTTCGTACTACCAGTGGTACTCGGTGCTTGAAAGAGAGCCAGCTATGGTCTTGATCCTATACCAGCTAGCACAGTCAGGCAGGAGGAGTCAGGTGTGTGCTGCAGCTGTAAAGATGTCCTTTCCCTCAGTACTTTCCCGGGTGCTACCAGGGTAATTGCTTATGTTTGCTGCCTGTAGAACCCTTGGGTGCAGAAGCGTCTCTCCTCATAGGTTCTCTCTGCAACGTTGACTCCCAGAGCCATGCTGTTAGTCCACTATTCTTCACGTCTAAGCAAGTCCACATTCTTATTTCCTGTTGTCCACCTTTTCTGTCTTCTCTGTGGCTCATTTTCTCCTCCCACATATGTCACGTTTTAATGTAGACTTCCCTTCCTACTGTCCCCCAGGATCCTCCCTTGCTGTTCAATCTATTCAACATTTCTGTGTTCCCATTTAGGCCCACTTTCTTTGTTCTATTCCTGCTCCCGGTGAGTCCAGTTTATATCCAGCATTGGGTTTGCTGGTGGAATGATGGACTGTTACCCTTGACTGAGGTGCTGAGCATTTGTTCGTTCCATTTGTGTCACAGGAGTTTGTGTGCGCAGCTCTTCCACTGGTGGTCAGGTCAGATGATGCCAAGTCAGTAAGGCAGTTGGTTAATTTTATCATGTCAAGCAAATGCTTTATTTGATTGACATCAGTGGGGTTACTGGCTTGCTTAAAGGAAACACTTTGGTTGTGGGGCTGGTTTAAATACATCTTTAGTGGTGCTCACCACTACAGTAGCTGGTAATTAAGACAGAAGTGCAAAATCAAAGACCTGGTGTGAGTTATAACCACCCTCTGAGAGTCACTGTCTGCTATTTGCCTCCCCTTTGCTCCAGTAGGGAAGAAAATTGGGCCAGCCCTTTTGATGGCACAGCTTACTTTATCTTTCTTGCTGGCCGCCAAAGGGTGGCGGTTCGGCGTTGCCCGTTTTATACTGCTGCCCGCCCACTTCCCTCTCATTTGTATTGCAGGGAGGCATGATGACAACCTATCAGCATATGCCACTGTGGGTGTCCCATATAGGGAGGAAGAAGGCTTCTATGTCACTTACTCCTCTGCATGGCTCACGACTGAACCCAAAAAGTTTCATGCAGCACCCACTAAGCAGATTGTCCATATTCCCTGGAATGAATATTTTTGCTTAAAAAGCAGTGCACCTTAAAGGGGAGTCTCTTCTTACTTTCTACTGAATCTGTACAGTTTCTTCCCTGAGAGTTCTGTTGCTGCTCCTAGAGCTAAATACGTATAGTTTATAGCCAGTAGATGGGCTATCTGCCCTTAGCCAATGGAAGCTTTTTTATTTTTGACAGAAAAATGGGAGAATTTGCTTTCTACATAGAAAGATTGAATTGTTTTATTGGCAAATATCATGGCGATGGTTCACTGAAGAAATGGAGGAGGAGGAAGAGCAGGAGTACAGCTTGAGAGAAACACCGAGATTATTTATTGCTCTTATATGGTATCTCCTTTTCATGGTCTCCCGAGTATTAGGATGGCAATTACTGACATATCAACCATGTCAGGCATTTGTCATAGTCTGGGATGTCAACCTTCTCTCAATGGCGAGCATATTTGTCAATTATCTACCCAAAATGCTTTCTTTTAAAAACATGGAGGTATACCTCTCTCTTAGAGCTGGAAGGGACCTTGAGAGGTCATCAAGTCCAGTCCCCTTCACTTACAGCAGGAGCTATCACTGTCCTTCACATTTTTTTTTAAAGTCTAACCTGCTTCAGAACCTTGAAAGGCCCCCTCAAGGGTTGAGTGCACAACCCTGGGTTTACATGGCTACTGTTCTAATCGCCGAGCAATCCCTCAATTTCAAGAGCCATTTATTTCTTATTATAGCATGGTCCTTCAGAGATGGATTCTTTTTTCCCTTGTATACTTAAAAGGCTGCTGTGGCGGGAGAGTTTTGGGCACATCTTTTTAAGATGAATCCCTGATTAATAGTACTTTAGCAATGTTTGCAAGGGAATAGTTACAGAGAGAGCAGATGATCTTCCATTTGTTTCAATTGAAACGGCTTTGTTTTGCTGCCTTTTTTCCCCTAAGTGTTCTCTACCTTTGAAGAGCTACTAGAATGTTGATTGCCGGTAACATGCACTGCGTTATTGTAGGCTCTGCTTGTTGTTCTAATTCCTCCTCCTTATGAGCGCAGCGTGCACTTCCCCTGACTCAGCTGGTTCTCTCTGCAGATGGTGGGTTTTCCCAGCAGTACTGAGAAGACTGAAGAGTCAGCTATTGAGGAAAACCTCTTGCTTGCCTTACTCGCATAAAAAGTCCCATTGAAGCCAATGAGACTGCACAAGTGAGTAAGACAAGCAGGGTATGGGCTATTATCTGAAACAGTCATTGGTGGCTGCATTTTAGAATACGGCAGTATGCTTAGCTTTAAATTGTGTTAAGTATTTTTTTCATTCACATGAATCAGATTCTCACAAGCGTGAGTGTGTGTGAGGAAAACCACACCTTGTGCCTTCTCTGCATAGATCACGCCTTGTCTGTGTGGGTAGCAGGAGAAGAGGACATTAATCAGTTGTCTTTGACATAAGCTCTGTTACTTGGACCAGAGAGAGAGTTCTCTGTGGGCCTAGAGATGCATAAATGAGGAAGGCTCAGCAGGAGGTGCAGGATTATTACCCTTCCCACAACCCGGAAAGCAATACTGTATACTTGAGACAATTGGTAATAGCCTCTGAGCAGAGGCACCCCCCGCCACATCTGAGGGGGCCTTCAAAGTCAGTTTCTTGTAGGTGAAGGCCTGTCAGCATGTCTCCAGCAGTTTTTCCTTGTGTAGGGTTTGGACATGACAGGATGTATCCCGGTACTGCACATTACGGTCATTCTTTACAAAACCAGGTGCTTGAACTTTCAAATGCTGGCCTGTCTTTATGTACCTCAAGTATGCACTTCTCTGAAATGTGCCTTGTGTTCTAGAATCATGTGAAAACTTGGGCACATGCAGTCTTATGACAGGCCTGAAGTAAGGCAGAGATAAGCAGGGGCAGGGAAGAAAGAGAAAACAGCTGTACCAATATGAAGATCTGGAAAAGAAAAGGGATGACTGAATTGAAAATGGGATGTGGTAATAGGGAGTCTAGAACAAGGCTGAGATGAAGAGGTGAAAGTAGGGTAGTATGGATAATGGGGCTAGCTCGGAGGTGACTGGATGCATAGTCTAAATTTTTCTAGTTCAGTTCTGTTTATTCCTCTTATTCAGTCTTTCTTGATCTACCAACTTACCTCTTACAGCCCGGTCCTTGATGTCCTTTCAGTTACGGCTCCATTTCATCCCCTTCTGTCCTGCAACTTAGCTCAGTTTAAGCCTCTCTCCCTAGTCTATTTCAGCTCCATTTCTTCACCTTTTTAGAATGACTTGGTATTTTTTCTCTCCCTCTGCATGTTATGTCACTTGTTCTGGCTGGTACAGTGTCCTCCTTTGTTGGAAAGAAGCATCAGTCCAGCAAGATGATAAAAAGAAATTTTGAAACGGATTCCTAGGGAGTATCAATCCATAGCAAAAACTGGAGGGGGAAGGGGCAGTGAGTTCCAATCACAAGAGAACTTCATTTTTGTACAGAATATCTCACTTTGATATCTTTATGAATTATCTTTCAAGGCACAATAAAAAGGCAACATCAGGAGCCATGAAAAGCACAATACAATCAAAAGCTGGGTGGTTGTATAAGAGACATGAATTTAAACTTCAAAATACTGCCGAAGTAGGGAAAAGGGAAGAGCTAGGACAAAACAAAGCACAACCCACTCTGGAAAAAATCAGCTAGACAAAGGTGCAAAAGAAAAGCCAAAATCACTCAAAAATGAGGGGGGCTCTGTTAAAAGAGCTCAGAGAATACAAAAGGTGCACAATGAAAACTGGTTATAAAGGGTCAAGAAAAACATGGTAAACGGAAAGAAAACAGTCACGTGTTTTCCTGTAGGATAATGAGAATTCCTGTTTAAAGAAAACAAAATATAACCAATATTTATGCCAAGTAATGTTTGTAAACAGAGTGTTGTCTTAGTTGGTAAATGCCCTAAAGCCCAGACCATTGGGTACTTAATCTTTGTTCAGACAATACTCAATACTTGCTAGAAGTTTGCCTGATTGTGGACTTGATTGTTTGGATATGACAGGATGGTAAAGGCAGATCCACCTTCCACCCAATGCAGAACTAGGGTGTCAAATGCAGCTATCAGCATGGAGTCCCTCTGTTATCAGCATCGGGAACTACTTCTCGTAGTAGCTTTTGACGCAGTCGTTCATGACGCTCCCATAAGCAAACTAGAGAAATGTGAAAGCAGTCGTGTAGTACTTTAAAGACTAACAATATAATTTATTAGGTGATGAGCTTTGGTAGTCTTTAAAGTGCTACAGGACTGTTTTTTTGGTTTGAGATGATACAGACTAAAATGGCTACCTCTCTGAGGCTATGTCTACATTACGACAATTTGTTGACAGAAATTTTTGTCAGAAGATATCTTCTGACAAAACCTCTGTCAACTCCCTGGCCGCTCTCTCAATAAGATGGCCCACTCGAAGCACAGCAGACAGGACTGCCTGGCATCCCAGAAGTCCTGTTTGTTGACAGAAGGCCCCTGGAATGTTCAGCCTGGCGTTCGTTTGACAAAGGTGCTGCGTTCTGTTGATTTACTGGGAATCTGTATGCTCCCTGGGTTTTGTCTCATGTAGGCATAGTCTGAGACTAGTGAAATGTGGCCTAGAAGAAATTGCTATAAGGTAGATTCACAGTTGTCCAAAGTGCCATAGTCAGAGTGGTTGTGAATCACTACTTGTCAAAGTTGGAGGATGAATCCAGTGGGGCCCCACAAGGGTCAGTACTGGGTCTAATACTATTCAATATGCTCATTAACAAGTTAGATTGGACAACATACTTACAAAAAGTGCAGATGACATCAAGCTATGAGGGGTTGTGAGAAGTTTGGAGAATAGTCTGAGAATTCAAAGTGACCCTGATAAATTGGAGAATTGGTCTGAATTCAGCAAGATATAATTTAATAAACACAAGTGCAAAGTCAAAGTACTTTGGTTAGGAAAAATCAAATGCGCAGCTACAAAATGGGGAATAACTGGATAGATGGTGCTCATGCTGAATAGGATCTGGAGGTTATGATGTATCACAAACTGAATAGCTGTAAATAATGTGCTGCAGCTGCAAAACAGGATAATATCATTCTGGGTGTATTAACAGTAGTGCCATGTTGATGAAATACAGAAGGTAATTATCTCACCCGACTTAGCACTGGTGAAGCCTCAGAATTCTGCATGTACTTCTGAAGTCCACACTTGAGAAAAGATGTGGACAAACTGGAGAACAGCAACAACAGCGAGAAAAAGGTATAGAAAATCTGTTGTAATGAACAAAGGTTTTTTCAAAAAAAAAATCCTGGGCATGTTTTGTCCTGAGACTAGAGAGGTAAGGGAAGACCTGATAAACCTTAACTATGCCAAGGGTAGGTGTAAAGAATCTCTTGTACTCCATGCTCTCTCAAGGGAGAACCAGAAGAAATGGGTGTAATCTAAAGCAATAGAAAGGTAAGTTTTAAATTAAGAAAATCTTCCCACCTATACAGATAGAGAAGTTTTGGAAGTGACTTCACAGGATGGTTATGGAAAGTTCCCTTCACTGAAAGTTCTTAAAAACATGTTGGATAAATATCTGTCAGGGTGACCTAAGTTTACTTGGTCCTACCTCAGTGCAGGAGCTTGGGCTTGATGACCTCACGAGGTCCCTTCCAGACCTGCATGTTTGGTATTCTATGACTCTCACAAACCATAGCTACTGTAAGCAGTGCTTTCTTTGTGCTAAAACAATGAGAAGTCCTGTGGCACCTTACAGACTAATAGATTTATTGGAGCATAAGCTTTCATGGGCAAAGACCCAGTTTGTCAGATGCACAGAGTGGAAATTCCAGAGGTGCTGGTACTTGCCAGTACTGAGTACTGGCACCTCTGCAGTCCCTGCCATGGGATTGGCTGGGGGTGGGTGTCAGGGAGCCAGCTGAGGAGTACCAACATCTCTTTTTAATTTTTTTTTTTCCATACAAAAAAAGCACTGACTATAAGTAACATGGAGCACTCTTTGCCAGCAGTCATCCCCTGCTGCTACTCATGTCAAACACCAGTGATTACCACCAGTGTGGAGAGCTGGACCGGTTCCACCATCATAATGGAAATGTTTCTACTGCCAATGGGAAATGCGGCTGTGAACATCACCACTTAAAGACTGTGCCCTGCACAGGTGAAGTCTCTTGTGGGGGATCAGTAGAGAGGCTGCAAAAGGCTTGATGAAGGGGGCATGGGAAGACCTGTTCCTTTTTCTCCTCCTGTCCTTGATCCTTTGCCACACGTTTGTGTGCAGGGGAACAAGGAGGAAGGTATTTCCAAGATAGCTGAATACATGTAGTTTTGCTCTGACATTGTTTGGTCTGTGTTCTGTGTGTGTCTGCAAACACTAGCACACTGGAATGAATCAGTTTCCTCAAAGGTTGAGACTCGCACCTCTATTGCTTTACCAATATATTTGAAATAAAGAACCATTTTTCCAATTCAGAAAAGGGTGAAACAATGGGTCTGAGCTCCTTTCCTATCTCAGACACAGCTGATGCATAAGGGAATCTTTGTGTTCCTAGTGAATGCCTTTGGTCTACAGTACCAAGCTCTTTCAGCAGCTGTCCAGGAAAACTCAGCCGCAACAATAGAATTTATTTGGGATCACTAGCAGGGTTCCATCTAACTTCTCCCACCCCTAAGCAGAATGAATTTTCTTAATGTGCACCAAGGTGGAGATGATGTGAAACCTGTGTAGGTGATGGGTAACACACCACCTCTGTATGGGTTCATGTAGCAAAATTCACGTGGTAGGAGGCGGGGGGTTGGATGGGGTAGGACCAAGGTGTTCTGAGTGTGGGAGGGGGCTCAGATCTTCGACTGAAGGGTGGGGTGCCAGAGTATGAGGGCTCTGGATGGGGGGAGCAGGTTCTAAGGTGGGGCTGGGGTTGAGGAGTTTGGGGCTGAGACAGAGGGGTGGGGTGCCAGTGTGCTGGCTGGGGGTGCAGGTGGTGAGTTTGGGGTGTAGGAAGGGGGTTCCAGGTTTGGGAAGGGACTCTGGTTTTGGGGTCAGTGTGCAGAGAGAGTACAGACTTTGGGCTGGGGGGTGTGGGGTTTGCGATGGGGCCAGAGAAGAGGGCTTTTGGGTGCAGGAGGGTGCTCAGGATGGGGGGCTTGGGTTGAGGGTGGGGCTTACCTGGTGGTGGGGAGCTTCTCTCTGCTGGTTGCAGCAGCTTTAGAGCTTGTGGGGAGAGATCTCTCCCAGTGCAGCCTGGACCCCCTGCGAATCACTTAATTGGAAGCTGTGTGGCCTTGCAGTTTCAAAGGGAATTTAGATCACTAGTATCTCCTTTTCTGGAAGAAGAGGTGTTAGCCAGTGGCCAGGTAATGTGCGGTGAGGTACCAACTATGCCCTTGTTATCATCCAAGTTTAAAACTACAAGAGCAGAGAGCTCGTCGCTGCAAGCAGCCAAGACAGGCTGACGGACTCCCCTGGGTCCTAAGCAACCCAGTTTTTTACTGTTAGAGCAGGCAGCTCCTAGCACACTCACCCACGGCCAGGCTGTAGTAACCAAACGGTTAAAGTTCTTTTGTTGTGCCGGCTGTGTTGCAGTGACAAAAGGGTTAACAAAATAGTTAGGCTTGGATCTTAACTAGTTACAAGTTTATTAAAGCTACAGTTATAAGCGTGCGGTTACAAAAGGCTATTGTTTACTTCTTATATGCTAGCAAAGTACAGGTGTTAACAAGTTACGTTACAATCCAATACAAAGATATCTGTGATCATCTAACACAATGATACCTTGGCACTAGTTACAGAGCTCTAATTCTTTAGCTGTGCACAAAAAAAGTCAGAGACCTAGCATGGGTGTATCTTACCCTCTCTGCGTCTCTCGATACCAGCGTAGCCAAGCCGGATCGGTCACTCAATTCCGCGGAAAGACGAATACGAGGTTGGGCGTCCCCAGTTGTGGACTTCGGGAGGCAATCACCTGACCCGACCAGCAGGAAGTTGGTCGAATGCACTCAGTTAGAGTTCTGCTGGACCCATCTTTTATACCCCTTTTGGGTTATGTATTCTCTTTCTTATCTATGGTGCCAGATCATACTGGTCTGTCTTTGTGACTCCAGTTTGTTACAAGGGCATTTCTACTTAGTTTGCACTTGTAAGACAAGAGATAAACAATTTAGGAGTACAGGACATTCTTTTGTGCGGGCGGGGCACGTCCCCTTCTGAGTGATTGTGTGTGTGCATCATATTGATCAATGCCAGCTGGGGTGATTTCTTGAGGGTTCACCCCCCCCTCATGTTGACAGTCTGGCCTGTTAGCCTTCTAGCTGTACTTTCTGCTTCTCAGGGTCACGATAAGCCAGCATATCTGGGCCTCAATGAGGGCATCAAAGACTGTGCTGTCAGCAGCCATTTCCGTGCCCTGTGTGCTCCTCAGTGGAGGGGGGGCAACGAGCAAGCTGGCTTGTAAGGGGGAGACTCTGTCTGGCTACAAGAGGTATCACAGTTTCTATTTTCCACATGTGAGATAAAAATGTCTGTGCCATAGTACTGTTTCTCTGGATGGCCAAAGGAACGTTAGGTACCTCAGAATAATATACAAAGGGAGTAAAAATTATCAGTACTTAAACATTGCAAACTTTCACTCATCAACAATAATGTCCTTATTTCGAGTTTCCAAAATGTCAGCTCTTAAATGTTAACAAAGCCTTCTCAGTGAAGCTTTCTGCTTTGTGTTCGTTTTTTTTACAGAAGAATAACAGAGAGAAACCTAAAGCAGGAGAAATTTTGTTATTTGAATCATAGGCTAGTAAAGAAGAGGTGACAAAGATATATAAATGGGCATACTTACAGGCCTCCTGTTAAAGCTTGTACATGTCCAATTTAGTGTGTTTTCAGCAATGAAGAGTTTTTGTGTGTTAGCACTTAGGAATTTGCTCACAATATCCCACATAGCCATAATAAATACAGGATATGTACATATAAAATTAAGCTCAGTGTGAACACTTGGCTTGCTTGATGCAAAATGGAAAAAGAGTGTCCCTTTACGAACAGTAGCGTGAAATATATTCTCATGCTAGCCTAGGATGAGTTGGGCTGACGCTTTATGTCAGCATTCCAAGACACTGCTCCAATTCCACATTTAAATCAATTCCCCAGTCTTCAACACTGGGGCTGGGGCGGGGGAAGGTGGCTGTGCGCATTCAGACTTCTAGGGCATACTGCTCAGCTAATGATGGTTACTCAAGTTAACTACGCTTCCGGTGTTGATTCCTATGGAGGCTTGCCTTCTGGGACAGACCTCTTCATTAGAAATAAAATACAATTCCACTAGGGCTTGGTGCCATCTCTAATTTAGCTGCTCTCTTGCTGTTTTACTGTATGTTCTCATAGTTCTTTGTGGAAATTACTATTTATCAGTCATTTTGTTTTGCAAATTCCCTCTAATCTATTTTAATTTAACTCAGTGTAATTTAATTAGGCATTTGAACCACACTTTTGGTTGTGGAATCTGAACTAATTCATGGTGAATGCTATTTCATTCATAACTGTTTCTCGCTTTCCTCTTCCTGTCTTGCCTGCCTAAAATTAGTTGCTACACACTGATATGCAGTGTACTTAGCCTACTCATATCTAGCCCACCCTCTTATTGCTGTGTGAGATAATGCAGATGGTGATGGTACATGTGAAGGAAAGACCCCATTCGACTGTGAGAGCCCAGATTGCATTTGGAGAGTGGCAGTCAAAATTTCTCCTCCATAACACATATTCCTTACAGCTGAATGGAACATATGGCACAAAAATCAGTAAGAGGAGCCTTGCAGTGCCACTGACAAAGACAGGGCTAATGTAAGCAGGATGCTCTTCTGTAAACCTCCAGTCCTCAAAGGTTTTGGAGAGAAGCTGATAGAGATGCTGTCTGATCTGTTGGGGAGCTTCACATGAGCTAACATTGGAAGATCATTATCCGTGTCACTGACCTCTCTGAAGTAAGAGTCCCAAACTTTCAGTTTAAACACTCCCCTCCCCCCCTTTTTTGTGTTTGGTTCTCACAGATTACTGCTATATGCGCCCAGGCTTACTGAGCCATACACGGCACCGTACTAGTGGTCTGAAAGTAAACAGAAGCTCCCACCCCCAAATCCTGTCCAGAGCACTTCCTTGTTTAAGTGGAAATATGAAGTACTTGCTACAAAACAAGAAATCGTCAGGGTCCACCCCTTGGAGCTCCTGAGGTGGTAGTGAGACTCTGTTGTTGGTGTGGGGTCTGGATATCTGTTCTGCTCCCTTCTGTGCTGATAACCTTT
Source organism: Carettochelys insculpta (assembly GCF_033958435.1). Taxonomy (NCBI): domain Eukaryota; kingdom Metazoa; phylum Chordata; order Testudines; family Carettochelyidae; genus Carettochelys; species Carettochelys insculpta. The sequence continues at coordinate 17,542,337 of NC_134150.1, forward strand.
GGCTGCATGTGCATGCTCTGAGAATGCAGTGTAGGCCCTGCAGTTAGCCAGCACTGCAGTCTTCCAAGAGCCTCCCCCAAGAAGCAAGGTATGATGGGCCTGGAATCAGGTTTATTGTCGTTGTTGTATGGTCTCTAGCCCCCTCACCCCCAGGTGTGTAGATTAGGCATCTATGGTTTTATGCTAGCGCATGCGTGTGTTGGCATCCTTCAGTCTATGTAGACTATGGATCGTGCCCTTTATAGTTTCAATTTAGGACTTCATTTACAGCGTCTACTGTGATGGATGTGGTACAGTCCAGTGGGAAGGAATGTCCCAAATGTCCCCAGGCTGGATGCTGCAGTCCCATTGACATACATTTTTATACCCAGGTACAAACAAGTTATGTGTCTATGACGTATCCCGGGGCAACCTCTAATTGTAATAATTTGACGCCCTTGAGGTAGCTAGATACTACCCATTATCTGGTAGAGGGTGATACTATCAAAACAACACTATCATGTTGTCATCCCGACCCTGTACTGAACCTGGTCAGAATGTCTCTGTTATCTCTGGTACCAAGCAAGATGTTCTGTTACATCTTCTTGCAATGCTCATGTGTATAGCCAGTACCTAGTGGTGTGCTGCAGTATCAGAAGCCCTTGCCAAATTCCTGTGAGCAGGACACACAGCTTTGCTTTTTGTTTGTATAGTTAACCACTTGTGCTGTTTAGGCCCTTAGGCTTTACACCAAACCTGATTGTCAGACCCTCTCATTACTACAGAGCTCAAGGGAAAAACTCCCATTGACTTTTGCAGGGCTGAGATTTCTCCCTGGGCTTCTGTCCTGTTCCGTAATATACATATGGATGCCTACACCCAGGCAAAAGAATTACTGAGTCACTCTAACGTCTACCTGCGTACTGCCAGAGCTACACTACAGTTTGATACCATACCTAAGTTAGTTATCAGTACGGGGTGAATCACACCTTTAAGCATCATAGCCATGCTATCAATGCCCTTTTGCTGGTATAGCTTGTAGTGTGGGGAGGTAACAAAACAATTTTGTTTGCCTGTGTATACTGCGTCTTCACAGGGAGAAACAGTTTGTATTGTCACTTACACAAGCTCAGAGACTCTAGCACCAAAGCACCTTATGCTACAGTTCAGGGGTGATCTGTACCGAGGGGATCACTCTTCCAGACTCTGGCTACATCTACACTACAGAGCTTTGTAGGTAAAACTGGGGTTTTGTTGACAAGACTCGCAGCTCATCTACTTTAAAAATGTGTTTCGTAGACCAAAACTGTCGACAAAAAAGGCACATATACACTCCAGGGGGCCCTTTTGTCAACAGAGCAGGTCAAAACATCCATCTGCTTTTATGTGTTGATGCTTTCTGTAGACAGAAGTTTTGTCAGAACATCTCTTCCAACAGTAACATCTGTAGACAAATGCCTCTAGTGTAGACCTAGCTTCTGTATGTACCTCTTCTTGGCCTTTGCCTGTGGCTCTGGCGCAGCAGAGCTCTGTGGTTCACCTCACTTTATACCAGACCACCTGCTTTTTCTTGACTGTATTTGTCTCACTGTGGCTGGGGTGTGGTTATAGAATCTTCTTAGAAGCTTGTGACCAGTACAAAGTACCATTTTACTTGCCATTGGGAATGCAGTTTTAAACCGTATCTTTGATAGCTATAGGCCAACACATACAATTCCGTCCTAAATCTTAGAGCAACGAGTTGTATGGATAATATCTTTTATTGGATCAACTTCTGTTTGGTGAAAGAGGCAAGCTTTTGCACTTAAACAGAGCTCTTAAATATCCTTTTACTAAAGGTCAGAAAAGAAGGAAAATCAGTTAAATTGTTTGAAAATAAAACAAACACTTCCAGTTTAAGGATATCCCTGGGCTTATCTACACTAGCCCCCTCCTTCGAAGCGGGCATGTAAATGAGCCCAAGCGGTGAATAGAAATGAGGTTCTGTGCTGCATATGCAGCACCTCATGAACATAATTCTCGCCACGCGAACTTTGAAGTTACAAACTTTGAAGTGGCGGCAAGCCATGTAGCTACAGGCACTTTGAAGTTGGGCAGTTCTTCAAAGTGCCTGCAGCTACATGGCTTGCCACCACTTCAAAGTTTGCATGGTGAGAATTATGCTAATGAGGTGCCGCATATGCAGCATAGCACCTCATTGCTGTTCTCTGATCGGGTTGATGAGCGTGCCCCCCTCGAAGGAGAGGGCTAGTGTAGACAAGCCCCTGCTTCCTTTTTTAAAACTGCATGGAGTTTTTAGAGCAAAAAAACCCTTGTATGAATCTCTTTAGATCAGTGGTTCCCAAACTTTTCCAGATGGGGACCCATTTTGATAATTCAGGAAGAAAGGTGGCAGAAGCGTTTAGCAGTGCTGTAACTAGCTAATTTTGCGCCTGAGGCAAGAATATAAAGTTGTGCCCGCTCATGTTAATATGTTCGTTGTAGTTATTTAATAGAAAAATGGCAAATAAATTAATAATAAAATAACACTGTGTTTATTATAGTTAATTATTATTTTACTATAGTTGATCTGAGTTGTGGTGGCAGAAAGACCCTCATCCTCAAACTGGTCCCTCCCCCCCCCCCCCGGCCCTCCAGCTTAAACCCCACACTCGGGGCTGTGGGAAGTTACACTTGGGCTGGGAGAGGCACAAACAAATGAAAGCTGACAAATCAGCTACATAGAACAGAAGTGGGGGCAAAATGGGGGAAGGGAGGAGGGGGTGAAAATTACTTATTGCAAGAGTCTGTTAAGTGGGATGACTACAAATATCAAAGGTGGAGAAGCTGTCCATATAATTAGTAATTGCTTTTCTATTGATAGAGAGAGCTACTGGATGTGGCAGTGTTAAGGAGCTGCAAATAGTTCCTTTAAAAGCCACACGCAGCTCCAAGCTGCTGGCGATTCTTCACAAATCTTATTGTGACACACGTTTGTGTCCCGACCAATAGTTGGGGATCCCTGCTTTAGATGGTATTAGAAGCTTTTCTCCTTTCTCAACCAAAATAAAAAAGTTAGTAGAGATGGGCTGTGGTTTTGTGATTTTTAGCACTGCTGTTAAAGTCTGATTCTGTTTCCTAGAAGACAAAACAAGATAAACACACAAGAGAAAACTGCAAAGCTAGAAAATGCAGCTTCTGTCTCTAGTGTTGACCTGGCACACAGGCTTATCACCCATTTTGAGACCTGCTAAACTTGTACCAGCAGCAGTCTGAATAGGGGATTGCTTTTAATTGCCTGTCTTTTGTCACAAGCTTACAGCAGTGTTGCAAAAGATATAGTCCTGGTTGACTGGAAGGAAGAAAGGAGAGTAATAGGAAAGAGAAGAAATAAGACAAGGGAGTGGGTGAGACAGTCTAATGTAATGATTGGGATTCAGCTGGAGCTAGGAGAGGCGGCAGTGTCAGCTGAATCCCTTTCTGGCCTCCTCTGTTCAGTACATCTTTCAGAATTCAGATGAAGGTTTGGGATCCTGGGAGGTGGGGAGAGAGCAGCCAGAAAGCTCACGTTCACTCCTTCCCCCTCTGTGTCAGCCAGTGTGGTCGTGGCCACTGGCTTTTTGTGAGTATTCTCCCCTTACGAGAGTGTGGTGGTGGAGGGGGTTAGTTTTATTTTTTGAACCTGTAAAGGGACTGATGGGGGTGACAGCTCATCCTCTCATTATTTTGCCCCACTAGGCCTAACTTCTGACCCACCAATTTTGATTTTTTTGGTTTCATGTTTTTTTGATTGGTTGGTTTGTTGGCCAAGCACGATTTAAACCACTGAAGAATTTTTTTGTTTGGACAAAATTGACTTTGCCTCAGTTTTACACCATTTTCCATCAGTGTTTTTTGTTAATCTGACATTCTGTGAACTTTCACTTGCTTTTTTACAGTTGAGCTCACAATTAGGGTAAATTGTTAGACCCTATTATTAACACCGTTGTTTGCTTCCAATACATGTGTTGTGGGTTTAACAAGGTAATGCAGTGAGATAATCAGTTACAAATCAAGCCAACAAAGCTTTGGAAAGCAGTGGAGCTATGCCCTAAAACCTATTGAACATTTAAACCCTATTTAGTATTAGTTACAAGGATTCAGCATGTAGAAGGACAGAACATCTACAGGGGTATTAGCTATGTTTCAGTACAAAGTAATTCCAGGTAAGTGGGCCAGATCATTAGCTGGTGTAAATCAACACAGCCTCAGCTGTCTACCAGCTCTGAGGGTGATTAGATGCTTTGAAACCACACACGACCTGAGTGAAGCTTGATACCAGGAAGCCAAGTTGGAGGGTGGATATGTTCATTTGCAGGCCAGCATCCAGAATGTTCTTCTAAATCACTGCTATTTCACAGCAGCGTTGGAGCCAAAGCACTGGGAACAAGTCAAAAGTGTTGGACGTGCTTCTGGGCACACTAAGGAACGTCCTCTGAGTTTTGAGAGATTGCAAGAGAAACAGTTCTTTGACCAACTACAGCATTTAAATGCTTCTGCCAAAATGTTAGCACTTTAACAGCTGTCCTTGATAAAGGAGATCCTAACCTCTCAATTTAACTTTAGTTTAACCCTTTTTTTGGGAATATTTGTGCTCTTTACAGCATACACCACCTTGAAGGCCAACATTTGATGTAAAATGGACTAGACTATGAATTACACTGGCTTAGAGTAGGGCTATCTAAACACATCCTTTATTATTCATAAGCAGAGTACTTGGGGAAGTATTTTTGAAGAAAGGTCAAAGAAAATGTTCCGGAGTGGTGGAAAACAAATACATACTTGTATTTACAAAAAACTGACAACCGCTAAGACTTTGGGTAAATATACAAAGAATGATAGTTGATCCTGAATGCCTGGAAATGTCAAGACATATTTACAAATCATCTTTGTGCAGATCTCCTGTTCTCTTCTGCTGCTTACACTGCTCCTCTGGTTCCATCACTGTAGCTGCCATCTTAGTTGTCATTTCCACATCTGCCTTTGTATCTCGTCACTAGCTATTTCACCATGAGTATTCAATCCCTCTTAGTTTTTATACACAAATAATCATTCCCAATTGCCAATCGTAATTTTTTGTTCTTTTATTAATGCATCTACACAAACATTCTGGATTACAGTATCGATGCCAGCCTTTCTGTTGTTATGATGTTCTATTTTCTCTTCAGAGATTGCTTGACTTTAGTTTCTCATTCTCCTAGATTGTCTTTACCACCTTTGTCCTGAGAGTTCAGCTTTCGAGTCAGGCCTGGCCTTAGGTCAAGGTGAAAAAGGCAGTTGCTATGGGCCCCATGCCATCAAGAGCCTCAGGCTCTGGTCAGCAACGCCCTGCTATCAGTGTGCTGGCTCAGGCTCCCATCAGCAATGCCCTGCTATCAGCGTGCTGCCTTAGGCCCCACGAACTCTTTAACTGGGCCTGTTTCTGGTAATTTAATAAGGAGTGACAGGAAAACTAACAAACATTCATCAGTTTTATAGATCTACCAAATATGCTCTTGTATTGCACCCATCACTGTGATAACAAGAGCATACAGAAACAAATAAAACAGTTATTACCCTGGTGGAACTGGAACTGTTAAGATTCAGTGTTGCAAGTTGGGTACCATACCCTAGAAAAAATCACAAAGATGGATTGGGCTATTGAGACTAGACACTCATCCATATCCACAATTATGTCTACACAGCAAAGTTATATCAAAGTAACTGCCATTATTTCAAAATAACTATCCTAGCATCTACACAACACTTGCTATTTTGAAATAATTTTGAAATATCAGTTGGATTATTTTGAAATAGGTGAACCTCATTGCATGAGGAATGGCGCCTATTGCAAAATAGCTGTTTCAGAATGGGGACTGTTTAGACAGGCTACATCTACACTACAGAGTTCTTTCAAACAAAGCCCTTCCAGAAGAGCTCGTCCAAAAGAACCTCTTCTGAAAGAGTGCGCCCACACACACAAAAGCAGATCAAAAGACTGAGCCGCTCTTTCGAAAGAGCGTCCACCCAGCCCCTGCTCTTTCAAGAGAACGGGCTAGAGATTGAAAAATCAGGTGCCATGAGGACTACTCTTTCGGAGGAAAGACCTATGGAACACCTGCACAAGTTTTCTTTTGAAAGAAGATTTTGAAATTGTTTGAAAGAACTTGAAAGTGTAGATGCAGCCACAGGATATAGAGCCTATTTCGAAATAAGCTGTGGTGTGCCCTATGGCTCTATTTCAAAATAGGCTTTGTGTGTAGAGGCTGTATTTTGAAATAGCTAAGTGCTATGTTGAAATGCATTTTGCATGTATTGGTATTATTTTGACACACACTCTTCTGGAATACCTAATTTTGGAACAATGCTGCTGTGTAGACATACCCCAGGTGATTATCCAAAGCTTTACTAAGTTTATTTGAATCTGTTCTGCTGTGACCCCTGTAATTATCACCATCTCTTATTCCTGTCATGCTTCCATCTTAACAGCTTCAGTGACTTCTGCTGCTGTAGTGGCTGACCTCAAGACCCAAGTCTTTCCAGAAGCAGGTGCTACATAGCTACACTGGTACTGACCTGCCTTTCTTCAATGCTGATTGGAGGGAGGACCTGAGAGAGAGAGAATGTAATTCAGTCTCCATGCCAGTTTAGTCCTTGGCCTCCTTATCTACAAACAAGGGGTCCAGTTAGTACTACTAATGGCAGAAGTTTTTGTGATAGGAACAAGATGCTTGATTATGGTGTCTAATTGTTCCTGTAATATAACTAATGCACATAATTTGTCAAAAGGACATAAATGAGATCATCCATTCATTTCAGATAGGTCCCTGAACTATGCTGTAGTAATATCTACCAGCATCAATAGAATGCATTTTTAATGACTCCTTCATATTTCTATGGATAGTATCTACATGTTAGTATTCTTCAGGGTTACTAGAAATTCTCTATCACTTTATGGTATGCACAGTTCTACAAATCTGACCCCAAATAGCTTTCTCTGATCATTCTTTACTACCAGTTTTCATTAGTGTTAGTATAATGGGAAAAATCAGCTGTGGTATCCTTACTCGGTTCTCTAATAACATATTAGAATAATTTAAAAATATTTAAATTCACTGTGGGTCAGTTAGTGACACCAGTCTGCAAAAAGTGTGTGCCCCGCAACACAACTCAGGTCATAATCCCATCATGCTACATTCTGCCTGGCAGTTTTATTTGAACTTTAATCTCTTTTCCTTCTAATGCTGTTTCTCAAAGAATTATGACACAGGCAACAGCTGACAACTCCAGGGGAAGGACTGCTATTGACGATGACATAAATGCAGAAAGGGGAGGAAAAGAATAGCTATTGTAGCATTTATCAGTATTTCACTAGTAGTCTGAACCAGCACTACTCTGGAATAAACTACACATGCATGTTGCAATTTCTTTTAAGAGAGGGAGTATTCATCTTCAGGGACTCAACACTGCAACACATTATAGCTCCTTTCCCATAATAATATATGCAGAACACACATTGAAAAAGGTATTGTCCATTCCTGTAGCCATGAATAATGGTTCCACTGGTCATACATCCATGGAGATAGGACTACAGCAGTCACGGAGGTCACTTGTCTGGAAGCTGCAGGGTCAGCTGTGAAGTAGCTTTGTTGTGTCTCTGTCACTTGCAGGCTGTGTCTAGACTAGAGTGATTTTTTGACAGAATTTTTTTCAGAGGATATTTTGCAACAAAACTTCTTTTGACTGATTACATCCAGACCGCCAAAATGGATCAAAAGAGCGACCGCTCTGTTGACAGAGAGCAGCCATACTGCTTGGCCACTCTGTCGGCAAAATGGCCAGCTGGAAGTACAGCAGACAGGGTGGTGCGGTGTCTCGGAAGTCCTTTCTGTCAACAGAATGGCCCCTGGAACATGCAGACTGGCTTTTCGTCGACAGATCTCCGTTGAAAGAGGTGTTCTTCCTTGTGGCAAGCAGGGAACAGCCATCGACAAAAGTGCTGCATTCAGTCGACAGAACACCCATGGGAATCTGGATGCTTCATGGGCTTTCTCAACAAAACCCTCTAGTTTAGACAAAGCTGCAGGGCAGGTTTTCTCCTCAGAATGCCATGAAGTCTCTTGCACAGGCTTCATGAAGAGGAATGACTTTACATATTTGTAAAAGCCGATAAAATCCAAATGAATTTGATTAATCTTTTTAAGACAGACATTTGGCTGGAGTTCTCAGATGGTATCCTGTCCGTGCAGCGGGGGCTAGGACGCAAGATGTTGCTTCTATTCCTCTTCCTGCCAAGGACTCTGTGGGAGCACAAACAAGGCCAAAAATTTCCACTAGTTTTATGGGCCTCAGTTTTTGGGTGCTCAGTGTGAGAAAGCCAGGGGCTGGTTTTCTGAGATGCAGAACACCACAGCCCATGGTGAGGTGCTTAAATGTACGTAGGTGGCACTAAGCCATTCTGTTGGCATAAACTGATTATTGAGCTAGGTGAGTGTTACTGGGAAAAATAGCATCTAGTTTTCTTGGCCGATTCCACAGTTTTAATCCATTGGCTCTGTTCTCTGGGAAGGTCTAGTTTTTTTTTAAAACTGTGTCTGAGTGAACACTGACTGCACTATTTTATTGGAAAAAAACTGCAACAAGGTTAGGCCAATTAACAGGGAGTGTAAAAAAAATAGTCCAGGAATATGTTATCTCAAATAACATGGGTTGAAAAGCCATTCCTACAATTAAAAGGAGTATTTTATACGTGATTATAAAAACATATGGGAAAAAATTTAAAGAACTTTATGCTTTTCACTCAGAAAATTGGTCTTTTATTGTTTAGGTTTCTGCATATTTTAAATGATCAGTTTAAATGTGTTTGATTTCATCTGGGCATGTAAGTAACGGCACACAAGCCCAAATGAGAACATGTTCAACTGAAAGCTGTGTTTTTAGACAAAGTAAAGTTCTGTGGTCTGGAGGAAGTAGAGCCATTCACGTATTTGGGAGTATTATGGGGAGAGATGGAGGAACAGACAAAGATATCAGTGCTAGAATAGGGAAAGTAACATCTGCATTCAGGACTCTCCATCCCAGATGGGGTTCACAAATAATATCTTCGAAGACAAAACTGCAGATCTTCAGCACAAATGCAAAGAGTATGTTCTTATACGGATGCAAGACCTGGCGTACTAAAAAGTCTTCAATCACAAGCCACAGGCATTCGTAAACAGACACCTGCGGTACATCTCTTGCATCAAATGTCAAGACTTGGTCACAAATGAGGAGCTTTGGAGCACAGCAGGACAAGAACCACTTGATATTAAAATCAAGAGACGAAAGTGGAGATGGCTAGGCCACAGTCTCAGAAAACCATCATCCAGCATAGTCCATCAAGTTCCCACATGGAACTTGCAAGAAAAATATAAAAGAGGAAGACCTTGAATGACATGGAGAAGATATACTGAGACTAAAGTACAACAACTGGGATACTCCTGGGGTGAGCTAGAAGTTTTGTCCCAAGACAGAGTGAAGTGGAGGAGACTTGTGGATGACCTGTGCTCCATCGGAGTACAAGGGTTTAAGTCAAGTCATTCTGAGGTAGCTGATAGAAAATATTTTTAAAGACACAATATGTGGGTCATGAAAGAAAAAGAAACACAGAACAAGAGAGATCACAATTAGCAAACATTTAGCTATGCAGAAAGGGACATCCCCAAACACATTTACAGAGAGTCTTGTTCAGGATTTGAAAAAAAAGGATAACTGGAAACTGAAAGATGAACAATTTTTTTCCTCTTACAATTTTGCAGTAGTATGATGCATTTTGTGTGGTTGCCTCAAATCCTTAGATATTTTTCTTGCAAGTGAAATGGCATTTCCCATAGGAAACATCTTTGTAACACACACACGCACAAATTTTGCCATAAAAATAGAAACCCTTCTTATATTGGTGTATCGTCAAGAACATTCAGCTTTGTCCTGTGTAAAATATTGTCATGTTTGTTTGCAAAAAGAAAGCAAAATCTGTATTTACTGGCAGAAATGGTGACATGGTGTGGGGCTATTCTTATACGTAGTAAATTCTGCAAGTTCCAAGAGTCCATATGAAATCTCTTTCCCTAGCAAGCCCATCTTCCCAGGCTCCTCTACCACCGAACCTAGAAAAATAAGTAGTTGACATGGAGCTGGTTGACATTTTTTGCCCCAGTTGCCTTTTTTGACAAAACAAGAAAAATCTTAGATTTTCTCAATTTTTTTGGCCAGAGTTTGAATAGAAACACAAAAGCTTTGCAGATTCTTTTGATGAAAATGAAAACAGTATGTTCACCAGAGTTGTATTTTTTTATGAGAAATGAAATATTTCCTGATTGGCTTTAGATTGGCAATGGACATTTTACCCGAATCTGAAACCAAACACCACAATAATTACACCCATATATATCTGGAAGACTTATGTTGTTGACATCTGCCAGTTTGGTCTGTGATCACTGTAGAACCTTAGCATGGGAAAGAGTTTGTGGGTCACAGTGGTTCTTCTTGTTGCCCTTGAAAAGGAAGTGTTAAATGTGACCATGTCAGAATGATGATCACCTACCTGCCCTTTATGACCACCAGTTTTGCACTGGGGTAAAATGACATTACCAGCCGCGAGAAAATTGTGTCCAGTCTTTAAGGGAAGTTATCCCCATGTTCATGTTAGTAAAATGCCATTCCTGGCTTTGTTCCATGCAGGATTCTGCAGTTCTGTGAAAGTTGTGAATGAGCTGAAAAGTCCTCTGTCGCACCAGTTTTCTGACAGGTCAGATTCATAGACTAGACCCCAGGTGGTCTCTAGGGGACTGATTTAAAGCCAGTTGTAGCTGTATGTGAAAGAGAGAGTTGCGTTAGCAGCTCTGGGAATCCCATCGTGTATCTAAGTCCCAAGAGAAAAAAATAATTTTTTGGGGTAAAATAAATAGTACTGCCTGTGCCTGTTGGGCATTTGAATGGGAACACTGACACTTCACATTAAAAATAATTCATTTAAAAGAGAAAAAGCTGACTCATTGTCAACCTGGTCACAGACTCATACTGCCAAGCACTGACTCATTGCAGTGCATTGTCATAAACTTGCCCATTTCATAGTTTTTAACTAAAAAAGATACTTTCCTTTTTATTTTTATTTTTGACCTGTTTTACTTGCACGGAGTTACTGGGATTTTGACAGGTACATGAGGACATGCTATGCTTACATGCTATTTATGCTGTGAGACTTGGGAAATGTCTATGCATTGGCATATGTGACAATTCAGGGTATTAGTTAACAGAGAGATTGTCTGTAAATAGAAATTTAGCCATAACTGCTGACTTGAGCATTCAGTCACCATTTGCAATCTAGAGCTGAGGTACATACAGCAAATAATGCAACAGGGATACAAATTGGCATTGTACAGTATGTATTGGCTCAGTCTGAGTGCAGTGGTAATTGCAATATATTGAAGTTTTGTATTGTAATAAAAATAGAGACCATTAGTGGATACCATTTATGTCATTAGTATTTAGTGGTTGTGCGTTGCAGCTTTTTTAGTGCTCATAAAACTGTCTCTGCTTGCAGATATGTCACAGTGCTGATATAAATTTAAAGGTTTAGAAATCCATAAGTCATAAACTACCAATAGTAAATAGGGACACGACATTATAGACAAAACCTTTACATTAGGCATGCAGATGTTTATCTATTTGCATGTCTAGTGCACAGATTAGCATAATGATGATCGCATTTATATTACAGATGGATTTGATGATGCAGACAATTGTAAATAAAGTAGAAAAAGCACACATTAGGTGTGAGTAGCAGAGGGTTTTTTATGTCCCAGAAAGGACTTTGTACGATGTCTACAAGTATTACCTTTTCACAGCTTTGCATGTATCTCTTTCTCTGACTAGTCATTAACGACTAGGCCCAAGATCAAAGCACAGAAGTTTTAGGGGTGCCTTTCTGGAGATGCAGATGTTGACTAGGTGCGGGAGCAGTAAAAGTGCAAGGAGCTGGGAAGCTAGCGGAATTCTGAGGTTGAGGTTAGCTGAGGTGTGTTTAGCAGTTGTAATGATGCCAGCCAACCTACGGAAGTTTGTACGATGGCTAGGACAGCAAAGGTTCAATATGTCAGGGAATGGGCATTGGCAGTGAAGTGAGGTGGGCTTGGGAGTAGAAGCCAGCTGCCTTTATGAGGTGCGGGGGGAAAGATATATCTAAATGATATGGGCATGGCTGTGGAGAGAGACCTGTCAAAAACTGAGGTTATCTGGATTTTCCTGTAAGATGCTCTCCAGTGCAGCCACAACCAAATTATCCCACTGGCTTCGCTCCAGGAATGCGACTTTGCAGTTATCTGGGGGCCCTCCAAGAGGTGTCCTTGTTTGGTAATATTCCTTGCTGCATCTTCCAGGGAGCAGCCTGTTGTGCCCGTTGCTCCCAGGTCTTCTCTGCTTTCCTACAGCTGCAATTGATTTGCCTGCTCTGTAACCCTGGAGCAGGAGAAATCTGAAACTTGTTTCCCAGATCCCTCTTCCCCGCATTGCTTTGACCTTTTCAAGACTAGAAGCACCCTGAAGCTCATGTCAGAGTGCGCCTCAGAGACTTGGAAATGAAAGATATTGCACAGATACTAAAGAGAACAGAAGAACCTATGAAAACATTTATCATTGTGAGTGAAGTGTCAAGAAACAGCAGATGGGGACTTCATTGCTCCAATTAATTTCCCTTTTCAGTTCTTTTCCTCAACATTTAAAACAATCTCAATCTTAGTGAAAATGTTGGTAACATCGGCTTCACCTTTCAATAGACCAGCTCTTGCTGTCCACCTTCAACTCTAATTAAGCAATACATGAAGTTTGAGGGTTTCTTGGGTAATGATTCAGAGGTGTAAATGTGTTAGTCACACATTTAGTTACTTCACAAACAACAAGCTGTCCTGTGTCACCTTAGAGACTAACACATTCATTAGGTCATGAGCTTTTGTGAGTAAAACCCACTTTACCGGATGGATCTGGAGTGGAAATATGAAATCCAGGGATTATCTAGCAGGGAGTGGTGGGATGGGAGGAAGTTGCCTGTCACTAGTAGGGCCAGTTAATGGAGCAAATTAAGCTAGACATGTCTGATTCCTGCAAATATCAGAGGTGTGGAAATTGCCCTTGTAATACATAAGCCAGTTAAAATCTCTGTTCAGGCGAAGGTTAAAGGTGTTAAATTTGTAAACTAATTCCAATTCAGGTATCTCCCTCTGTAATCTTGTGGTAAGCTCATGAGCAAATAAATTCATTATTTTTAGTCTCTAAGGTGCCACAGGACTGCTTGTTATTTGGGTACTGATTGTTAGCTGTGTGGTCGAGCTGATAACCCCAAGGGTATGTAAAATGGTGGGAATAGGAGCCAGCTGCCAGATATTAGCTCCTATTAAAACAACCATTCAGAAGCAATTTGCAAGGGTTACAACTGAGACTGTTTTCGGCAGCTCTAGTAATAGCACAGAAGTGAGACATAGGCCTTTAGAAAAGGGGTGAATTTTACCCTCACCGATAACCCTTCCTATGGCTAAAGTGTTTCTTAGGTGTTGGCTGTGGAAGCTGGAAAGCGGATTGTTGCCTTACGAAGATTGCATCCATTACATACTCTGTACAGACAGAAAATGTTTTAGAGATTTCCATTGCAAACTTCAGAGCATTCAGTGCAGAGAGTTATATCAATCTGCATTCTAAAATGTCTTTGAAACTTGTCTGTCTTTCTGATTGCAGGATGCAGGGTCACTTCAGCACATTGAATATCGACTGCTTTGAACACATAGTATAGCACAAAGTGATAATTTAGCACAGAGCTACCCCGCTGAGAGAAACCCCTAAAAGAAAATGGTTAGCATCAGAGGTTGGTTGATTTTGGAAATAAGGAAATAATTGATGAGCATGCATTCTTCTCCCAAGCTCTTTGGGCACCACTAAACTACTTAGTGCTTTGTCTAGTTAACACATATCTCACTATCTTGTGCCAGATTCTGCAGCTGTTCTGTGCATGGATCTCTCATTTGAGCCACTGAGATCAGGGAGGCCTGGGAAACAGGTGAAGTACAAATAAGAATATTGAATATTTGGTGACTAGATTGGTGTGCACATGTTAGAATAGTGATTCTCTGGGAGAGGAAGATGTGTGAACAACTGTGCTATCTTAATATGGGTTCTTTGGAAACCATTCCAGTGGATGGTTTTTTGGGGACTCCAAGATTTCTGCCAATAGAGAGGGGGTGGAAGGTTTCATTTGAATTTCTGCTGCTGGAATTTGGCAGAATCCAGGAATAAACCTGGCTGTTTCAATTGGTACTGTATTAAGTTTTATGGTAAATACATGTATCACTCTGTATACTCTGTCATGCAGGGCATGTACTAGATAATGTTTAAGTCTGGATTTTGAAACTAGAATGCTTAAGAACATCCAAATTAAGTAAATAAAGTTTGATTGTCCTTGATGATGATGTCCTGTTTATGCTATCAGTTGTGTAAGAAATAATGGAGACCAAAATGAATACTGTGCAGTACACACACCTACGTATTCAGTCTCATGCCACGTAAGGTCTAGTAGTCCAAACAAATACTGGATATCTGGAAGGATGTAAGCATGTAATCTGGTCTGAGACATAGTTAACTGTGTGATCTTGGGCAAGCAGCCTGACTTCTTGTGGCTTACTTAGTTCATCTATAAAACTGGGACAAGAGGGACCTCAAAGACAAACAGATGCTGCATTTAAGTCAAACCATCCTGGGTAAATAAATTACAAAGAAGCTGATGGCACAATGTAAGGAGTAATAAAGAGAAAATGTGAATCTTTGTCTCTTATGCACACTTACCATTAAACTAGCAACATACTGTGTTTACTCTTATTGGGCATGTTTAGTCTCATTGGGTATCCATCAGAACAGATGTGGAGATGCTGCTGTTTCCTGCAGTTCAATGCAGTAGGATTACTGTGTGTTTAGTCGCATTGGAGTGAATTCAGGCAAGCTTTAGCAACTAGTTAATGAATCAATAAAGCACGTTCCCTTACTCTCCTAATTCATTAGAAACTGAATTGGGCAGGTGAAGGTTCTTTTTGGGAAGTAAAATTTTTTTTCCAATAGTCCCTTAATTAAGATGTGGCTTCATGAGATGCACAGACCCTCCTCAACAGGGCCTTTAGATTACACACACTATGTGGGCTACAGCAGGGTTTTGTAAAGCATAAAGACACGTGGGGCTGGATCTCCAGCAGTCGGAACAGATCCACAGAAATCAGCCAAGCTATGCCGCTTAGCGCCTGGCCCATTAACACTTTAACATGGCTTAAGCAAATGTAACGTTGAAAGAGGAAGTTTTCGTAACGTTTGAAAATAACTATTGCCTTGCTTGTTTAGGAATATGCCTGGTAATTTTTATTTAGGATATTGAAACTCTTTGACAGATCTTGGGAGTAGAGATGGGTAAAATAATCACATACTTGAGAAACCTCTAAAAATAGAGGCTGCTTGATAAATTGCACAAAGGTTACAGAAAAGCTGTTTCGTCTCTGAGTTAGAGCGGTTTTACATTTATTCATTTTATTTTTTTCTTCAGCAGAACTCTGCAGAATTGGACTAGTGGGGACTAATGCATCTGGCTTTACAAGAAATAGTCCCGGAATTTCTTCAAAAAAAATCAAAAACATCCATAAGATATACATTCTGTCACATACATGGCAAGTACAAGGTTTAATAATATGTGTTTGGGATGGCTGGCATAACTCAGTCCTTGCATAATAAAAAAAAGTACCTTAAAGGCTAACAATATTATTTATTAGTTTTTATGGGACAGACCTACTTCTTCAGATCTAGGGAATCCTGACAGCTGAGTCAAAGAAAATTTAAAAGAAAGGTAGAAAAAATGAAATAAAAACTGGCGAATCAGGTAGATAGGATGGAAGGAAGGGAAGGGGGAAGAAGGAAGAAAAAAATTTTCTGCAAGCGTCTGTTAAGTTTAAGTGGGGTGCCAGGGGTCACTGCGAATATCAAATGTGGGAAAATTGTCCTTGTAATGCATAAGGTAATTGATATCTTTGAGTCCGAGGTGATAGGTATCAAACTTGAAAATAAATTCCAATTTAGGTGTCTCCCTTTGTAATCTGGTGTTAGTGTCTTTGCTACTTCTCTGAAGCTAAGTCTACACTAGAGTTTGGTCAACAAAATCGTGGTTTTGTCAACAAAACTAGCAGTGCACCCTCACTAGAAATGCGTTCTGTCTATATAAATTGACAGAACACGTCACTTTTGTTGACAGATTTCTGCCTGTATCTCCTTCCCCCAACTCCGGAGGCACAATGCTTTTCTCGACAGAATCAGTTCATAGAAAGGCAGTGTGGACGCTTGGGGGCGGGGTGGGGTGCTTCTGTTGACAGGTAAGTCCTCCATGGTGCTGGCCAGCTGTCCCGGGAGACGCCCTGTCCCCTGCAAGCACAACTCTATGCTCCTTGCCTTTGGCCAGTCTTAAAGCCTTGGAAGGCCCGTGGCAGGAATCTGAGTGTGCGCAAACAGCAGAGCTTTGAACTGCTGTGCAAAATGCCCTCATAGCCACTCCCTATGCCCGATTACACACTGATGGCCACAAGCCAGCTGCTCGTAACCCCCTAGGAGCTCCCCCGGACTGCTGCTCTGGACACAGCAGCAGGTCTGTGTGAGGGTGGGCTGGCACAGTCCCCCAGGGATGGGGCTTCCTCTCGCCCACCCCTTGCACTCCTGACCACGCTCCCCAAGGGTCCCCCTGAGGTGGGACCTCCCCCCCCCTCCCCATGCAGGCTCTGCAGCCTGAGAATGCCTTAGCTAGCTGAGGATGGCCCTAGCTGTGGACTTCCCCATGCCAGACTGTTTACCAACAGAGCAGCAGCTGTCCGAGGCGATCAGCTTCCAGAGGGTGATGGCGATCTGCTTCTCCACGGGGATGATGGGCCACATCTGGCTGCCAGGTTTGCAAAGGGTGGGCATGAGCCAGGCGCAGAGCTCCAGGAAGGTATCCGTTCTCATTCTGAATTCCTGGAGCTTCTGCCAGTCATCCCACTGCCTCATGATGAAGTGTTCCCAGCAGTCAGAACTGGTGATGTATCTCCAGACCTGCCTGATCACGTGGGTGTGGGTGGGGCCATGAGAGATGGAGGGCACCCTCCTCAAAACCAGTGTCAGGTGAGTCCCCCCCAGAGGAGGCAGCAGATGGCTGGGATCAGGGTGAACAGTGGTTCAAGCAGCTGTGAATGGGTCCAGTGCAAGCCCAGGGGCTGCTCTGGCAGCATGGCTATCTGGAAATCACAATGTCTCTCTCAGAAAGTGTGTGAGCCCTGCAGTAGGTGAGGTGGGCAAGCCTTAGCATGGGCAGGGAATGTGTGTGCGGCGAGGGTGGCCCTTTAAGGGTGTGCATGGATGGGTCTGCAGAAACGGCTGACCATGCAACCCTGCGTGACGGTGTTCCAGGCCCATTCTGTCTAGAGGGCAGCCAGACGGCCTGGCCGCTTTCTATCGACAGAGCGATCTGCTTTGTTGTGTGGATGTGATCTGTCCACAGAAGTTTTGTTGGAAGAGCCAACAGTGACTCCTGTAACCAGATCACTGTAGTGTAGATGTAGCCTGAGATGGCTGGCTAATGTGGCACAGATGGCGGCATCCACTAGAACCCTTCTGTCAGGTATTTATCACAAGGCTTTTCAAATTACCGTGTGCTTAGCGCGTCCAAGTATTTGTGATGTGCATGCATACAAAAAGACATCTGTGTGTGTGCGCATGAGAGAGAGAGCGTCTTTGTTTTCTGTATAAACATTGAGTCCAGAAGCTGTGGGGAGAGGCATCAATGAATTGTGTGTGCAGCAATCACTTTAACGACCTCATAAAGGAGAACTCTATTTACAAGAGCAAATTCTGAGGCGTCTGGGGGAACGTGGATGAGGGTAGACAAAAGTAGGGACTGACGGGGAAAAAAACCCTCAAGAGCGGCTGTGACAGTAATGCTTGTAAGTGTGGTGCTTCTTTAAAACGATAAAACTTAACAGTCCTTTCCCCTCCATACGTTGTTATAACATGGTCAAGAGCTATGAATAACTGAATGTATGCCCTCAGTTTAGACATGCTTTGAATAGGGTATCATAACAAATCAATTGTTAGATACAGCTAACTCACGCATATGTCTACTGAATATTATATCATAATTCATTTGGAAAACAATTCTATTAATCACTTTTAAATGATTCATCTATGTTAACTTTATTTAAAGTGTCTTATGAACCATCTATTGCTCAACATAACCTAAGGCATGTCTATACTACGAGATAAAATCAATTTTAAGTCAGTTAGCCCAATTTTTCCAAGTGCCTGTCCTCACTGTAAGTTCCATTAGCTCAATTTATGGGCCACTACATTTGACATAATATTGAAATCCTAAAATCTTAGTAACCTGACGGGTGTAGCATTCAGTTAGAATTTACAATTCTGAATGAAGGATAGTGGGGATGTGGTGCATCTTGAAATCAAATTCATTAGCCTCCATGGATGTCCCATATTTGCCCCACAGTTCTCTGCTCTGGCTCCACTGCTCTCAGGTTTGTAGGAATTAGACAACAGGACCATTACAATTAGGCAACTCCAAGCCTGTGGCTGTAGGGTCATGAGAGGCTGAAAAAATCTTCTGTTTTGTTGCTAGGCATGCAGCTGTGGGGTCTGTGGTTCTGTGTATACCCCTGCTAGCTGCCTCTCTTTCTGCGCTGCCTGGTGTCAGACATTGGCCCCCCTGTACCATGTGGCAGCTTGGCTGTGGGTGGGGATCATGCTTGTCTGGTAGGATGAAAAACTTCTTTTCAGCCATTTACATGTTGTCCTGACCCCCACATCTCTGCCCTTCCCTCCCCATGGAGGCGCCACACAGTCTGGAACATTCCCGCACCCAGCAGCATCTTGACCTCCAACCAATAAAAGGGCATGCTGCGCAAAGTGCCAGGTAGCTTGTGCATAGTAAGGGTCATGATTTTCAGGGGCTGCTGTAGCTGGGGGTCTTTTAACCACCCCAAGCCATACATGTTTCAGTGAAGGCAATGTAGTAGCTATACAGTTACCACAGTTGTTGAAGTAAGGCTTGCGGTGGGGAATATTCTTGTCCTAAGGGTCTTCTTTTGCAGGTCTATACCTGGCTGTAATCTGGGGTCTTTTTGCTGCCTTGAGCTGTAACTGTGAATAATTCATTGGAGTTTCAGTGTAGCACCTGTATTTGCTTAAACATACTTAACGTGGCAGGGGAAAGAGGGGAATGAGAGGTGGGAAAATGGCATCATATACCCACATCTACTTGTGGGGGCAGAATGCTATGGGGCTCAGGGAACTGTAGGATAGGTTCCCACAATACACTGTTGCAGCACTCGATTTAATCTACTCATGTGTGGCAGCAGTAAGTCAATTTTGTGGGGAGCATCTGGGAAGGTGAAGATGCTCAAAATCGAATGGGTAAAACCTGGTGTTAAGAAACAGATTTTATTAAAATCATTTTTATCTTATAGCGTAGAAGCAGCCCAAGCCCTGTTTCTCTCTTATTCGCTATTTGGGCTAGCTGTGTATGTATCCTCTCTCATTATCTTTCCTGGATGGCTGTAGGAATCTATGGAGTTACATTTTCCCCTGAAGAGTGACTTTAATGCTGTAATATATAAAATAAAATGTGGCTCTGCTTCTTACTGTAATGTGGTAAGAGATATTGGTGGTACAGTGCTTAAGTGGATGGCTTCCCGTTCGGTTGCGTTTTATGTAATCCTTGTATGTAACACTGCTTGTTACTGTTTGTGTGACAGGCTTTACCAGTTAGGAATTTAATGGGCAGGTGAACTTCACAGCATTCAGAGTTTTGTTTGTGTAAATTAACAGAAACCTGCTGGGTTGTTGAAAGCTGAATGAACCCTTCTGAGAGGATTCCCTGCCTTTCCCCACACCTGGCCACCTCTTTGCTATTCTGAAGTGTGAATCCTTAATCTCCTTTGGCACCAACGGTCTGTGAGAGAGGCCCAGTGGCCCTCCCAACCACCCGTTTGAATCGAGTGGGAGTGCTCTGAAGTCAGCTGCTTTCTCTTTTGAATACTGCACTGCAAAGCTAAGAAGGCCTCAGTGAGACTTAAAACACATGCCTAAAGTTAAGCATCTTTGAGGTGTAACAGAGAGGAAGCCGTGCTAGTCTATACACTATCAAAACAAAAAGCAGTCAAGTAGCACTTTAAAGACTAGCAAAATAGTTTATTAGGTGAGCTTTCGTGGAACAGACCCACTTCTTCAGACCATAGCCAGACCAGAACAGACTCAATATTTAAGGCACACAGAACCAAAAACAGTAAGCAAGGAGGACAAATCAGAAAAAGATAATCAAGGTGAGCAAATCAGAGAGTGGAGGGGTCGGGGGGAAGGTCAAGAATTAGATTGAGCCAAGTATGCAGACGAACCCCTATAGTGACTCAGAAAGTTCCCATCACGATTTAAACCATGTGTCAATGTGCTGAATTTGAATATGAAAGCCAGCTCTGCTGTTTCCCTTTCCAGAAAGGTGCGATGATAATTCTTAAGTAACACACATACCTTTAGGTCATTGACAGAATGCCCCATTCCATTAAACTGTTGACTAACTGGTTAGTGGATCTGGAGTGTGTTGATGTCTGTTTTGTGCCCATTGACCCTTTGTCTAGGGGAGTTAGAAGTCTGTCCAATATACAAAGCATCTGGGCATTGTTGGCACATGATGGCATATATGATGTAGTGCTTTACTAAATTGAAGCCTTTGGGCTGTATGAGGCTTCCGCTGGGAAAACTGTGCTTCTCTAGCCATGTAGACCTCTCTGGAAAAGTTAATGTAGTAGCTGTAATGAGAGTGTAACACACACAATAGTGGGTAAGAGACTCCAGTTGTATGATCCAGGCCTGGCCTTGGGGCAAGGTGAGCAAGGCCATTGCTTTGGGCCCTGCTCTTACTGGTTTCAGCATCCAACACCCACCGGCCAGGCCCCTCTATCAGTATGCCATCTTGTGCCCTGCCCACTGGCCAGGCCCCACTGGTTTGGCTCTGGTATGATCTGTGTTACTTGTGCAGAAGCTAAAGGTAACTTGAAGCAACTAATTCATCCAGATGTTCAAAAGGTCTTTGATAAAAGGGGCCTGGATCTTGAAGTTCTTAATACCTTTTTACTCAGTCAAAAGTCCTTCCAAACTCTTCGTGGATATTAATGAAGTAAGAATGGAATAAGAATAGCAGAACTTGACCAAGTAGAGAGAATACTAGAAGTGAGAGTCAGATGACTGCCTTAGGGCCATTATTATGATCAGGGACCAAGTCTTGGCTTGTGCTTTAAAGGGAGTCAGATTGTACCCTAATGATCTCTTCTCAGTTTAATAGCTATTATATCTATTACAGTGAAATTATGTTTGAAGTTTGCATTGACATATCTCTGTGGGCCCACACAAACCTTGACTTGAGATGGCTTCAGGGCTTGAAATTGTTTTGCTGTGTTTGGACAAATATGCATGCATATGTAAAGATTTGTCCCTCAGAATCCTTTATGGCAGTTCAGTGGAGATTTCTGCACAAGCCTGGAGAACAACGCAGCGTAGACAGGAAATTAACACAGAAAATATGCTGTTCTTAGAAACATGGTACATTATCATTTGGAGTTGCAAGTCCAGGTATGGTCACTTAAGGCCTGATCTAAAGTCTAGTGAAGTAAGTGGGAAAACTCTCAGGCTACATCTACACTATGAGAAATTTGATTTTTAATAAATTTGATTTTTAACCTCATTCTTATGAATTCGAATGTTTCTTTGAAGGGGTTAATAAACATGCGGACAAGGGGCACCCAGTGGACATAATATACCTAGATTTCCAGAAAGCCTTTGACACGGTCCCACACCAAAGGCTTTTATGTAAATTAGGTGGTCATGGGATAGGAGGAAAGATCCTTTCATGGATCGGGAATTGGTTAAAAGACAGAAAACAAAGGGTGGGAATAAATGGTAAATTTTCACAATGGAGGAGGGTAACTAGTGGTGTTCCCCAGGGGTCAGTCGTGGGACCGATCCTGTTCAACTTGTTCATCAATGATCTAGAAAATGAGGTAAGCAGTGAGGTGGCCAAGTTTGCAGATGACACCAAGTTGTTCAGGACAGGACAGTCAAAAGCAAAAGGGATTGTGAAGAACTACAAAAAGATCTCAGCAAACTGAGTGATTGGGCAGCAAAATGGCAAATGAAATTTAATGTGGGTAAGTGTAAGGTAATGCATGTTGGAAAAAATAACCCAAATTACACGTACTACATGATGGGGTCAAATTTAGCTACGACAGATCAGGAAAGGGATCTTGGAGTTATAGTGGATAGTTCTCTGAAGACATCCACGCAGTGTGCAGCGGCAGTTAGTAAGGCAAATAGGATGTTAGGAATTATTAAAAAAAAGGGATCGATGATAAGACAAAAGATATCATACTTCCCCTATATAAAACTATGGTACGCCCACATCTTGAGTACTGCGTGCGGATGTGGTCTCCTCACCTCAAAAAAGATATATTGGCATTAGAAAAGGTTCAGAAAAGGGCGACTAAGATGATTAGGGGCTTGGAACGGGTCCCATATGGGGAGAGGCTAGAGAGACTGGGACTTTTCAGTTTGGAAAAGAGGCGATTGAGGGGCGATATGATAGAGGTATATAAAATCATGAATGGTGTGGAGAAAGTGAATATAGAAAAATTATTTACCTTTTCCCATAATACAAGAACTAGGGGACACCAAATGAAGTTGATGGGTAGTAGGTTCAAAACTAATAAAAGGAAATTTTTCTTCACACAGCGCACAGTCAACCTGTGGAACTCCTTGCCCGAGGAGGCTGTGAAGGCCAGGACTCTATTAGGGTTTAAAAAAGAGCTTGATAAATTTTTGCAGGTTAGGTCCATAAATGGCTATTAGCCAGGGATAAAGTATGGTGCCCTAGCCTTCAGAACAAGGGCAGGAGATGGATGGCAGGAGATAAATCACTTGATCATTGTCTTCTGTTCTCCTTCTCTGGGGCACCTGGCATTGGCCACCGTCGGCAGATGGGATGCTGGGCTGGATGGACCTTTGGTCTGACCCAGTATGGCCATTCTTATGTTCTTATGTTCACAGACCTTCCTGAAATTTGACCCATCATTTTTCTGCATCAAGTTTTTGTCCCCATTGCCCTATGCGAGTTTGACAGTGTGAGCAGTGCATTTTGGGTACCTATCTCCCAATGCCTTAGTTCCTGTAGCTTGTGTGTGTTTCATGTTAGAATCCCAGAGTGCAAAGTACTGTCCCAGAATTCAGAGTACCCAGTAACAGAATTCAGACCTCCCCCAAACCTGCTGAGGTTCCCTGTGCTGCGCATCCTCTGCGGGCATTAGTGGTGCGGCGGGCAGCTGTGCTGTCAGCCCTGTCAACCCCTGTCCAGTTCTGTCAGCCGTGCGTCCACTGCAGACGTTGGCGTAGTGGTGGGCAGCTGTGCCTTGAGCCCTCCCCTGAACATGCCCAGATTCCATGTGCTGTGCATCCTCTGCAGACGTTGGCATAGTGGCGGGCAGCTGTGCTATCGGCCCTGCCTAGTTCCATCAGCCGTGCGTCCGGACCTTTATATTTGCAGGTGCAGTCGAAATTCAATCAAGAATTCACCGGCTTCCTGTGACCTTCGTCCTGTGCACCTGGTTGGAGATCAGCAGAGAAGGAAGTGGCCATACCTGGAAGGTCGCTGCATAGCTTTGTAGGATACATATGGGACATTTCTGGATGCTGATAAATTTGAATTAAAGACATGGAGTTCCACACTAGCCTTTATTCTATATTTTAAATTGATGCTCTCCCCATCCGGTAATATCGACATTTTGTTGTCGGCCTTAGGGATCACTAATTTGAGCTGATGGTATTTACAGTGGAGACAGTGAAGTTTTAATATTGTGGTAACTCCTTTAAATTCATTTTTATCTCATAGTGTAGATGCAACCTTATTAACTTTAATAGGCTCATGCTCTTAGAAGAGTAGGAGTGCTGAGAGATTTGCTATGACACAGGGCATGTCATTATGATGCTCCCAAAATAGACACCTACTAGAAATAGCCCAAAAGCTCTGAAACAAATTTACTTCTTTATATAAAAACAAGTAAATACGATTAAAAAGGAAAACAAACACACCACAGAACAGTTTGGCCTGGAAATGGAGAAATTCCAGTGATACTCTGATAAGGAATTCACTGTTTCTGTTGGGTACATTTACACTAGAAGCATCTGTCGACAGAAGTTACTGTCGGAAGAGTGTTCCAGCAAAACCTCTGTCGACACGTCGCTTGTACACATAAAAGTGGATTGATCTCTAGATTCGCTCTGTCGACAAAAGGGCCCCTCCGAGTGTTTACACTGCTTTTTTTGTCAACAGTTGCTGTCGACAAAACACATGTAGTATGTAGATGCTTTGTGAGTTTTGTAGACAAAACCTCAGTTTTGTCCACAAAATTCTAGTGTCGACGTAGCCATTATAGTTATGTGGCAGTTCTTGGCTATTGCAGTGATGGATAACAGTATAATGGATCTAAGGTCCCCACATATAGGCCGCATTTAATTTGTCATAAGAGTTTGAAAACACATAATCTTAAATATATCATTGAAATTTTTCTGTTTCGGTATGGTAAATACTACACAATTATGTCAGACATTTGCATGGATGTTTAACAATTGAACTATAGATTGTAGACTCAGTTACATATTTAGGTTGGTGGTAACACACTGAATAATTTTTTTAATGAATTCATCATTATTTTATCAATGTTCAGTAGATGGTTTATGAAATCTAAATTAGATATTTGGGAATAATAACTTAATGGGCCCCCGTTAGTGAGATTTCCCCCAGGATAATTTATAATGAAGTTTCAAACAGTTAATATTTTATGAATTAAGGATTATTAAGTTTGAATTAAATGGGAAAATACTAAAATTTGTGATTTTTAAATACTTGTAAATACAGATGCATAACTGGCTGGGATTCCCATATGCTAATACACATTAGCACTGAGCCTTGAGTGTCAGAAGTGCTTCACTTGAGGTCTACTATTTTCAGCCTTCAACATTTAAATCACACTGGAGCTCATCTGTCATTCCGTCTGTGTTTTCACTGTTGTGTGTTCTGTGCTCCCATCTCAGGTACCTCACCTGACTGGGAACACACCATACTGGCCTTTGGGGTATTTTAATGAGCTGTGGAGCAGAATGGCCTGCAGCAGAATGGTTCTGTGTCCTGCTAATGAAGAATAAGGGTAAGGCAGATCATCTCCTCCTCCAAAGATGCAGCTTAGGGCTTTGTCAGGGGCAGGAAGGAAGCTGGTTTTTTAATAGTCAATAGCCGGAAGATGGCTACCCAACCGTATCAGCTATTCCCCTTCTCCAGGCAAGGCTGAGGTGCTTTCCAGTCCCGGCATGGACTGGCAGGCTCCTGGGGCCCTCCCTCCAAAGAGGCTACGTCTACACTAGACGTATCCGTCAACAATAATGTCTGCTGACAGTTGTGTCGATAGAAACTCTCTTGACAGAGTGCATCTACACACAAAAGCAGATCAGCAGAGCAATCTGCTTGGTCAATAGAGAGCAGCCAGGCTGCCCTGCCCTGTGTGAACCTGAAGCCCTTTCTGTCGACGGAAGTGTCTACACTGCATGTAACATAAAACACAGAACTCTGTTGACAGAAGCGTTATTCCTCAAGTTTTTTTAGTGATAACACTTAAGACAAGTGCAGAGTTCTGTTGAGACTCTGTCGGCAGAACGCTTTATGGCCGTTTCTACACAGGCCACTTCCTTCGGAAGTTGCACGCTAATACACGGAGCGAAAGATCCTAATGAGACACGTATGGAGATTCCCCACGCCTCATTAGCATAACATAACGTGATTTGGAGTCTGGAAGACTGTTCTTCCGGACTCCAAAATGCTGTGTAGAAGCGCGGCTCCGGGGGGGGTTTCCGGAAGGAAGTCCTTTTTCCAGAAGCTCTTCCTTCCTGGAAATTTTTCTTCTGGACTCCAAATCACGTGACATTATGCTAATGAGGCACAGGGAATTTGCATCTGTGCCTTATTAGCATCTTTTACTCCGTGTATTAGCATGCCACTTCCAAAGGAAGTGGCCTGTATAGAAATGGCCTATGTATGTGGATGCTTCCTGAGTTATGTTGATGGCAGGCCCCTTCTGTCAACAAAACTCTCTAGCATAGACACAGCCAGAGGGTACATGACATATGTGGGTGTGGGAGATGGAAAGGGAGGTTGTGTCTAAAATCTCTATGAGGGAGAGAAAATGGAGCTATGCCAAGAAAGGATCCGTTAGCAAATACTTTCAACCCTCCCTTCCTTTTCTACTTTACTACCATTACTCACTCAGTATTCCTTATTGTTACATTTCCTTTCTTTCTTATGACTTTTTCTGGATCCCCAGTCTCCTACAGAGAATATAAGGGATCCAGAATAGTTGCTCTGTGAGCAAAATCTTTGCGACTGCTTTGCCCCATAAAAGACAGAGCTGACACCTGACAGGTGCTCAGTACCAGGCTTCAGGAAGGGTTGCAATTGCCCAGCACTTCTTAGCATATGGCCAATAATTGAAAAGGTCAAGTCAGATAGATAGTTGGCTTATGAGCACGTGAAGTAATGCCAAAGTGTTCAAGCCCAGGATCTAAAGTGAGGCATCTAAATATTGTCTTTTGTGGGAGTGCCTGTAAAATTCAGGCCTTGCGGCTCAAGCACTGAAGTCAATACACATAAATAATACACGTGCCTGATATCGATTCCGGTACAGAATTTTAGGTATACAGGGTGTGAATTTTGGCCTAAAATACTTCCTGAGGGCTGATTTATGAATGTATTTTAAATTATAATATTAAAGTAACTTTTATTTGTTCTTAATGTGATATATTTTTTGAACATAATAAAAACATTGCAAAATGATCGAGACAGCTTATTCGTTCTGTGGCACTTCCACTGATTTTTCCTGATGTAGAATCTTGACAATTACTGAACTGCTGAAGGGTCATACAAGTAATTTGTTTTCTGTATCCAGATTTCTTGTTTTGTTGATAAGACCTTGGTTGCTAGGAAGAGAGTTGTCAAGTGTCTGTTTATAGGGGTTTTTATTGTCAGTGTGGAGTAAATGCAGTCTTGTCTGTCTTTTGGATGATGTTTTACTACATAGTGAACTATTACATATTTAATGAAAAACCCCATAATGCTTATAAAATTAACATGGATTGCAAAGTTTGCGATGCAAAATGCTTTATTATGCAAACGTAACGCTGCTTGCTCTGTTTCTGAATGCTTGTGTAATTCTAGTTTTGCAGGTGAAAGAGCTGAGGAAAAAGAAGACAATTCACATTTTTCTCTATAGATAGGGAAAATGCAAAAGCCGTTTGATAGACAGTCAGAGTTCCTAAGAATGCACTTTTGCGGATCAGCTGGGAGTGTTAACTAAAAGCAAGCCAGTGACTTGCGAGACACGTCTCCACCCCTGCCCTCTTATCCACTCTCTTCCCATTGCTTCCCTCACTAAATACAAGGACAGTTGCAGGAGTATGGCAGATCAGCATAGTCTCCACCTGGCCCCATGCCACCTTCTTAGGCAGTGCAAAGCTGAGCCTAAGCCCCCTTTTTGGATCTATCTACCCCGAAGATCCAAATTCTCTTTGAAAATTGTCGAGTTTAGACTCCTACACACAGGATTTGTGAAGTTATTTAGATACCTAATTATAGGGGATTCTTGAGGTGTGGTTTTTTTTTTGTTTTTTTTTTTAAAAAGCACCTAAACTTACTGTGCAGTCCCTAAGTCCCATTGACTTCAATGTTAGGCGCCTAACCTGCCTCGATGTTTTTTGAAAATCCCACTAGATACCCCAAACCCTGTGTACATTTGGCTACAGTGGGAGATATTTGGAATTGTTGGAAGGCTCAGGTCTGAGGCATAAGTTTGAACAGATTGAGATAATGCTTATGCTGACTTGGCCTGTCCTGTGTTTGGCCTTGATATTGTTCTTATAAACTTGCTTAAAAGATGTATTTATAAGATAATAAGTAGGGTAAGGGTGAAGTTTTAACCATGGGATGTGCTTCAACTGAACCAATATACAAACTGTGTTGCCAAAAGACAATGAGAGAAAACAGGAGCGACCATAAACATCCCTAAAGAATACAATACAATAAAATGGAGAAGACAGTAAAAAAAAAAAGTTATCTGTTATGCATTTGTGAGCTTCACTGGTATATATGAATTGTGTAAGATACATAATAGTCCTAATTTTTGGTGACTGGAAGAGAATTAATATGTAATGTGCGTGCACAAAATGTGATAAATTGTAAGGAGTATTCAGAGTAGTACAGGAAAAATCCATCATAGATTCACAGAATCCTAGGGTTCGAAGGGACCTCAAGAGGTCATCTAGTCCAGCCCCCTGCCCAAAGCAGGATCAACCCCAACTAAATCATCTATCAGCCAGGAACATGTTAATCCAGGACTTAAAAATCTCTAGGAATGGAGATTTCCACCACCTATCTAGATAACACATTTCAGTGCTTCACCACCCTCCTGGTGAAATAGTTTTTCCTAATATCCAACCTACATGCCTCCCTCTGTAACCTCAGACTATAGCTCCTTGTTCTGCCATCAGTCATTACTGAGAACGGCCTCTCTCCATCCTCCTCAGACCTTCTTCAGGAAGCTGAAGACTGCTATCTAATCGCCCCTCACTCTACTCTAGATGTGGCCCCACCAGTGCTCAATAGAGGGGATAGTAACTTCTCTAGATCTGCTGGAAATGCTCCTCCTAATGCACCCCAATATGCCATTAGCCTTCTCGGCTACAAGACCACACTATTGACTCATATCCAGCCTCTCATCCAGTGTAATCCCCAGGTTCTTTTTTGCTGTACTGCTACTTAACCAGTCGGGCCCCAGCCTGTAACAATGTTTGTGATTCTTTCATCCCAAGTGCTGGACTCTGTACTTGTGCTTGTTGAACCTCATCAGACTTCTTTAGGCTCAATCTTCCAGTTTATCTAGGTCACTCTGTACCCTATTCCTATCCTCAAGTGTATCTAATTTGCTGAGGGTGCAATCCATCCCTTCATCTAGGTCATTAATAAAGATGTTAAACAATACCAGCCCTAGAGCTGATCCTTGGGACGCTCCAGTTGAAACCAACTGTCAACCAGACATTGAACACTACTGGTTGGGCCCAATCAGCTATCCATCTTTCTATCCACCTTACGGTCCATGTATCCAGCCCATACTTCCTTAACTTATGGACAAGAATAAACTGTATCAAAAGTTTTGCTAAAGTCAACCGATATTGCATCCATTGACTTCCCTCAGGCCACAGAGCTAGTTAACTACGCCTCAGGAAATAGTAGTTGATTGCTGTCTTTCTCTGTGCTTGTGTCTATACTAGATGGTTTTGATGACAAAACTGGTGTTTTCTTGACAAAAACCTGTGGAGTGTCTGCATTCACAAGGCGTTCTTTCAACAGTTAACTGACAGAGTGCAGCACTTTTGTAGACAGCGTTCTGCTGCTCCCCCGTGAGGCAGAATGCCTCTGTTGACAGAAAGCCAGGCTGAACGTTTCAGAGGGCCCTCTGTTGCCAGACAGGGCTCCCTGGACAGTGGGCAGCCCTGTTTACCATGTTTCTGGTTGGTCGTTTTGGCACTCCAGCTGCTCTCTGTTGATAGAATGGATTGCTCTTGCTATTTGCTTTGCAGTCTGGGCACAATCTGTTGACAGAAATTTTGTCACAAGATATCTTCCAACAGTAATTTCTGTTGACAGATTGCTCTAGTGTGGACATAGCCTGTATGTCTGGAACCAAGTGAGTGGTAGTGTCACTGACAGCCCCAGCTTCCAGTCTCATGCCTGCCTGATGTAGAGAGAGAATTTGAATTTAAGATGCTCCCATCACAGGAGAGTATCTAAACCACTGGGCTGTGTGGTTTCGATCGAAGTCTGGCTTTCCTGTTGAAACTGTTCCAGTGTATATAATTTAGATGTTTTCTGGAGTTAGGAGAGCTGGAACCTGAGTCTTCTGTATCCCGGGTGAGGGCTCTAACCACTGGGCTAAAGATTATAGCTGAGCACTGGGACCACCATCTTCAGGTCACATTTTTGTGTGCGCAGAGCATGCCCATGTGATTGTCCCGAAAAGGTGGGTGATGGCTAGTTTGTGAATCCTCCTGAAGCTTAGGGTGCTGGATTGCTGGGCTGAGTCAGGGGCTGTGTATGTATCTAGTCCTCGTCATGTCTCAGGAACTTCAACAGCAGAGATCTGGGTGGCTACCGTGTTAGTCAGTGTGAGTGGTGCTTACGTTTTGAATTTAGGTGCCTAAGGTGGTAGTCAGGAATCTAATTCTCCTTTGTCAATTCCACCCTTAGGTGCTTTTGAAAATTATAGTGTGATGCCCAGATCCCTAAAGGTTTAGGCTTCTAACTTCCATGGGAGTAGGATGCTAAATACCATTCAGGGTGTGGCCTTAACTCCCCCACTCTGTGATGCAGCTGAGCTCCACAAGCTTTGGAAGATGAGGAATCCTGAGCTGGTTTTGACACTGCATCTCCCATGCCAAAGTACACCATTCTGTCCCAAAGCAAGGATTCTTCTTCATTTGTAGGTAAAAGAAACCGAAGCACATGTTTATAATGTACTCTATCCTGCAGTCCTTATACAGAGAGGAGTTGGTCTGCACAAGAACTGCAGGATTAGACTTTAATTGTTTGTTTGTTATTTGTCACCATATGTACATACAGTTCACGTCCGTAAAAAGCAAGACATGTCCTATAGTTCCAGGTAACATTTGAGTTAAGCAGTGTGGTAGAACACACACACAAAGCATGTATCTCTGAATAAGCAATATGTGTACATAAGACCTGCCATGCTTGGAAAGACAATGGTCAATCTTTTCCAACACTGATGTGTACCAGAACGGTAGCAGACTTGTACAGAACAGGATAATTATGGAGAGATCTATCTTGTGTTCCTCTTCCAGATTCTGATAATCAGAGGTTTAGGAAGACCTCAGGCATGTGATTAATGGCCAGTGATGGACCTATTCTCCACAAACTAGTTCAGTTCCTTCCTGAACCAAGTGAAACTTTTGGCCGTTCAGTTTCCATGGTTAATAAGTTCCAAAAATTATGTGTGGAAAAAGTCCATCCTTTTGTTTATATTTTGCTGCCTATTTATTTCATTGTGAAATCATGAACCAAGTGACTCCTGGCTCAGGTATAGTGTGAAAATGTAAATAATACTTCTTATTCTGCACTGATTCAGGATTTTATAGACCTTTACAGTGTCCCAATTAATTATCACATTTTTACAGTGAATAGCCCTTATCCCTTTAGCCTCTCCTTGTGCAGAAGCTATTCTTATCTTTGATCATGTCCAAACCTTTTCTAGCTCCACTATCTCTTTTTGAGACATCATAAAGCCATGGCACACCCACACCGGGAATACTAAATGGCATTGATATTTTCTGTCTTATTTTTATCCCTTTGCTAACAGTTCCTAACATACTGTTAGCCATTTTGATTTTTGCTGAATACTGCGTGGAAGTTTTCAGAGACCTCTCTGTGGGGACTCCATGATCTCCCTTGGGTGATAACAGCTAATTTAGATCTCATCATTGTATGTGTATAGTCAGGGTTTTATTTTTTCCAGTGTGGATCATTTTGCTCTTGTCACCATTAAATTTCAACTGCCATTTTGTTGCTAAGTCATCCAGTTTTGTAAGATTCCCTCGGTAATTTCTCACAGCGTGCTTTAGACTTAACTATCTGGAATAATGTTGTATAGTCTGCAAACTTTACTATTTCACTGTTCACTCCCTTTTCCAGATCATTAATGATGGTGTTGAACAGCACAGGTGCTAGTACAGGTGCTTGGGGGATTCTGTTGTTTACTTCTCTCCATAATGTAAACTGACCATTCATTCCTACACTGTATTTGTCATCTTTCAACCAGTTACACCCCTATGACAGGACCGTCTCTCTCTTACTTCAGGGCTATTTAGTTTCCTCAAGAGACTTCGGTGTGGGACCTTTTCAAAGGCTTCATGAAAGGCAAGTGCACTGTCAACTGAATCACCCCGGTCCCCGTGCGTGTTGACTTTAACAGAGAATTCTAGCAGATTGGAGAAGGCATTACTTCCTTTAAAAAAGCCATGTTGGCTCTTCCCCAACAAATTGTGTTCATCTGTGTGTCCGATAATTCTGTTCTTTAATATAGTTTCTGCCAGTTTTCCCAGCACTGAAATTAAGTTCACCAGCCTGTAATTGTCAGGCTCGCCTCTGGATCCCTACCTTCCAATGATTTGGTACAGCAGCAGTTTTCAGCGGTAGGTTACATGCCACAGTCAGCAGTTCTGCAGTTTTGTATGAATTCCATCAGAACTCGTGGGTGAGAACTGTCTGGTCCTGGTGATTTATTACTTTTAATTTATTTATTTTAGAAACTTCTTCGTGACACATGAATTTGAGACAGTTCTTCAGACTTGTCACCCAAAAGTAGTAACTCTCATATGGGTATCTCCCCCCCATCCTCTGCTGTGAAGACCAATGCAATGACTCTGTTTGCAATACCCTTTGTCTTTACTGAGTGCTACTTTTAACATTTTGGTTGTTTAGTGTTTCTACTGCCAGCTGGCATTCTGCTTTTGGTGTGCTTTAGAAGTCAGAGTAATTTGGAAGTCCGTGAGGAAAATAGAAGCACAAACTCTGACAAATAAAATGTACAAATAGAATATGACAGACCAAGAAAAATACTGAGACGCTATTTGCTAAAGATGTGAAAATCAACAGTAACAATTTTGAGAGATGATATTTTACCTTTACTGGCCTCCATTATCCTGTTGTTTAGTCATGGGGACGTTGTGTGGTCCTCCTACACTCTTTTGATTTGGGGTGCACATTTAGTCTGAGTCTCTGTTATAGTGTTTTATTCAGTCTTCATGCTGTTTGCAAGCATTTTCCACTGGATTGCTCTTTTTAATTTCCCTCTAACTAGCATTCTTATTCTGATATACGGTAAATTCTTTCATATCCAGCATTCTGTCTTTCGGAACTTTCAAATAACTGACATTTGAACCATAAGTAAATTTTTCTCATGTTTCCGTAGGTACAGTATACTGAATGTAAATAGAAATAAATACAGCAAATACAGTGCAAGTTTACAGTGTACAGTACTATAGTTGTTGGTAAATAAAACACTCTGCATACATTCTTGTTTGTTTCTTAATATCTAATTTTGCTTTTCCTTAGTGTTATGCATTGCTAGGTATACCTCTCCATTATCCAGAACATTTGAATATTCAGCAACCTCCTGGTCCCAGGGGTGCCAGATATGAAAGAGTTTACTGTCTTTAGCTTTTTAAAGTTAAAATATTACTGTGATAGGTAACTTATTCATTCATTTACTCCTTTATTCATGGTATTTTCCCTCTACAACAATGTGATATTTAATTACATTAAGTTCACAAAGGTTGCACCTCTCAAATCTGGTAGTCTCTTGTCTGGCAGGATCCATGGTCTGGCAGGACCATGGATGTTCTAGGGCAATAGAGTACCAGGCCTGGGGCTACCAGCATCAGAGGGTCTGTGGACTGGGCTGGGAGCAGTGTGGTGGCTAGCAGCCTGGCTGGGGCTGTTGCCAGAGCCCCTGCCCCACAGCAGCACAGGGCCAGAGCTGGAGCCCCTCCCCCTCAACCAGTCTGCTGAGCCAGGGGATGGAGCTGGAGCTGCCCTGTGGCAGCCCAAGGCAGTCTGGATCCCCCTGGTATCTCTGCAGCAGCCCAGGGCCAGGCTGGAACCCTGTAGCAATCCTAGGGAGCCTGGGATAGGGCTGGAGTCCCATGGGAGGCAGGCTGGAGCCTGGGACTGCAGCAGACCCAGAAGCAGGGGGACACCTTATGACAGAACTCCCGGGTCTGACACATTCATTTGTTCAGGATTCATCAGGTCATAACCATGGTGGACCAGGGATGTGCAGCCTGTATTACTGAGCAGTTCAGATAAAGCTGTCTTTGGACCAAATCCTGTGCTCCATATAGGATTAAACCAAGAACAACTTCTCCGCTCGTAGGTTGCAGGACTATTTTCTCCAAGAAGCGGTCATTTATGGTGTGTAATGAATGTTCTGAGAACATGAGGTGACATGTACCCAGTTAATATGAAGGTAGTTGAATTTATCCATTAATGTTGTGTTTTCTAACCTCTAGTTCCTCTTTAGTGCCTCTCTAACCTCCTTTAGCATTTCACAATTACTATCACCATTTCAGTCAGATGGTTGGTAATATATGCCTATTGCTAGACTCTTACCATTCAAGCATGGGATTTCTGTTCATAGAGATTCTATGGCACCATGAGATTCATTTATGAATTTCACCTTATTTGACTATTTTTTAACATAGAGTGCCGCTTCCCTAGCCTAAGGTTGCACTGATATCGTAATATATTTTATACCTTGACATTACTGTGTCCCATTGATTATTCTCATTTCATCAAGTTTCCATGATCCCTATTTTATCAATATCCTCAGTTCACACTATCATGTTATCTGAAGTAGCCCGTGACTGCGAGTGCCTACCTCAGGAAAGAATGTCAGGAAACAGGACAGACACTCCAAGCTGATGTGCTCTATAATTAGAGTTGACCAGGCTAGCAACAAATATGAACTCCTGGATCACTATGCCAGAGATACTATATCCAAATCCCTTCCTCCCTACACCACCATCTCATTGTGTATTTAGACTGCAGTTCTGCCTCTCTAATACTTTTTGCCCTTCAGAAGTTAGGTACATTTTCAGGACTTAATATTTATACTGGTATAGGGAGACCTGAATGATCTTTCCTTTCTGAGAAGCTGTTTTGTTTAGGAAATTTCACTTCTGTAAATCATTTTGTTCATCGCTAAGGAAATTCGGGTTTTTTGCTTCAAGTGATCAAGCACTTATATTTTTAGACCTTTATTTGGTTTGTCTGCTATGAGCAGGACTAGAATGGTGGGTCAAGCATGCTGCAGAGGCTCTCCATCAGACTGATCACTCAGGGTCATCTGCTGTTGTCTACCTTTTTAAAACATAGTAACAGAGGGGCAGCCATGTTAGTCTGTCTCTTAACAAAACAAAAAACCAGTCAGGTAACACTTTAAAGGCTAACAAAATAATTTATTAGCTGATTGAGTTTTGTGCAGCAGACCCACTTCTTCAGACCTCGAGATATTGCTGTCCTGGTACTGTTTCCAGATCAGAAGAAGTGGGTCTGCCCCATGGAAGCTCACCACCTAATAAACTATTGTGTTAGTCTTTTAAAGTGCTACCTGACTGCTTTTTTGTTCTGTTAAAACGTGTCTATTGTTGTTAGGTATTTTCATTCTGTGTTTTTTTTTTTTTTTATTGTTGACGGTCATGAAAGTGAAACGAAAAAAAATCACTTGCAGTCATTGGGTTACAATTTGAAAACATCACTTTTACCGAAGGCATTCTTTCCAAATGAGTTATACATGGTGATTTATGGATCAATAATGCACTCAGTGACTCCAGTACAATCCCTGGGTCTTACAATTTTTGGCATGCAAATTTCAAGTTTTGTTTTTTTTTTTGGTGGGGGGTGGTGTTTGAACAAGCCGTGCTCGTCATCAGTAGTAAACTGAAACCAAATGTTGTTCCATTAACTATCAACAGTGAACAAAATTTCTTTAAAACCTTGGCTTTCTGACCACACCTGGGCCAGCTACTATAGTGCTCTAAATTTAAAGTGTAGCCCGATTGTCTCCTAATTTTATAATAGCGGCCCAGATCACAAAGCAAATCCATGACAGAACTGAGGTAAGAACTCAAAAGTCCTGATAAGTAGCCCCCACTTCCATCCAATGTCATATTGTCTCTTTTATATCTTTGGTAATCTCTATAAACACCCTTCTGTGTCTTCGAAATGGTTAGCTCCAGTCCTTTTCTTCTGATGTTCAGACTCCCCTTGACTTCATTAGGATTTGGATCTGGCCATAAAAGGAGGAGGACGAAGTGTTTGTAAGTTGCTACACACATCTTATCTTCACATGTTGCCAAGTAAACTGATAGACTAAATTACCAACGTTACTTGATCTTGCCAACACTTCACTCTAGAAATTTGATGATGATGCAACTTCATGGCAGCACAGTTTTTCATTTTTAAATACTGTGTTTTATTTCAAGAAGAGAAGAGGAACGGGGAAATTGGAGGCTGAAGTCTGTAATCTACAACAGAAATTGTGTGCATGGCTATTTAATCTGAATGTTTGGTGTGGGGGGGAATCTGTCACCAAATATGTCAGCCATAGGACAAAACAAAGGCCCCACTCTGTCTGTCTGTTTTCCAGTGCTTGCACCTTGGCACCTTAGTCTGCAATATTCAGACTCATCAATTACTTCCATTCTTTAATAATAACAAGCAGTCCTGCAGCACCTTAGAGACCAACAAATATATTGGGTCATGGGGAAGAAGTGTGTTTTACCCAGGAAAACTCAAGACTTTTATACATTTGTGAGTCTGTAAGGGTGTGTCTGTACAGCAAAGTTATTTCAGAATAATGACCATTATTTCAAAATAACTTTCTGGGTGTCTACGCAATGCAGCTGCTATTTCGAAATGGTGGATGCTTTATTTTGAATTCGGTAGATTACCTTATACAAGAATAGCGACTATTTCGAAATAGGGACTGTGAAGACAGGGAATAGGTACTGTTTTGAAATAAACTATTCTGGAATAGCTTTTAAGTAGATAGTATTTGTGATTAGAGCCCGTGGAAGCTTCCAGGGGCTCTAATCTGGAAGTGGCTCTATTGTGTGTGGATGCACTATTTCAGAATAAGTTTTGCTTATTTTTGGGCTTCTCTGTAGTATAGATGCATTATTCCAGAATAGCTCAACCTGGCAATGATGCAGGTTTCAGCTGCTTCAAGGCATGCTTTAGGTGTCTGCTCACTCGCTTGAATGTATGGTGGTACAGTGTCTCCCAAGTTGTGGTGGCATGTTGTGCCCTACACAACATTGTGGAGGGGAAGGAGGAGGAGGCCTTCCTCCGGGGGGTGGAGGGCAGCTGCCAGCCACGAGGGCCATATATATGAGCAGCCGGGCACAGGTCCCATCCACCAGGCCCATCAGGATGAAGTGCAGATTTGTGAGGCCCTGACTGGGTCCACAGCCCTACCTCATCCACACCGCAGCCCCTCCCTTCACCCCTTCTGTACCCTTGCTCAATAAAGAGGGATGCGGGTGTGGTGAACGGTGAAGTGCCTTTTACTCAAAAAAAAAAAAAAAAAAAAAGGGGGGGGGGGGGCATAAAATAAGAGTGCAATTCAAAACCATTTACAACAAACTGGAGTGCAATGGACTATATACAGTGGGTGGGAGATCATAACTTGGATGTGGGGGTCTTGGGACAGGGGATGGGGGCCTCAAAACATGGAGGGGGTCAAGGGACTGCAAACCTGACAGTAAACTCTGTCTCTGCTCAGATAGGTTTGCAACAGTTAAATAATCTTACATTTGAAAATCTCTTGTATCTCTTTGAATAGGGTTCTCTACAGTCTTGCTTAAAATGTCCCAGATGATTGGGGAAGAAAACAGTTAATAATTTAGAAGTCCTTCCATAATGTTTCTTTAAGGATATTAGTCAGATTAATGTAATTCCTTAGGTATATTCTCCCCTTGGTATGTCTTTAATTCCATTGTTGAGTCGCATGCACGTAGCAAAGGGAGAAGGGACACCCCCATAGCCTGAATTGTTGGAAATTTCAGTCAGTTGACTACGTAAGGGGTTTGCCATGCTGCCAGAAATTTTTTATATTTAAAGTTAAATAGAGCAATAAGATGGAATTTAAGCTTTAATGCAATGGATTGAAGCTCTTCAGTCAATCAAATTATAGTTCAATCAGTTCATTTTAATCACTTCTCTGGAGAGAAGTAAACCTGTGTGCTGAAGAATATACAGCAATTTTATTGCTGGAAAGTTTAATTGTTTCATTTTTCCTTACTGTCTGTTGCACACTAGACTTTTAATCAGTGGGAACTGAAGTTATAATGAAGTAAAGTCCACTTTCCGTAGTTCACAACTAGATGAAAATAATTGGGCTGAGACTCCCATCCAGACCGTGTAATGCCTCTGGCATTTTCCTGAAAACTGTACTTAATTGCTTTGCTGATGTTGTTAAGTGGTCCTGAGGGGCATGGAGTAGTAAAGCTACCTATGTATGCAAGGAAACAATACACAAAAATGTCTTCTAAGGTCCTTAAAGAAAGACCAGATAGTGGTCAGAAGAAAAATCGTATCCAGTTCTTTTTCTTTTCTTTTTGTATACTAGAAAGAGCGCAGACAGATAAAATAATCCATGGACATTCTATAAACATGAATGACAATTTTAGATGAAGACAGAAATCGGCACTTATAGTGCAGAGGCAAAACCTCTTGCTAATGACACTGAATTTCCCCTCTGATATCTGACTGGAGATTCAGGAAGTAACAATTCTACTTACAGTCTGGAGTGTTGCTGAATTCTGCTATTTGCTCTTGTGCGGGTAGGGGTGCTGTGCAGCATTTTGAAATAAGCAGGAGTGAGCTCCCCAAGCCCAGGTCTTGACTGACTTGGACTAGTGAGGCTCACACAAGTGCTAGAAAAATAGCTGTGTGTGCTTTGCAGTTCTGGCGTGGGTTGGAATGTGGGCCCTGAAGCCTAGGGAGAAGGAAGGGCTTCAGAGCCCTGGGTGGCAACTTGGAAATGCTGGTTGTGCAGCTATTTTTAGAACACTTAATGCCAGCTCTACTGGCTTGAATCGGTTTACGTGGGTTGGGAGGTTTGTTCCTACTCACGTCAGTCCCCGGTTGTGAGGAGCACAGCAGGAAGGCTAGGTATAAGAAGTTGTCTGCTAGCCAAACTCCCAAGCTGCGAGCAGCAGCAGCTAATAGGAGGGTTTTGGAGGTTGTTGAGAAAGGCAGCATGAGAAGCTGTGACTCAGGACTACTTGGGATCCCTGGGCATGGGGTGCATAGGTCAGATATATGCATAGTAATTCCTGGGTCAGATATTTGCCTAGTAATTCTCTGAAGGGTGGCATATGAGGTTTATAGTGACAATTTGTATTCTGGTCATCCTAATCATTGCAAAATGTAAGTATGGATAATATTTAACAAATTATATATCTCTTCGGAAAATAATAGTCTGAAGATCTTGGAGTTATGGCGAATGACCAGGAGGGGATATGCCTCAAAGGCTGTTCTTTTAAGCAGGAGGGAACGGACACTTATCTCTCCTTTGGCCATTTATGTACTGTGCATTGTAACCCTCACGCTATCTGCCTATTTGCATACTGAGCCAGGTGTAAATTGAGGTAAGGAAATCTACAGGAAGAAACAAACAGGTTGGCTGCATTCTGTTTATGGGTAAAAGCAGAAGATTGGTCTGGAGCACAAAGAAAAACACAATCTTTCACCACAGAGGCAAACTGACCACATGCATGTATCATGAAAGACGGGTCACCAGCAGCTTGGCTTCAGGGATTTTGGATGAGTGAAACTTCATTAGACATGAGCATGTCTTGTTAATTATGTTTAGGCACTAGAATGTGTGTTATAATTACATGTAAAATGGAAACAAATGTTTTTATTTTACAATGTCATGACTTGCTGCACTTGACTCTGTATCCTTTGTTACGTACACTTATGCTAGATTTCACTATCATCAAATAAAAGTACTGTGAGTTGAGTGGTGATCTGAGGTGAAACTGGTGAGCAAGGATGCAATGCTTCTTCAGAAGCAATAGATCAGTGAATATTTGGGATTTCCAATGGATCAGGGGGTTGGACAGCCCAAAGAGGCATTCAGAGGGCTTGAGGGCTGTAGCATGCCTATTGCTAATCTGTAGGGAGATAAGTGTCTGAAAGGCCTAGATGGGAGAGTTTATATGGCCCATGATCATTGGGATGGAGGAAAGGGTACAAGGCAGGTGTTCCTCATACCAGACAAGCGTTCCTCATACTAAGGGGAGGTGCTATCCCCTTACAATCCTGGGTATCACTGAGAAACATCAGAGAGGCTTTCCTCCAAGGTTCAGCTGTATATGTGATTTCATGATGGCCTCTGATGAAACAGTGGTGATGGCCTCCAACAGATAGAAAAGAAAACATGGCCTGCCTGAAACCAGACAGGACTTTCTGTGGGAAACACCAATACCCCAGGTTGAAGCAAGAAAGAAGCTGGAAAATGAACAAGGTGGAGAAAGAAGTCAGAGCAGAGTCCTAGCAGTTCATAGATATGAGAGGTCAGAGCAGCATTCCACAAGGTTGAAAACAGATGAGAATGGACAGCCTGTGGCAACCAAAAAGAAGAGGACCAAGAGGATTTCCACACTGCTAGAAGTTTCTTATCAATACTAGGTCTTCAGTGAGTAGTCTGAAAGACACCTCCCACGATCCAGCTTGTAGAAGGGAATGGAGATATGTCTGGGGCACATTCCAATTTGTAAGAAAATCAACCTTGCTCACAAAGAAGTCTCCAAATATCCAAGGAAGATAGACAGCTCTTTGGAAATTCAGTACCCAGGAGAATCAAAGAAACGTGCGTGTGACAGGCAGTACGTTGGTATCTGTCTTCCCAGAGCTAAGACACAAAACATCACACTGAGACTGAATAGGCTTCACTGTGGGTGATAGTTCATATCAGCACTAATGACACCGCATCACACACAGTATCTGTCAAAGATAGAAGATCACTTTAGGGAACTCAGAAGTGTGCTGAAGAAGCAATCTTCTTGGGCATTCTTTCTGTCCTGGGAGTGAAGGAAGGCAGAAGCTTCCAGAAGTGAACTGCTTGCTGGGTAAGTGGTAGAGGGTTTAGGTTTTGTGGAAAACTGGTTCATATTCCATGAGGAGAGGGGATAGTCCACCTCTCAGCAGAAAAGTAATCATTCTCCTCAGGACCAGACTGGCTAGAGTAGTCAGGAGAGCATTAAAGAGCTGGAGACTTAAAAAACAGGAAGACATGAACATTCATTTTATCATCAAAATGTAGGTGTTGAAAGCAAAGTTAATAAAGGGGTCAAAGGAAAGAAAAATAGTGGATTCACCAAGGGCAACTCATGCCTGACCAATCTGATTAACTCCTGTGACGAGGTAACGTGCTTGGTGGACATGGGGAAGTCAGTGGATGCGATATACCTTGACTTCAGCAAAGCTTTTGATACAGTCTCCTACAACATTCTAGCCCATAAATTGAGGAAGTACAGATTGGATCCATGGACTATAAGATGGATAGAAAGCTGGCTTGATGGTCGGGCCCCACAGGTGCTGGTCAGTGGCTCGATATCTAGATGGTGGTCGGTTTCAAGTGGAGTGCCCCAAGGTTCGCTTCTGGGGCCAGTGTTGTTCAACATCTTTATTAATGACCTGGATGAGGGACTGGATTGCACCCTCAGCAAGTTTGCAGATGACAGTAAGCTAGAGAGAGAGGCAGATATGTTGGAGGGTAGAGATAGGATCCAGAGTGACCAGGGTAAATTGGAGGATTGGGCCAAAAGAAATCTGATGCGGTTCAACAAAGAGAAGTGTAGTGTCCTGAACTTGGGACGGAAGAATCTCAAGCATTGTTATTGGCTGGGGCCTGACAGGCTAAGCAGCAGTGTGGCAGAAAGGGACCTAGGGGTTATGGTGGATGAGAGGGTGGATATTTGTAAACAGCGTGCCCCTGTAGCCAAGCAAGCTAATGGCATATTAGGGTGCATTAGGAGGAGCATTTTGAGCAGATCTAGAGAAGTGGTTATTCCCCTCCACCTGGCACTGGTGACGCCACATCTGGAATATTGTATCCAGTTTTGCCCCCCCCCCAAACTATGAAAAGGATGTGGATGTGCTGGAGCAGGTTCAGTAGAGGGCAACAAAAATGATTAAAGGGCTGGAGCACATGACCTGTGAGGAGAGGCTGAGGGATTTGGGCTTATTTAGTTTGCAGAAGAGAAGGCTGAGGGGTGATTTAATAGCAGCCTTCACCTTCCTGAAAGGGTGCTCTAAAGAGGATGGGGAGGAATTGTTCTCAGTGGTGACAGATGTCAGA
This sequence comes from Carettochelys insculpta, assembly GCF_033958435.1. Lineage (NCBI taxonomy): Eukaryota > Metazoa > Chordata > Testudines > Carettochelyidae > Carettochelys > Carettochelys insculpta. The sequence continues at coordinate 17,584,486 of NC_134150.1, forward strand.
ACAACGAGCAATGGTCTGAAGTTACAGAGGGAGAGGTGTAGGTTGGGTATTGGTGAAGTAGTTTTTCCTAAGAGGGTGGTGAAGCACTGGAATGTGTTGCCTAGAGAGGTGGTGGATTCTACATCCCTAGAGTTTTTATGACCTGGCTTGACAAGGTCTTGGCTGGGATGGCTCAGTTGGGGTTGATCCTGCTTTGGGCAGGGGGCTGGACTAGATGACCTCCTGAGGGCCCTTCCAGCTCTATGATTGTCTTTTTGTGAATTGCCTATGAGCCAATGCTAGGAACCTGTCTAAAAGACAAGAGGAATTGGAATGGCTCATTTATGAGCATAGATGCAATCTAGTTGGTGTTGTTGGAACCCAGTGGGATGATTTGCATGACTGGAACATTAACATTGATGATTATAACCCATTTAGGAAAGACGGAGTGGGCAAAAGAGGAAGAGGTATGTCACTTTGTCAAAATGGCATTACCTGTGTCTATATCATTGACAATGAAGAAGAAAATAATCATGAATGTTTATGGATTAATGTCCTAACAGGTATTGTTCAAGATGTGGTACTCATTGATACCTGTTGCATATTACCAGTCACCTAGGGAACAGGATGGCTGGCCGACTGGCACTGTAAGCATTTATCAGTAATGTGTAGGGGAAGGAAAGCTGTGTGATCATTGGAGACATCAATCTGAGTTGACACATGCTGAAGGTCTCATGCTGCCAATACTGAAATATCATTGGAATCTCTAAATATTATAGATGACCGTTTGCTAACTTAAAAATTGTTGTACTTAACAGGAGGAATTCTGTATTGGACCTCACCATGACAATTAAAGAGGGTCTGACTAGAGAAAAATTAATGGTAGCTTACGTAAACATGAGTATTTTGATTCTCCATTATAAATGTGATCACCAAGAAGTCCAAAGGAACAATATATACTCAGCGCTTTAAAAAAAGGTCAGTTTGATAAAGCTGAAAACATTTATGAATTAAATCACTGGGGGAAAGAAATTTAATTAGAAGAACATTAATTGTAATTGGGAAGTCTTTAAGAACACTTTACCATGTGTGCCAAAATCCAGAGTCAAGGAAAAAGACCAGGTGATAGGGTGCAGTCACAGAAAATCGCTCGGGGTGTTCCTCAGTGTGCTGATCAGGCCACTGACATCCACCTTCTTGTTCTCTGGGACTCTCCACCACCCTGTCCTGATGAGTCCTGTCCAGATCCTCGGGTCTCCCGCAGCCAAGGCACCAAGTTGGATTACCACCCTCCTGGACAGGAACACAGACACTGATTAACCACAGCTCTGGGGATGTGCAGTTCTAGGGTACAGCTCCTGGGAAATCAATCCCCAGGAGGGATCAAAACCTGAAATAAATCCGCCTCTGTGTGCAGAAGATTTGCGTAGGGAGGGCTCATTCGGTATGCCCCCTTTTTCAATGAAAGGGAGATATGCACAATGGTAGCCCTCATCTGGTAATAACACTACACTAGGCTTGAGTATAAACAAAAGAATTTTTATTAAGCAGAACAGCAGGATTTAAGTGATTATAAAGAAAAGCAGGCAGATCAAAGAAAATGCATAGCTAGTTCCATTCCACTAAAAATCTAGTTACCGAGTTCTTACCCTAAACCAGTGCTTTTTTTCCTAGAAAAAACGGTGCTGGAACTCAACGCCCCCGCCCCTCCGCCCCAGCAGCTTAACCCCTCACAGTCTCAAACCACCCCTCCCTGCCCCCAGGCTTAACCCCCTGTAGCTCCAAACTGTGCCCCTCCTACCTCCCACGGGAGCAGTCAGTGGCTTCTCTGCTCTCCCACCCACAGCAGCTTCCTGCATGGTGCAGGCATGCACAAGCCACCCAGGGTGGCTCCCTGCGCGACATGGCACCCAATCCTCTCTCTTTTCCAGGATGTCAGTTACTCAGCGACGGATGTTTCCAAATCTGCTGGGTGGGAGACTTTTTTGTGGCTCCTGACACTCTCTAATTGCAAAGTAAAAAAAACAAACAAACAAAAACCTCATGATTATTTTTGATGGATGTCTAAAAGCCCAACAGTGAACAACTCCTATCTAAATAGCAAATGATATGTGATCATGAAATGCTGGATAGCTCCCCCTTTAATGTGTGCAGTGCATTGTGGGATATGATACTTTATTGGCAAAATGATCAAAACACAGGTAGTCTTGATTTTTGAAAAGGAAAAGGGAGCTTGTGGCATTCCTGCTGTGAAGGGCCACACACATTTTAAGCAAAACTGAAATTAAATGTGAGGTAAAATTGGTATAATTCAAGTGGGTTCAGGAATGAAAGTCAGGAACACAGTAGTACAAGCACACCCATGTAAAGTGTGAGGAAATCGAATAAGTAAAAAGTTTGTGAACGTCGTGCAGTAAACATGTATTACATTACAAACCATTGTATTGGTGCTGTTCTTAAAATATGGGTTACAAAAAGTATGGTTTAATGTTATTTATTAAGGACCATCTCATGTTCACATGCATTGTGGCTCTTGAATTATTGAGTTGTTACCAAATTTGGGAGGGAAAAATTAAGGCTCTTCTTGGTATTTTGGTTGCCAGCCTCTGGTTCAGACCCAGCACCTTTTTTTTAATTTTCAAGTGTTTTGTGATAGACCCTCAACATCCCACGGACTACATAACCTCCTGTTCCCCAGACCCATGTCCTCTAGTGGTTTAAGCACCCCTTGTATTTGAAACCACATGGATAAATTTGTCCCTGTTGTAATTCCATTAGTGAGCTTCTCTCCTTTTTCACAGATGGAATTAGTGCCTGCACGCTTGTATTATAAAAGGCCCTCAAACATCTCCTATTAAACCCAAAAAGTTACTGAAGAAGCTCACTGGCTTTATCCAGTGGCAACTTGACCTACAGAGAGCTAGATGTGAGGATGGTGATAATTGTCCTCTTTAGTCTGAGATTTCTTGGCATCTCAAATGTTTTCTATTTCTGCCATGGCCTGTTTTAGTCTAATCTGATTTAGTCAAGACTGAATAGGAAGCAGAAGCCATTCATTGAGTTAGGTTCTTCCCTCTGCTCCTAGAGCAAGTAGGAAGAGGGTACGAGGGTATCTGAGCAGTAGAATGGCACTTCCTCTTAGTGCTCAAAAACGCTTTAAGGAAGGACATTAGGCTGCTTTGTGCACCTTGTGGGAACATAGTCTGTGAGCCGGGCCCATTCCCAGTTTTATAAGTGACAATTGCATCCGCTACAATCAGTCACATTTAGTAGCCCTCAGCACACACTGATCGTATTGAAAGGAGAAGGAAGTGCACGTAGCCATTCATTATGCTGGTACCCACCAATCAGGATGCAGTTTCAAGATGGTTCTAGTGCAGTAAGATGCAGACTTCAGTGGTTCAGGAGCCAACTTAGCAATCAACATTACCAAAAAGTGTGTCTGTCCATCTGTCTGTGAGTCCATTTGTGCAAGAACTGCACCTACGCAATAAGAGCTAGGATTGTCAAATTTGGCATAAACTCCTCTAGTCATATCTTTAAAGCAAGGTCAGAATTGGTTTCTGCCAGGGCAATGGGGTGTACCTGGAATCTGATTGTTTTTCATTAAAAGGAAAGAGAAGGGTCTGGTAGAAGGGCTAATTATACAGTAAGGTCTCAACATTCATGAGGGTTCTGGGTTCAGAACCCTCACAAATGTTGATTTTTGCGAAGGGGGAGTGGGGGGTGGGTGCTCCAAGCCCCGGGAAGCAGTAGCTGTTGGCATCCCCTTCCTAGGGCCCTGGGGAAGTGCTGGCTGCAGACATTGGCCCCGGAGCCCCTGGGAAGTGAGGTCAGTCACGAATAATGTAGCACTTGTGAATGGCCCAGACCCTACTGTACTGTAGGATGACCACAGTGGGCAGCAAGGGTCAGAGATGGGGATCTGGACAGCTGTAATCCCTCTGGACCAGCAAGGGCAGGGGTGGAGAAAAATCCAGGTATATACTATATATTTCTGAGAATTTGTGTCTGTCCGTCTGTCCCCCACCTGGGGGACATGCACCCTTCCCTCAGCTGTGCCCATTGTTTCAGTGAGAGAGGGTTGGGGTTGTCCTCTTTCCCGGGGACAGCTTGAAAAATGAACCCCTCATCCCCAACCCCACCCCAGAACAATGATTTAAATGACGAAACAAACAAAGCTTATTTGAAATACGGACCTGAGCAATGCAGGGTATATCTTCTCGTATGTCTGATATATATGTAATGGTAAAGTAAAATGAATGACCAAGTAGTCTACAATTGGTTAATAGCACAGTAAAACCACTGTGAATGGTTTTAATTACTTAGATTGGGTAATAAGTAAATCACACAGGCTATGTGTACATGGGCAGCCTCTGTTGACAGAGGTCACTGTCAGCAGAGAAAACTCAGCAGTACCTCTGTTGACAGATCGTGTCTACACATAAAAGTGGCTTGAAAGAGCAAGCCACTTTGTCAAGAGAGAGCAGCTGGACTGCCCGGTCCTCTCTCGACAGAATGGCTGACCGGAAGCTCTGCAAACAGGGTTGCCTAGAGAACCGGAAGCCCTCTCTGTTGACAGAAGTGTCAGCTCGGGCACTCTGTCAACAATACACTGTTGACAGAGGCATTATTCCTGATCGAGGAGAGAGATAATACTGCCAGCTGAACAGCTGAGTTTTGTCGACAGACTCTCGACAGAGCACTTTAACTGTGTAACTGCTCAGAGAGTTTTGTCGACAGAGGCTGCCCGTGTAGATGTAGCCACAGTGTTCTAATACCATGTGCTGTGAAGAGCAGCAAGAGCCACTTGTGGGTCCCAAGCCTCAGTTTGAGTATCACTGCAAGAGTTTAGAACACACAGCTGGTTCTGCGTGGCTCTCATGCATGTGGTTTTCCTAAGTGAACGGAGGGATTTTGCCCAGGGAGTATTTCCATTGCATGGAACCATTAAGTTTGTCTTAGAACTAATGAAGTCATTTAGATTATTTTGGAAGGAGGACACTAGGACTGTGCAAAGAAGACAGAATTGCTTACAACAGCTTACGAGTTAATTCTGGAATTCATTTCCTGGAAAATCATTTAATGTCAGGAGTGTTTATAATGTGCACATCTGTCTTTTAAAGATCTGGAGTTCTGAGGCCAAATTTTGCTCTCAGTTAGCACCCGTATATTACGTCTGTGGCTAAGGCCCTAGTTACAGCACTGTTACCTTGTCATGTTTTAACTACGGTAACCTCTTAGTTATAGCCAAGGTTTACGAGTACTCTAGTGACAGTGACTGTGTATGTGTTACAGACTGAGTATATGTGACAGTGATACAGAGGGCGTGTGCTGGCTGCTGCTCTGTAAGTTTCTGAGAGAAGTCACCCTCTGTCTCTTCAAGGGAAATGTATCTACTCTGTTGTCTGTCTGCCCCACCCCCCCCAGCTGCCCATGCACTCTTGAATGAGTCACTTAACATCCATGCTTCAGACTGGAGCAGCTCTGCTATGTGTCTCCCTCTGCCCAGTGCCTATTGTGCAGAGATGGGATACAGAGGAAGGGGAACATGCTGAAATCAGCATTGTCCTCTCCCTCCACCTCCTTGCCCTCTGCACAACGAGCAGGAGACTCCTAGGAGCAGCTTGGCTGGAGGTGGAGCAAGGTGCGAGGAAGGGCAGCTGAAAACGTACAGCTGAGTGCTCTGTGCCAACCTGAGAGAAATGCTTTGCAGGCATTCTACCCACCCCTGGGCTAGCGTATTGGATACCATGGTGCTGTAGCTTGCACCAGTAACCTGCTTTGCAGGAACTAGTTAAAACATCTTTGCAAATGAGCATGAGTCTAGGTACTATTTCACCACAGAATGTTTCTCTGTTCGTGTTACTTAAACTACATTGTTATGCCGCCACATGAGGGTGGTACAGAGATTTACTGTGGGGCAAATGCAGTAAGTGATGGAGCCCCAGGACTGGTGCGGGAGGCATTTGGACCTAACAATCTGGCTGTTATAGGAACCGATAAGCTGTGCATTTGCCCTATACTGTGTCTGTTGGAGTGGCTAGTATCAGCAGAAGTAGTATTTCTTGGTGACTCTGCTGTCCCTGAGCTCAGAGGCATACTTTGTGCCTGACATGAGCACCCTGTGATCTAGCTTTAATGATTGTGCCATTGCTTTGTTGTGCCTTATGATATGGTTGAGGGCAGAGGGCAAAGAATATGGAAATGTACTGATCCTACCTTGGGATTTGTAGTCTTCCAGATTCTGCTAATTGTGAAAGACCCCACCTCCCTCCAGGTAGTCTCACCATAGAAGAAGAGAGAGAAATAGAGAGAGAAGGAAAAAGGAGGAAAGGCTAGGTCTGCATTGGCTGTGGAAGATTGAATGCTTAGGTTCGAACTTCCAGGATGCTATTTCCGACCCTGGAACTTCTTGCGAGTCACAAGGATGAAGGAATGTCAGCAGGAGGAGAGCTCCCATCAACATTCTGCAGTGAAGACAGGGACCAATGTCGACGGCGGCAAAATCGATATTGGGTATGCAATTGGCATACCTAAAATTGAGTAGCAGCCATCAACATTCCCAGTAAGTGTAGATGTAGCCTTATATGACTGGTTGCTGCCACACATTCCCTTGTGCCAGCCTTTTCATTTCTTTGCTATTTGTGGAGGAAAAAAATCTTGTATTTGAAATGTCTGAATGTTTTCTTTCTTGAGAATTCATCCAGTCTTTCAAAGCGAAAACAAATGTTTATTTACTGTGTCATTACTTGGCCCTCTCCTCCTCTCTGAATGGACTTTTTCAATGGAAAAAATGTGCGTGAAACTACATGGAAATATGCATTTAGTTCTGAAGATGAATTTATATTTTCCTTAGTTTCCAGAAAAGATTTCACTTTTTCTACTGTCCCCCTTCCCACTTGTTTCTCCTCAATTTACTTGCCTCGCTTTTTCCATGAGAAGGTAGGGGGAAAGTTTATTCAGGGCAGAAAAAGGGGAAAAAATAAGAATAGAAAACTGATAATTTTTTTTTTTTTTGAAAATGAAAAACATGTCCTTTTGAAATGAAATTGTTTAATTTGAAGTTCTTCTTTGAAAAAAATTATTGAAATTGAACTATTTTGGAGAAACATTTTGATTTAACGGTAAATATTTGCCAATGAGAAAGTTTAAAATATTTCTGGCAGCTGTACTCACTGGCCTCTCACATGGAGCAGCTGCAGGCCAGGGAGAAAGACCCAGACTTCTAGCAATATATGCAAGCGATTCCATTGTTTCTTTACAATGGACATACTAGATTAGGACTTTGGCTGAGCATAGATGACAATGGACTGTAAGGATGTGGAAATCATTTAGCCTAGTATTTTCATTTCCTGCCCATTCTACTGCATGTTCTACCTTGTGTAAACAGCACTTGATAATTTAGATTCTATCACAGGAGGATAAATGCAAAAGATTATCCTAGAGAGAGAGAGAGAGAGAGAGAGGGGCAGTGTTTAGGTCAGTGCATTGAGACGAAGAACAATGGGAGTTTCTGGGTGTAACATATTTTAAAAAATTTGTCCTAGGTACTGTAAAGGAGTAGGGCAGAGTGTGGTTACAGCAGAGTCCCTGCTGAGCATGCAGGGCCCAGCAAGTAGAAGGAAATTGCACCTTCTTCAGGAAGGATAGTGTACTATCCCATGAGGACTTCTGACTGGACCCTCTGTGCCTGCCATTTTGACTGCAGTATAACCCCTTTTCACACAAGTCCCTTGTCCTCCACAGAGTTCGCCATTGAACACGGGACTTGGTATTCCTGAGATTAAAAACAAATGGATAAATAGGTAGTGTTTCCTTTCCCAACTTTCAAACCCTTTTATGCGCCTTAGCTGAAGTGCAAACACCAACGCTTTTTTCCCTTCTTTTGCAGATCATCTGTAATAGCATATTTTTTGCAAGGTCAAATCTGAGATCAACAGTGTTGCTGCAAATTGATTTTAAAGCACTTTATCACTCATAGTGCACCAGTCAAATGTGCAAATTCAATAATATACAGGAGGCTGAAAATACTGTGGCATAGGAGGGTTGGAAGATTCCTTTGTAGGTACAAATGCTGATAATTATAATGGAGATTAACCTGCTTTAAAAAAGAAAGGGAGAGGAGCTACTTTAACCTTCAGAAAGGCTTATGTAGGAGGACTGTATGAATAAGAAATAACATATGTATAGTAATATATCTAAGCCACCAGAAACCTGTTGTTCTGGACATTAGGCATATACAGCTACAACATGCCACAAGTCATAGCTCACCAAAGGCTAAATGTTGTGGGTGAAATCCTGGCCCAGCTTAAGTTAATGGGAGTTTTGCAATTGACTTGAATAGGCTGAGTTCACCCCTGTGCACCAGGCCATGAGTGCTGTAAATAACCATTATGCATATGATGTATTAAACACCCCACATTAGCTACTGACCTTATCTTTTTTAAGTGATGAAGCAGAATAATGAGATTTATAGAGCCCTTCCCCTAAGTGGAGCTCTGAAGGGGCCAGGCAATTGGAATGGGCATAGGCATCGAAGCCTACTAGATCTTTGCAAGGTTTCAGAATCAGCTGTTCAGTGCTCTCATGGCATCCATTCTGATTTTTTTTTTAAATGCCTGTCAGTTTTGCAGCAAAGGGGAGTCATTAGATACATTGCGTCAAAAGCATCTGTAGCACATTACTGCACAGCAGCTAATTGGCAGAAAGGCTCATATTGTACTGAGGACTAGTAAATATAGGTAGAAAACATGTTCTTTATTGACTTGTAGGGGACTGCGGAGATCGCTGCACAGTCCTAACACATCACACAATATTCAGCCTCATCAGTGCCAACGCATGGATTAATCGGTACGTTGCATATGAAAACAAGGTGAATACACGTCTGTCATACTGGTATGCCTTAAAACAGCCATAAAAAGAGGAGGTTCAAACACTTGTTTGTTAATCTTTGTATTGGAGGTGGGGCAGGAAACAGAATACTGAATTCATAATGGGGTCCCAGCTCCCAGCCTTCCTGTATTTCATTTACTGTAGTTAGGGTGAGAATTGAGTCAATTACCAAGACAATATCTATCTCCCAAAGACAAACCAAAACTCAATATCATAGAATCAGTGTAATTACCTGGCACGCTGTAGCACATGGCTTGCTTTATACATCTCTTAAACCAGACAGACGTTTCATTAAATGTTTTGTTTTGTCTTGGAATAACAGGTAATTTTTCAAAAGTAATTTCATAATCCTTATGGGAAAAGCCTCAGCTGTATCATGTGCTCTGGTTATGAAATTCATGAGACCTTTGCAAATTGTTCTCTTTCCCCTGCCTCCACCTTTCCTCTCCCCACCCCACCCCGCATTGAAGTTAGGTGCCATAAATAGTTATATTTTATTTCAACAGATAATTGCTAGGCCTTCTCCAAACTCTGAGCTTGAAAAGCAAATACTCAGATTCCACTGATTATTTTGTGCAATGGCCATGGAAAAGAAACAAAACATATTTCGTATGCATTATTTTATCACAATTTGCTACCTTTAATCCCTTCCAGAAGCCCAGTTGCCTTTTTTTTGACAGGTGGCGGTAGCAAGTAGCTTAACTCAGTTAGGGAGGACAGAGTCTCTTTAGTTTGAAAAGCATTAGGTGGCCAGAACTGTAGGTCTCCAAAGGAGCAAACATAGTTTGGAGGGTCTTGGTGGGAATCCTGCAGAAAGGTGTCTGGAGACTGAGCCTGGACCTTCACTATCTGACAGTGTGTCGCAGTTTTCCATAATCATTGAAGTCCCGAATTATCCGTCCCATGAAAATCCAGTGGGAGAGGCATCCACGTGAAAGAAGTATCCATTGACGTCTTGCCAAATGAGGACTCCCTCAGTATTGTTTCCTGAGCGTGAAATAAGGTTTGCATAGCTGTATGCCTTCCCATCTCCGAGGCAAAAGATTACAGGGCACATACCCAAAGTCAGAGGTCCCCTATGAGCAACTGGAGGTTAAGGACATTGGTGCAGAGGCCTCAGATATCTGTTCTTGCTCAGGCCTCTATTGTTCAAAAGCCATCCTTTATCCCCCAGCTCCTTGGCAGTGAAGTACCATTGACTGTCTACCATGTACTGCTGCTTCCCCCCATATAGTTTCTAGCCCTTGTGGAAACGGTTTCTTTGTGACTCAGAGGGTGAGGGTTATACTGTGGCCACATACTAGCTTAAATTTCCCCAAATGTGGTAATTTCTTTTTAACTAGTCTTCCATTCCTGCATCCAGCCATTGTCTCTGGTGATACCATCTTCCTGGCTGACCTGTTCGTATTCTGTGTGAGCCTCACCCCCTTCAGGTCCTGGGTTAATTTATACTTTCCAGTAGTATCTCCCTGGTCTGAAAAACTCTGTAAAACTAAGACCTACTTTTACAAGCACTTCTGGCATGACATTGTAGCAACAAAATTGCTGATCTGCAGCTGTTTTGAAGTCACTGTTGAGATGTTAAAGTGGTTTAGGTACCACTACGTGGGCTATGGCACTGCTGGAAAACAAACGGTTCACATCAGTGGGGTTGGAACAACTGTGCGTGTGTGTGCGCGTGTGTGTGTGTGTGTGTGTGCATGCGCGCACGCAGGGAGAGAGAGAGTAACCCTAGGGATAATTGCTCCAGTCAGGACAGGTTAGGGATTTTAGGACTCACTACTCAATTAATTACATTAAAAGCATAAGATGGAATAAGGAACTTCTTAATTTATCTTTTCTCCTTACACCTTTCATTTCCTTAGCAGACTTCCTTGATATTTTTAGGACACCCATTGAAACTTTGCCATCTGCGCATCTCAAGTTTGCCACTTGAATGACAGCCATTGATGGCCATTTCATTACCCTTTTAGTCTTCAATGTTTGAAATGTGAAAAAGAGCATTGCTGCTTTTATGTAAGTTGGACTTTGTCCTTCAAGCCATCTGCTCATTACAGAAGCCATATTATAAGTTGAAATGTGCCATGCCAACATCTGGTCAAATGTCCGTATATCATCAATGTACTGTATCACCTTGAGGTGTCTTTTTAGCAAGTTCAGAATTGTAGTTCTTCTGTGATGGTAATGAGGGTTTTTTCCCCCAGTGCAAGAATTACTTTGGTCATTGTGAAGAGTTGTTCCTGGCTGGCTATGTATTTATCTTTAAGAACATATATTTTGTGTCCACTGACGTTTTCTGGCCCCTCCCCTGTCAAAGGAAAATTTTAACAGCATCATATTCATTCTCCATAATTTCTGCTAGCTACCAGTATGTTTCATTTGGAATTCAAGGAACTTGTTTCTAATTTATTTCGTTCTGAATAGTCTGTGACCTGGATAAATGTAAGAGAAGATGTAAATGAAGTGCACACAGTAACGAAGTAAAAGTCACCTTACCATGGCTCACTAGGCGTGCTCCAGGATTGAATCTCCGTGGCTACATCTACACTAGAACCATCTGTCTTATAGCAGTTACTGTCGGAAGAGATGTCCTGTCAAAACTTCTGTTGACCGATCGCATCTACACATAAAAGCAGATGGATCTTTTGATCCGCTCTGTCAACAAATGGGCCTCCCAGAGCATCTGTGCAGATTTCTTGTTGTCAGTTTCTATCAACAAAATGCATTGTGTGTTGATGCTTCTCAAGTTTTGTATACAAAACCCCAGTTTTGTCTACAAAACTCTTTAGTGTAGATATAGTCAATAGGAATAAGTTCAGGTTTCAGTCCAAGGACTCAGTCTCATTTACCTTGACTTTGGCAGAGCACAGGGACCTCATTTTTACCTTAATGCTCCTCTGCACTGCTTGAGTATGGGTTTTCATAAAGTAACTGGGTTTTAGTGTAAATAAGACTCAAAGTCCAAGGCACCAGGATTTTCTTCTACTGCTCAAGCAGTTTTTCATGGTCGGTTGCTTAATACATGAACTCTTTTGAATTCACAGTAACTAAATAATTGTTAGTATCAAACATTACAGAATTTTGTCATGAACGGAAACTGATTATAACTGGTAACTGTAGCGCAGCTAGGGCCGAGTCCTTGTCTGATTTTTCACCCCTTTTTTAGGTCTCTTTACAGTTACAGCATAGCAAAAGTGCAACCAGGCCCTTCTGCAGCCCAGACCTTCAGACTTTTTTCACCCCTTTGACCCACAGAATCTCAGGTTTGGTTTGACCATCTTAATATGTGGATGTTTCATACCTCGCAAAATCCCTCGCCCTCTCACTCCCTGCCTTTGCTGTCTCTTTAGACAGCATCTGAAAAAATCCAAGATCCACTGATTCTTGGCCAATTCCTTTCATGGAGGCTGAATTGTCTGCATCTCGGTAGACTTGGGCCCGTGAAAGATGAAGCATCTTCGCCCTGCTTGTGTAAGTGTGTGGGGGTGTGTGTGTCGCTACTGGAATAATTTAGCTAGCTTTAGAAGAACTTGAAGAAGCTTACAAAGTTGTTTCTTCCCAGCTTTGAGCATCCAAACAATCTAATCAGGATGGACATCCAACTGTCCTAGTGTTGCGCTGGTGTAGTCCCACTTTTGATATATTAGTGATGCTAAAACAGTGACTCAAAAGGTAATAACATCAAACTTCTCCAGCACAAAATAAGTTCTAAAAACTAAAGTGCTTTAAATGATATAAATCACAGTAAGAATATGTAAATGTGGCCATAACTTCAGCAGTTTTGCATGTAGTATCACACTCCACCTGCATGATTAATGAAGGAAGTGCCTCCCAATTATGGATTGCTGAAGGTGCAGGGATAGCTACATGCATATAATTATATACACAATGGAACAGATGGAAATTTTGCAACATCAAAGCCTTCTCTCATTATTTGCTGTTTCTTCCTCTGTAAATTCTAGAAACTGGTGCACTATACATCTTGATATGTAATTTCTAAGCAAAACATAAAGAAGCGCAGATAAAGCTTTGGACGTGACAGAGTGCCTTATCAGAGTGCTTTCATGAGTGATAATCTGAAAAGGATCCAGAAAGCAGCGAAACAAGGGACAGATGCTGCTTTTACAACCAGCAGTAAAGCATGGCTGTAGGGTTATTATTTTAATGACATTTCCAGATATATTGTATAATTGGTATTTAAGAGCAGAGTTAGGCCAAAAAGGGCCTGGATCCACTATTACATTGCATTGCCATTCATACTTGCAAAGTTCCCTTCCTCCCAATGCCAGGCCAATTGATGCTTTCTGCACAAACAGAATCACCTCACAGGCCTTTCCAAAAATCTGAACATCAGCCCTTTGGCTAGTGGCATGATCACAGAAGGGAGGAATTGAAAACACTTGCAGTTGGACCCAAAAACCAGCCTCACAGTCCTAACCAATTGTGCCAGAGTTGGCACTGCCTGTTTCTAAAGCCAGGCAGAGATTTCTTCTGTGTTCAGGTAAGGGAGTATTTCACATGTTTTTGTAAAAGGATGGTGAGTTTTGACCCTATCATCAAAAAATCCCACTGAGCTAGTCCATCTTGCTGAATCACTTGTAGGGATGTAATATGGCTAAATATGGCTAAACCTGAGGACTAGTTAAGAATTGGGTGCAGAAAAAAATTAAAAGGCAGAGGAAGTTATGTAAGCAGATGATAGGCCAGGTCTTTCACTGGTGCAGCTCAGTGCATTTGAGGATCTGGCCATAGTCCACTACATATTGAACCTCGCTAATCTGGAATTCACTTGTCGGGCAGCATCCGTAATCTGGCATGATTTTTAGCTAGGTAGATGACCCCATCATGGGTGTGGCCAAGTATCCAGTGGTCCCATAAAGTGTGTTTACAGCCACCAGTCCTGGTTCTTGGTGTTCTGTGTTGTTACTTACCCCTAAATAACAGCCTTCTGGGAGCCCTGTAAGCAATGGAAGTGTTGGTAATGTTAGACGATATTGACTGCCGTTGATCTGGCATATTCTCTCGTTTGGCGCTGGTCAGGTCCTCAGGGTACCTGATTAGAGAGATTCAACCTGTACTAACTTCTGCTGAACTCAAATGGGACTTTTTCAATTGATTCTAATCCATGTTGGATCAGGTCTTTTCTCCCCAGCACACTGTCTGTTGAACATTTGGTAACACAATTTCTCTCTTTAAAATAATAAATGACATCTTTTTTCTGATGGCCTATCAAATTTTAATCTTTTTTGCTTTTTATTTATTTTTTATATATTTACTCAAGTTTGTCATACTTTTTCTATTCAGACGTTTTCAAGATGGAAAATGGCTTTTTTGAGTAAATAGACATTTTTGAGGGATTTTTTTCATGAAATATTTTAAGGTTTTCACCAAATCTTTCTGCTTCTTTTTAAAATCAATTTTTGGGCTTTGGATGGGGGTAACATTGACAATAGATAGCTCACATTTTAGAGTAAGGTTTCAATTAAAAAAGCCTTCTGAAAAGGTTAGTAAATGAACAATAGATGTACTAAGCATTTTACAGACATGAGTCATAAGCACATCAGCAGAAGGTGGAGCAGAAGACATAGGTATAAGCAACCTGTAGGACCCTAACAGTCCATAACAATTGATTAACATTAAAATAAAATTTATTAGCTCTTTATAAATTACTTACAAATGGAAGCTCAATATGAAGTGCACAGGTTGAAGTACTGAACTCTGCCATTAAAACTTACATGACTCGCATCTGGTGAGGTAATTGATATCATCCAGGAAAGAAAATGAAATCGCAGTATGAGAGGAATCAGGTCAGACCTGATCCATACTGGTGCTGTGCCAAATCTACTTTTACATACTGAGAGACTCTGATTCTTGGACCTATGAGCTTGAATTTGTGGGAAAAAAATGATGGGTTAGCCCAGATGGAGTTTGCCATCCTCCTTCGTAACTCCACCATTTCTTCACCATCTTCACTTCCATGTCTTCACCAACGCTTTCCCTTGTCCTCATTTTATATTGATATTTGCATAGTTCAAAATGAGTGAAATGTGCAGGTTTGCAGAAGGCTGTTACAAGGTATGTGCACTTCTAAAATGAGATGTATGCAGCACCTCAGCACTTGTGCTGACCCTCTGCATTCATCCAGTGTCATTATAGAACTTAAGCCTTTGACTCTTTATAATCGCTCTTCCTGCTCTGGGAACTGTAATGTAATGAGGAATAATCAATAACAAAGAGAAAGCCGTGCTAGTCTATATACTATCAAAACAAAAAAGCAGTCAAGTAGTACTTTAAAGGCTAACAAAATAATTTATTAGGTGATGAGCTTTAGTGGGACAGACCCACTTCTTCAGACCATAGCCATACCAGAACAGACTCAATATTTAAGGCACAGAGAACCAAACATAGTAATCAAGGTTGACAAATCAGAAAAAAAAATTATCAAGGTGAGCAAATCAGAGAGTAGAGGAGTCGGGGGCGGGGGAGAGTCAAGAATTAGATTAAGCCAAGTATGCAAAGGAGCCCAGACCCAGAAAATGACCCAGAAAATTTGCATCCCGGTTCAAACCATGTGTTAATGTGTTGAATTTGAATATAAAAGAGAGTTCAGCAGCATCTCTTTCCAAAGTAGTGTGAAAATTCCTCTTCTGTAAGACGCAAACTCTTAAGTCATTAACAGAATGGCCCACTCCATTAAAACGTCCGCTGACCGGTTTGTGGATCAGGAGTGTTTTTATGTCTGTTTTGTGCCCATTAACTCTTTGTCTGAGAGAGTTTGAAGTCTGTCCAATATACAAAACATCTGGGCATTGTTGGCACGTGATGGCATATATGATGTTAGTTGAGGAACATGAGAATGCGCCCATGATTCTGTGAATAACCTGATTAGGTCCAGCATCTGAAGAAGTGAGTTAACTCACGAAAGCTCATGCTCTAAACTTTTCTTAGTCTATAAGGTGCCACAGGACCCTTCGTTGCTCTACAGATCCAGACTAACACGGCTACCCCTCTGATACTGGTTAGGTCCAGTGATGGTATCCCCAGAAAAGACATGGACAAAGCTGACGGCAGGCTTTGTTGAAAGGAAAAGTCCCAGGACTGGTGTTCCTGCAGTATAGACTGTGGCTGTTGGTGAGAATCCTCATAAGGTTGAGAGGTTGTCTGTGGGAGAGGACAGGCCTGTCACCCAGGGCCTTCTGGAGTGTGGCATCCTGATTAAGGATAGGTTGTAGGTCTTTAATAATGTGTTGCAGTGGTTTCAGTTGGGGGCTGTAGGTAATGACCAGTGGTGTTCTGTTCTTGGCTTTTTTGGGCTTATCTTGGAGTAGCTGGTCTCTGGGTATTTGTCTGGCCCTGTCCATTTGTTTTTTTATTTCTTGTGGCAGGTAATTCAGGTTTATGAATATTTGGTAAAAATCTCGTAGTTTTTGGTCTTTGTCAGTAGGATCAGAGCCCCACACCCCATTCTCTGATTTGCGCACCTTGATAATTATTTTTCTGATTTGTCAACCTTAATTACTATTTTTGGTTCTCTATGCCTTAAATATTGAGTCTGTTCTGGTATGGTTATGATCTGAAGAAGCGGGTCTGTCCCACGAAAGCGCACCTAATAAATTATTTTGTTAGTCTTTGAAATGCTACTTTACTGCTTTTTTGTTTTGATAGGAATAATCAATGAGTGTCATAGTTCTATGTTTAAGGGTTAAGATTCTAATATGTCAGTTCATATTACTAGAATATCACTGTTGCTGGATATTGAAGTGCATGTGATTAAAATTCAATAATTTCAAAAAAGCCAATGTTTATGTACATTTAAAGGTTCAATGAAAAGTAAATTAAGAAATGATTTTTCAATGTTCACTGGATTAGAGTCAGAGATACATAATTGCCCAGTTGCATAGTTGTATTGAAATACTTCTGCAGTTTGTTACAAAGATGAATATAATGTTCATTGTTTAACAGCAGCTTGAAAAATGCACTTAGATTTTCTTTTCTTCTCTAGACAAATGATGCCTTTTATCACGTATTTTAAATGTCACCTCACAAATATCTACAAGCTGGTACTAAAAATGCAACATAATTGGTTGCACTTTCTTCTTTTTATGAGCGTGAGATAATTTTGCCCAAATATTTGCAGGTTCCTTTACAATTTTTTTTCTTTTTACCCCGTTTTACTTTGGCTGTGGTTGGCATTGTAGGCTACTACTGATTCCAGAGAAGAGAAATAGATGTCAACTATCTTTGTCACACTAGAAGAATTGTAGATCAATAATCCATACCGTACCCAGAGGCTTGTGCCCCAGTCCTGCTACTAGATCCAAGGGGGCAAATCCATGAGCCTCACTGAGCTCTTAATTTGCTCCAGGGTCAGCCAGTTCAGACCTAGCTCTAGGGCTGGGGCCTAAAATGGAAAAGGAAGGTTGCATGCATTAGACTTAAACATCAGAGAAATGCATCAATTCCATGACTATTGTGGTTCATATCCTAGTTGAACTTGCTGAAGTTGAATAATTTTTGCACCAGTGCTGAATTTGATGCACTTATTCTTGATGAGAGCTCTGTGCAATTCTCCAGAGTTTGTTTTTAATATTAAAATATGTGCAGGTAAGTGCTCTTGTCTCTTAGCTGTACCTGGGGAAAGTATGGCTTGGAGCATTCTCATGT
Organism: Carettochelys insculpta; assembly: GCF_033958435.1. NCBI lineage: Eukaryota > Metazoa > Chordata > Testudines > Carettochelyidae > Carettochelys > Carettochelys insculpta. Next base: position 17,602,024 of record NC_134150.1, read on the forward strand.
GAATGGCACAACTCTGAGCTTTTCCTATGCTCAACGTTGTATGAGTTACTTATGCGTATGTGGGGGTGGGGACAGGGGCACACAGGGCTCCATCTCCCCTCTCCTTCAGCACCTCCTTTTCTCCAGTGTGTCTAGTGGTTCATTTTTCTTTCCTCCTGAAAACTAAGCTGGCTGGTTAGGGAGGAATTTGTGGGGTTAGTGACAGGACATTTTATTTTGTTTCATTTCCATCTAATCTGTTAAACTGCAAATCAGTTAATCTGTAAATCTAAAGCCCAGTGCAACAACTCCACACTGGACTTGAAAGAGTTAATGAGAGCCTGTGGGCTAATCAGCCTCAGTCTTCTACACCTGCAGGAGGTCTCAAGCCTGGAGGGAGGAGTGAAAAGGGCTGAAGGTGGCTTGGAAGGAAGTTGACCAGGAAGGAAAGCAGATTGCCCCATCTCCCTCAGCAGGGGAAGACTGACTTGCTGAATGCTCAGCTTTTTGGGACTGACAGGGGAAAGGGGCTAGGTGAAGGAGTGCTGGCTGTGACCCTGCAACTGGCTTAAGCCACAAATCCACTTCCAAGGAGGAAGCTGCTTGGAAAGGTGACATATGGTTGTCTCCCCCACCCCAACCTCCAGTTTTCAGGCAATCTCAATTTTTGTCAGAACAGCAAAATATATACAGCTACAAGGTACAATGTTTAAGAAGTACATTTTAGCTGACCGGAGTCTTTGTTGTTTATACAGGTTACAGGAAATACTGACACAGCAGTTAAATATGACTTTTTAGTAAAACACTTTAACATCCAAGAAGTGTTTTTCAAGTGTTTAACTAGCCCCTGGATGCCTGGAAGGCGGGTGGGTGGGTTGGCTGTTTAATAGCAAAAGCAGAGTAGTTCTAAAATCCCACTTGCCGCTCAATAATGCAACCCAGAACCAGCTCTGGCTGACGGAGAGAAAAATGAGCCATATTGCTTGAAGGAGAGCCCAGCTGCTGTCACAGAGTTTGGGAGCTGTTTTGACGAAGCTCCTCAGCAGTTAGCTCAGAAGATTAGCAGCATTACATGGTGGTGGTATTCCCCGATCAGTAGGCGGTGCAGACAATCAGAGAAAGGCAAGCGCATGCCAGAGAAATGTTCAGGGACTGAAAGAAGAGGCCTTAGCTGCTGAAATGAGGTTCCTGGGCTGGAACCCCTGGGAAATAGTGGGGTGTGTATTTCTTACTGCTTTGCAAAGCCAACACGAGAAGTAAAATGACAGACTGAAAGAGGCCAGGAGTGATACATCTGACAGCAGTCAGGAGCCTGGCACAGAGACCATGAGACTTAGGGCTTTCCTGTTTTGTTGGACTGGAAGGAGTGGGACTCTAGGGCTACGTCTACACGTGAAGCCTACATCGAAATAGGCTATTTCGATGAATAACATCTACACGTCCTCCAGGGCTGGCAACGTCAATGTTCAACTTCGACGTTGCGCAGCCCAACATCGAAATAGGCGCTGCGAGGGAACGTCTACACGCCAACGTAGCACACATCGAAATAGGGATGCCAGGCACAGCTGCAGACAGGGTCACAGGGCGGACTAGTGCTTCCAGGGCAACAGCTAGCCGCTCCCTTAAAGGGCCCCTCCCAGACACACTCAGCCTGCACAGCACGCGCTCTGAGGAACCATAGGCACACAGATCCCGGGCGCCGCAGGCATGGACCGGCAGCAGCAGCAGCCAGAGGTCCTCCTGGCAGGAGCAGGGCTTGCCCTGCTCCATGCCATGTGGGAGGCAGCTGAGCACCTCCTTGCTACACTGGAGGAGGAGATGCCCCCAGGGCAGCAGGGCTCAACCCCCAACCCTGCAGCACCTCGCCCCCACCCCCGCCTCACACGCCGGCGGCTGTGGAGCTACCCCACCAGCACCGACTGGTGGAAGCGGCTGGTGCTTGGGGAGTGGGACAATGACCGCTGGCTCAGGAACTTCAGGATGAGCCGGCAGACATTTATGGAGCTGTGCCAGTGGCTCACCCCTGCACTCAGGCACCAGGACACCGCCATGCGGCGTGCCCTCCCTGTGGAGAAACGGGTCGGCATCGCTGTCTGGAAGCTGGCCACTCCCGACAGCTACCGATCCGTGGGCCAGCAGTTTGGTGTCGGCAAGGCCACCGTTGGGGCTGTCCTCATGGAGGTAAGAGAACCCACAGGGGGAGGGTAGGGCAGGGCAGAGGAGGGGAGGGGAGGGGAGGGCGGGGGAGGGCAGGGCAGAGGAGGGCAGAAGAGGGCGGGGGAGGGCAGGGCAGGGCCACGCACACCCTGCTCACCCCTCATTGGTGCTGTCCCATGTGCTTTCCCTGCAGGTTATGTGTGCCATCAACGCCATGCTCCTGCACAGGCTCGTGAGGCTGGGGGACCCAGATGCCACCATCGCGGCCTTTGCCACCCTGGGCTTCCCCAACTGCTTTGGGGCTCTGGATGGGACTCTCATCCCCATCCGCGCCCCGCATCACAGTGGAGGACGATACCTGAATCGCAAGGGCTACCATTCTGTGGTCCTCCAGGCCTTGGTGGACAGCCGGGGACGTTTCCAGGACATTTATGTGGGCTGGCCTGGCAGCACCCACGATGCCCGGGTTTTCTGGAACTCGGGCCTGTGCCGCCGTCTGGAGGCGGGGACCTACATCCCCCAGCAGGAGATCCCTCTGGGGGACACCACCATGCCCCTCTGCGTCATGGCAGATGCGGCATACCCCCTCCGGCCCTGGCTCATGCACCCGTACACGGGCCATCTCTCCGCTAGCCAGGAGCGCTTCAACCAGCGCCTGAACGTGCGCCAGGTGGTGGAGCGCTCATTTGGCCGCCTGAAAGGACGCTGGAGATGTCTCCTGACCCGCCTGGATGCGGGCCCCAACAACATCCCCCTGATTGTGGGTGCCTGCTGCGCCCTGCACAATTTGGTGGAGAGCAAGGGGGAGGCCTTTTTCCAGGGCTGGGCTGTGGAGGCCGGCAGGGCCGACATGCAGCCACCCGCTGCCCCCAGTCGGCAGGTGGACCCTGAAGGGACCCAGGTCCGGGAGGCCCTGCGGGCCCACTTCGATGATGAGGCCACGGGGTGAACTCTGCCAGGCCCCACACTGCCTGCCCCTTCCTCCACCACACTCCTGCCCCAACGCCCACACCATGGAGCACCCAACAGCACCCCCCTCCCACTTTCCTGGACAAATGACAGCACGCACTTGTGGCTGAACTTAAACTGCTTTTTCTTTGAGAACTTTTTTCTTTTAACTATAAATATATAAAACAAGAACAAACTATATACAACATGTGGAACCAAAGTAATATGTACAAATAAAACAATAGTAAGAAAAAAGTGTGCTCAGTAATAAAAAAGAAAACCAGGGAGGATAAAGGGGAGAACTATTTACATGGGGGGGGGACGGGGCAAATGGGGGGGCACAAAATAATAAGTTCCAACTATATACGGGGGGGGGGGCCACGTCCCGGGCCCCTCGCCCCTAAAGTCCGGCACTGGGCGTGGGCGGCCGGGAGCCCCACCGCGGCCCCAGCCCTGTCCGGGGCTGGCTGGGGGCGGGCCGGACCAGAAGATATGCCCGGCAAGTCTCAGCTGGCTCCAGGGGTCCCTCGGCGCTCCGGCCCTCGGCGGTGGGTGGCGGGGCGACGGCGGACGGGACGGCGACGTGCGGAGCAGCTGGTGGTGCGGCGGGTGGCGCAGGCACGTCGGGTGCTGCAGCGGCTGGCGCGGCATGGGGGGCCAGGTAGTCCACCAGGCGGTTGAAAGTCTCCATGTAGGCCCCCCATGCCTCTTGGCGCCAGGCCAGCGCCTGCTCCTGCAGCTGCAGGTGCTGCTCCGTGACCTCCAGCTGCCGACGGTGGATGGCCAGCAGCTGGGGGTCCGTCGCCGTCAGCTGGTGGTGGTGTGGGGTCCGCCGTCTAGCCTGCCGTGGGGCCGGTCGGTCCTCGGCCGAGGGGCTTGCCTGGAGCAATGGCCCCGGAGGGCTCTCCGGGACCACTGAGGCCTCGCCGGCGCTCTCTTCTGGTCCTTCTGATGGTGCAGGTGCGGGACACAGGAGGGGAGGAGGGGAAGAAGAATGGAGACAGGCGTTAGTGTGGGCCCCGAGCCGTGGCCTTTGTCCCCCCAGCCCTGTGCTGCAGGTTCCCCATCCCCGTCCCCGGGAGATGCTCCTGTGATGGATGGGGTTCAGGGGGTCCCCCTGCACTGCACCCCGTCCCCTGGTGGGAGCGACTCTCACTTTACTCCGCAGGGTCTGACAGGAGAGGTTTCTTAGGCCACAGATGCCCAGTTTCTCCCAGGAGTGACAGCACCAGCTGTCGGAAGAGACAGTCCTTCCAACCCGTCGTGGGGAGAAGACCCCAAGGGGTGCCCCTCTGGGATGCAGCTTTCCCCCTCCTCAGGCTGGCTGCCTTCCAGCTCTCCCTTCCCCTAGCCTTTACCTGTGGCCCCCGCCCTCCCCCCCCCAATTCCAAGCCAGCTCGGCTCCTCCCTCCTTTTTGTCAGGGCAGAGGTGTCACCTGCCAGCTGTAGCCCCGGGATCATCCTTTGCCCCTGGGAGCTATTTGGCTCTTGTTGCTCATATCTAGCCTGAGTCTCCCTTTTGCACTCCCCCCACTACATCACACGCTGCTGCTGCTGCTGCAGGGTGTCCTACCCCCTCCTGCCGGGGGCCCCTCGAGGTTTCGCTCCCCCCTGCCCCAGGGATGGGGCATGGCACTGTCGTGCAGGGTGAGGGGGGGGCAGGGGCTGATGCACTGCTGTGAGGGACATGGCCCTGCTGTCCTTGGGGCCATGGCCATGTGAGCATGGGGGGGCCTTGGACACATATCTATTACCCCCCTGCCCCTCAAGCCCAGGGGTGTACACCAGAGGGGGGTACATACTTTTCGGTCCACTCCCACGGTCTGGAGATCCCCGGGGGGCGGAGGCCCGGCTGCTGCTCCGGGATGGCAGGAGGAGGATCTGCAGCCCGGATTCTGCGGAGGAGGAGTCCCCCTCCTCCTCCTCCTCCTCCTCCTCCTGCCGCGATATCCCGGGGGTGGGCTCCGGGGGGGGGGGCCCTGGAGTGCAGGGCTTACCTCCAGGGCGGACTCCAGTTGCAGGGCCTGCTGGGGCTCATCGGCCAAAGTATCAAGGGTGGCCGGAGGGAAGGAGGTGTGCCGGGGGCCCAGGATGTCCCTGAGCTCCCTGTAAAAGGGGCAAGTGACGGGGGCGGCCCCAGATCGGCTGGCCGCATCCTGGGCCCGGGAGTAACCCTGCCGCAGCTCCTTCACCTTACTCCTCACATGATCCGGAGTGCGGGCAGGGTGACCCCGGGCAGCCAGGCCGTCGGCCAGCCGAGCGAACGCATCCGCGTTCCGCCTCTTGCTCCCCATTACCTGGAGCACCTCCTCCTCGCTCCAGAGCCCCAGCAGGTCCTGCAGCTCGGCCTCCGTCCAGGAGGGGCCCTACTGCCGCTTGCCAGCCTGGCTGCCCTCCTGGCTGGGCTGGCTGCCCTGGCTCCCGTTGGGGGGGGGTCCCCTGGGGGTGCTGGGGGGGCTGCCGGGCAGCCATCGCAGGTGGGGTGGCTGGTTTGGATGGCTGAGGGACGTGCAGGCTGGCCGCGTGTCTGGGCTGCCGCCTGCATGTTCCCTCAGCTTCCTGCACAGGAAGGGAGGGGGAGGGGACCTTTAAGGGGCCGCTCCACACGGCTACCATTGACCTGAGGGGCTGGAGAGAGCATCTCTCAACCCCTCAGCTGATGGCCGCCATGGAGGACCCCGCAATTTCGACGTTGCGGGACGCGCAACGACTACACGGTCCCTCCTTCAACGTTGAACGTCGAAGTAGGGCACTATTCCTATATCCCCTCATGGGGTTAGCGACTTCGACGTCTCGCCGCCTAACGTCGAAGTTAACTTCGAAATAGCGCCCGACGCGTGTAGCCGTGACGGGCGCTATTTCGAAGTTAGTGCCACTACTTCGAAGTAGCGTGCACGTGTAGACACAGCTTAGATGACTCAGCTGGAGAGCTGAGTCACAAGGAGAAGTAGACGTGGCAGGACTGAAACAAGTGGTAGCAAAGGATATTACAGGAGCTTGCTCCATCTACCCAGCTGCCAGAGGTCACAAAAGTCAGTGAGGCATAGGCTTACCAGGAGTTATGTAGGCAGCATGATTCCATTTACTTCTGAAAAGGGGCGTGGTCTTTGCTTTATTAAACAGAAGTTAGCTTTACAGGCTCCTTTTTCTGCCCCATGGAAATGTTCTCAGGTTTTGCTCAGAAGAAGCTGGAGTTTGTCCTGTTCTCATATTTTAATTTTTATGACATCTTATTCCATGGAAACTATGATATTTAAGTGAGATCTCTTGAAGTGAGGGGGAAAATTTGCGTCGGACTGTGGTATTTCCAATTAATTTATTTAATCTAAGGAAGCATATGCATTTGTGATATTTATTTCAATAGCAGAACAATCTCTAACTGAAGTGAGTGGCTGGGAGGAGCTTTAGAGATGAATCCAATAGGCAGATTTTCAAATCCAGGTCTCAATATGAAACATTCAGGTTCAGGAGTGTTCAAATCTGGTGCTTTGGCTGTAGAGTGCTTTGAATCTTGATCTAGATACCTAATTTACAAAATTCTCAAAGATCTACCATTAGGGTTGTTTTAGTCCAGGTTTTTGGGATGGCTTTCAAAGTTGATTTGTTAGGTTAGTTTTTTTAGCATCCCCAGATTTGGGGTGGCCAGAAATAAGGTTCTAATCTGGATTCAGCTCTGTATCAAATATTCCCTAGGTAAAACTGACTATGGGCAAGGAAGGATTGTTCTATGGGGCCCATTTCAAGTTATTGTCTTATATTCAGCTATGTTTTTAAGCTAACCCTTGGAGATATAATATTTCTCCTTTGTAGTGATTTTACTATTGGAAAAGTTCATTTTGGAAGATGCCTGAAAAACAATGTGGCCACTTGGGGAATTCTTTTCTTCTTTAAGAATCTATCACCCTGTGGTAGCAGACTCACTGAGATGTGTTACTTTGCTACATCCTATATCAATCTCTGTTTGATTATTATGTTATTGAGTTGCTTGTACCTTGAGAGATTAAAACACAGCCAGGTGAGCGAGAAGCAGAGAACTACTGTGCACTTTGAATATGAGTCAGACATCAAAATAGTTTTTGAAGTGGAGAACTACTGAGCTTTTACTTTGTCACATGAGCAGAAGTTGCCTGAGGCAAAAAGGAAAGGAGCTATTCTTTTTGGTATTTTTTTTAAAATCTGCTGCGGCTCTCTGCAGTACCTGAAGAACCATACATTCCATGGAGCTATGGTTAGATGCCTTTCAACCTCATCTTCTGCCTAAGGGCTATCAGAAGTGGTGCTGAAGTGGAGAGAGGTTTTTTTCCCATTGTGACTCTTTGTAAGTTGGGAGCCTGCTGCTTGCTACAGCAAGTGAATGGTTGGGCCACTTTAGAGCAGGATGGAGTTTTATTAACTGAGGACACTGGCAAAATTTTTCTTTCGCTTTTCTCTAGTTTAAGGAGGGTGGTTCTGTTCCAGCAAATTTTAGCAGAATGAGGATGAGTTGCTGACGAGCAAGGCTGAAACGTCATCTCTCAGAAGAGAGAGATTCTTTCTGATCAAAGCCTTTCAAATCAGGGATCAAGTAAATTTAGCTTCAGAAATTCCCTCAATATTCTTTCCCATCGACATTTCCCTGTGATAGTTATGGGTCTGCAACACTCGACATGTCAGATACATTTTAACAGTACTGCACATTTGTGAACAAGAAGATTCACATGCACTACAATTTTCTTCTCTCCTTCCCTAGGTGTAAATTCTCTCTGAAGTACCTTAAAAGCATTCCCTAGCCCAGGGGTGAGTAAACACTTTACCTCAGGCTCCACTTTGTGTCCCTGCAATTAGGAGTCCCTCACCCCTCGACACACCTGTCTAATGTAATCTGAACTGACAGAAATTTCAGTTCTTCTTCGAGTGGTCCCTGTGGGTGCTCCACAATAGGTGTCGGGCTCGCCCGGCGCCGCAAATCGGAATTCTTCCAGCAGTTTTTCCTGGATCGTGCATGCACCGGCGCGTGCCGCTCCCCGCGTGCCCCTGGCCACATGTGCGATCCGGTCCCCGCCAGTTCCTTCTCAACCGCCATCGGCTGCAGATGGAATCCACTCAGGCTAAGGCCAGAGTCAGATAAGATAGCTGTTTTTCGTGTAATGTGTTGTTTTTGTCACTTAAAAGAAAACAAGGACAAAGAGAATATCAGCAAAAAAAACAAAAAAAAAAAGAGAGAAGAGCGGATGAGAAGGCCACTTACTTAGGCCACCCGCTGCCCCGCAGGCCGGTGATCGCTATTTGGGGCGAAAAGGCACTGATTACGCGCGAAGTACCCTATTAACAGTAAAGGACTCACCGCGATGGCCTCCTCAGGTTTTAAAAAGTGTGAGTCATGCCGCGAAGCTATGCCGGCCTCCCATGGGCATAGTGAATGCATCCGCTGCTTGGGGGAATCACACGTTACCCAGAAGTGTTCTCACTGTGCTAAGCTCACAGCCAGGGCCAGGAAAGACAGAGAGATGAGGCTTAAAATGCTCTTGTTTGATAAGGCTCTCCAGCTGGGGAGAGGAAGGCAGCCTCTCTGACCCTCTTGATGCAGAAAGGGAGGAAACTCTCCCCGGCTTGATCCTTGCCGGTGAGTTCAGCGAGCAGGACGAGTGGCGCGCAGAGCCCCCAGCCGCGAGCTCAGGGAAGCGGCGGTGCGGCAGCGCACGTGGCAGAGGCTGAGCCTCTGATTACACAACAGCCGGCACGCAGGGCGCCAAGAGCGCCAGCGAGGCAAGCGCCGGAATCGGCAGCATCGCCGCGGGTGGCACCGGCCCCTGCGGCACCAACGGCGCAGGGACACCAGGCACGGAGCCTGCAGGTGCCAGAGGAAACTACCTGCGTGGCACCGCAGCTGAGTGTGCCGAGTGCGGCGCCGACAGCGGGGCCGAGATCCCCGGCACGGGAGGAGGCAGTGCTGGCCCCGCAGGGGAGGTGCAAGGCTAAAGCAAAAACCCGGCACCGCAGTCCATCTCCAGACAGGGCTTCGCTGCCTTTTTAGCACCAAGCCCTCCCCCCGTGATACACACACTGCACCAAAGGCCTGTGACTCCACCGGCTTATCCAGAACCTCCCTCTCTGTTCCTCCAACCAATGCCACCATGGCTTGGGCCACCTTCACCATTTCTGGGAATGGATCCCCTGGAGTACTATCAAAAGCCAGTTTCGCCTCTATCTGTGTCGTCACGGAGGTCTCGCTCTCCCAGACATTGGGGGTACACTCTCCGTGCGTGGTCCAAGTCTCCATCCCTGGGCCCTTGCCCATGCTGCTGTGGTCGTCCTCATCATGCTGAACACAGACACCGCAGGCCTACATCCAGGGGCAGGTGCCCCCCTGCTGCTCAATACCGCCATGTACACTCTCGATCTGGGACGGAAACACAGTTGTCTCAAGGGCAGTTCGTTTTAGAACCCCGGGACTTTCCTTCACAATCCTCCAGCAAGCAAGTGTATCATCGACCACAGGAGCCTGAGAGTTTGAGGGAGGTTTACCCCAGTGGTTCCTCCTCATAAAACCCCCAGCTTCATCCAAAATTGCTATTCCGCTGGACGAAGCCATTATGGAGTCAGCCACTACCATATGGCAGACTCTTGCCTCTATCCCGCCTACGAACAAGAGAGCGGATAAGAACTATTTTGTCCCGGCAAAGAGCATGGAGTCCCTTTTTAGTCACCCACAACCAAATTCTTTGGTGGTCGAATCGTCCCAGCAGAGGTCGAAGGCCTCTCAGTACAAATCGGGGGAATCGGACAAAGATGCTAAGAAGCTAGAGCTGTTTGGTAGGAAGGTATATTCCTCCTCTACCCTGCTATTGAGAATGGCAAATTACGCGGCACACCTAGCAAACCACAACTTTGATAATTACTCCAGGCTTACTCCCCTCATGGATTCACTCCCGGAAGACAAGAAGACAGTGTTAAAGGTGATTGTTCAAGAGGGCTACGCAGAATCGCGGCCAGGAGTACAGATTGCCCTGGACGTGGCGGACACGGCGGCACATTCGGCAGCTACAGCAGTGGTCATGTGTAGAGAATCCTGGCTCCAGATGTCTGGTATCCCCAGAGACCTGCAGGCGAAGATCGTGGATCTTCCCTTTGATACACAAAAGCTGTTTGCAGACTCCACCGACTCGGTCCTCCATTCCAGTAAGGACTCGAGAGCCACACTTAGAATCTTGGGCATTTATACTCCCCCATACAGGAAGAAAAAATTTTACCCTCAGCAAAGACGCTACGCTTATCAACCACAGTGTGCTCAATATCAACGAGGCTACGACCAGGGGCGCCATCACCAGCAGCAGCAGTACAGAACTCCCAGGCGACGTTCTCGACAAAGCCGTACGCCTTCGGGGCAGGCCCAAAGGCAACAAGTTTGACGGGTATGTTGGGGGCTGCACTATCAATACCATCGCTCAATGCCACTCTCATCTCATGTTCCATCATCGCCTCAGACCGTTCCACTCCCAATGGCAAAAGATCACCACAGACAAATGGGTGCTGGAGATCATAGCCACGGGTTACATGATCCCCTTCCAGTCACTCCCACCGACGAAGCCTCCTGCCAGGCCTCACCTCAGAGATGCTGCCCACGAGGCGAGGCTCAAGCAGAAGGTGAATCACCTTATGTTCATAGGGGCGGTGGAAAGAGTGCTGGAAAAATTCCAGGGGAAAGGTTTTTATTCACGCTACTTCCTAACAGAGAAGAAAACAGGAGGCTGGAGGCCCATCTTAGATCTTCGGGGCCTCAACCGTTACTTGCGCAAGCAACGTTTTCGGATGATCACAGTTGCCTCTATACTCACGGCACTGGACGATGGAGACTGGTTTGCAGCCCTTGACTTACAAGATGCTTACTTTCATATAACAATCCACCCGGCACACAGACGCTTCCTCCGCTTCACAGTCGGCAAGGAGCACTTCCAGTACAGGGTTCTTCCATTCGGCCTTTCTTCGGCTCCCAGAGTCTTTTTAGCAAAACCCTGGCAGTGGTGTCAGCCTACCTGCACAGACGGGGTGTTTATTTTCCCATATCTGGATGACTGCCTGCTGAAGGGGGCCTCGAAGGCAGAGGTCTTACGCATGATACGCGTCACAGCGGACACGTTTTCTTCGCTGGGCCTAGTTATCAACCTCGCAAAGTCAAAGACCGAACCCACACAAGATATAGAGTTCATAGGGGCACGCATAAACTCTTTCACAGCAAGAGTATACCTGCCCGAAACCCGCTTCCGCGCCATCAGTGCGCTGGTGCAGGTCATCACATACAGCCCCACGGTGCTGGTCTTAGCGTGCCTACAGTTGTTCGGCCACATGGCGGCAGCGACGTTTGTAGTACAGAATGCCAGGTTACACATGCGAAACCTGCAGCATTGTCTGGCGAGCGTTTACAAACTGGCATCCCATACTGTCCACAGGGTGGTTTCGCCCACGACAGAGGTGCGCAGATCCCTGGTGTGGTGGGAAAATCCCAAGAATTTGCTAGTGGGGGTGCCCTTTCACCAACCACAAATTTCTATTTTTCTTACTACCGACGCCTCCCGCATAGGATGGGGAGCGCACATGGGCAACAAGGTGACACAAGAGCTATGGTCCCCTGCGGAACAGACACTGCACATAAACATACTGGAGCTCAGAGCAGTGTTCAATGCCCGCAAACATTTTCGAGATTACCTGCACGGCAGAGTAGTCGGGATCAATACCGACAATACCTCCACTATGTTTTACATCACTCGACGAGGAGCACGATCCCTTGCTCTATGTGTGGAAGCAGTCCGATTGTGCAACTGGTGCATCGCCAACAACATAATGTTGAAAGCCTTGTACTTGCCGGGTGCTCACAATGCGAAAGCAGATCAGCTGAGCAGGTGCTTCGCACTCATGCACGAATGGCAGATCCGCTCCGATCTGCTACAGCGCATTTTTCGTACATGGGGGTTTCCCCAGATTGATCTGTTTGCCACCCAGTACAACAAGAAGTGTCCCCAATACTGCTCCAGGGCAGGAGTGGGACGGGGGTCCCTGGGGGACGCATTCATGATTTCATGGAGGGGCCCCCTACTTTAGGCGTTTCCCCCCACAGTGCTTATCCACAAGGCTCTGCAGAAAGCCAGAAGGGACAGAGCTCGCATGATACTCGTAGTCCCAACTTGGGATCGGCAGCAATGATTTCCCTTGCTTCTGCACATGTCGGACCGCCCACCGCTTCCTCTACTGTTGGCACCGGACTTACTCACGCAGGCTCAGGGGTCCATAGTGCACCTGCACTCTCAGGGTCTGTGTGTGCAAGCATGGTTAATCCATGGCTCAGCTCCTTAAAGAGCATGTGTACAGAGGGAGTACAACAAGTTCTGGAATGTAGCCGAAGGACCTCCACCAGGAGGACTTACAAGCAGAAATGGACTCGATTCACAGCCTGGTGTTCCGCCAAGCAGTTAGCTCCCCTTGACGTGCCTATACCTGTAATACTAGAATACTTATTGGACCTCAAAAGAGGCGGGCTTTCTCTGTCCTCACTAAAGGTCCACCTTGCTGCTATATCAGCCTTTCGGCATACAGAGGAAGGGCCCACTGTATTCGCCCATCCTATCGTCACAAGGTTCTTGAAGGGGCTGGTAAACCCGTACCCCCCTCGGAAACCGCTTCCACCATCGTGGAGTCTGGACTTGGTGCTCAGCACGCTATCGGGTCCACCTTTCGAACCGTTAGCCACAGTTCCCCTCCGTCTCCTTACGATGAAAATAACCTTCCTCCTTGCGATTATGTCAGCCCGCAGGGTGAGCGAGCTCGCAGCAGTGATGGCAACTTCGCCCTGCACAGTATTCTCAAAGGAGGCGGTAACCTTAAGGTTGCACCCAGCATTTGTTCCAAAAGTTTCTTCGGAGTTCCATCTTAACGAACCAATAGTTTTACCCTCGTTTTACCCAAAGCCTTACAGCTCCAGCAAGGAGGCACGCCTGCATCTCCTGGATGTGAGGAGGGCGCTGGCCTTCTACATAGACAGAACTAAGTCCTTCCGGAAAACGGACAGGCTTCCAGTCTCTCTTGGTCCCAGGTCAAAAGGAGAAGGTCTCTCTTCATAGAGAATCTCAAAGCACATTGTGTCCTGTATAAAAATGTGCTACGAGCTTCGAAAGACTCCTTTGCTGGCCCCGCCTAGGGCTCACTCCACCAGGGCGGTGGCGGCGTCAACAGCCTTCTTCAAGGGCATCGCGTTAAAAGACATCTGTAGAGCGGCGACCTGGTCATCCTACGACACCTTCGCCAAGCATTATGCCCTACATCGGGTATTCGAAGAGGATGCCCGTCTGTCGACAGCAGTCCTCTTGGGGGCAAGCTGCACATGAACCGATTACCCACCTCCTTACTTGGGTCACCTCTGGGTAGTCACCTATTGTGGAGCACCCACGGGGACCACTCGAAGAAGAAAGAGAAGTTACTCACCTGTAATAACGATGGTTCTTCGAGATGTGTCCCCGTGGGTGCTCCACCACCCGCCCATCCTCCCCGTTTCGGATTTCTGTCTGGTGTTTTTCAGGAGCATTCGAGGCGGTTGGTCAAAGAACTGGCGGGGACCGGATCGCGCACATGGCCGGGGGCGCGCGGGGCACGGCACGCGCCGGCACATGCGCGATCCAGGAGAAACTGCTGGAAAAATTCCGATCTGCAGCGCCGGGCGAGCCCGACACCTATTGTGGAGCACCCACGGGGACACATCTCGAAGAACCATTGTTACTACAGGTGAGTAACTTCTCTTTATGTTCATATAAAAAAAAAACAAAAACCTTTGGCATATGTAAGAAAATAAGTCTGTAGAGTGTAAAAGCTTTGTTAACTGGTATGTAAATATGAATACACAGGTATAAAAACAGTAACATAGTTCATCATTGTTAATGAGATGCATGAGCCTGAGACCCAGCAGCTGATTCTGTTGAGCCCCACCCTTGCAAAACTTCATGCCTGTCCCCCACTTTTGCCCTACCTAGCCAAACAAGATTTCCATGCAATACTGGTTGGTACTTAAGGCACTTACATGGCACTATATCTGTACATCTCACAATTTTATTGCATTGACCTTTAACACATATCAGCTAAATATTATTATGCCCATTTGTATAGGTGGGGAACTAAGGCACAGGGAAACTAGGGCAGCTTCTACACGGGCCAACTCTGACATTGGATGGATGATGTGAGTCACTGAATGTGCAGAATTACCGATATGTAATTTGAGAGGTATGCACAGAAATGGACCTGGTGCATGCAAATATTTCTGGAAACAGTTGTTATGGTCTCCTTCAAAAATGTAGCACTTGCTGTGACAATAACAGGCTGCAGGGTGGACTGTAACAGTCCTGTTGTCTCTTCTTGACTTGAGCAGCTAGTCTAAGTTCAGGGCCTTATATGGAGCTCTGACTTAAGTAGAAATAGATGATGGAGTCTGGTATTTTCGATGTACATTCCTTGTAAATAAACAAGATTGAATCGAAGTCCTTTTGCAAACTCAGAATCGTGAAAAAGGAGCAATTTCTTTACCTATAGGTCCAAGCTTCTTTTACCCAGGAGTCCCAACCCAGAACCTCTTTCTGAGGTTCTGCCAGGATCATATTATATAATATAGACTGCTGCTAGGCATCCTTGCTCTGCCTTATCTATCTGATTCTTGTCTGCCCATCCACCCCTTATCTTTTCCCATACACAGACACCACCCACCTAGTCAGAGCGGTACCCCATAGAATCTTCTGCCTACAGATGTTAGTAGGCCTTGTTTTAGATATGGCCCCTTAACTTTCTCTTACAGCTGTCTTATGAGAAGGGTCCACTCTTACCTCAGTTTCAATGAAGTTTTGACTCAACCCATAACAAGCCAGCTCATAATGATATCAAAAAGATATAGCATCAAAAGAAGGTCTTATATGAAGCCATATAAATTATATACAAACTTTTTAATTCATAACTTCCTGTTAGGTATACTCAGATACTTTTTGTCTTATAAAAGTTTTGTTATTGTTAAGTCTTTAAGATTTTTAAATCACAAGTGTATTACTGAACATAGGTACTATAAATATAATTATCCTCCAAAGGCATGTTCACAATCTGGTTACTAACAAATCCTCTCAAAATCCATACTGAATAGAAGAAAAACAAACACAAAAAAATTAAAAGCAAAAGTATATGACTACAAAATAGAATGCCTGTCTAAAGCTTCAGACTTCATTAGACAGAAGTCCTCCAGGTAAATATCCTAACATTACTTATTGCCAAAGTTTAATATTAGACTCCTCAGTATAATTCACAAATAATTTCTGCATAAATCTCCCTACATTATAAGTGTTCTCATTATGAAGATCAGTAGCAGTGCTGGGCAAATTCATTCAGATTTGAACCAACTCAGATGTAGTGAGGCTAAAAGCTCAGACCCAAACCCCTCAGACACCAAGAAAAATGGAGGAGAGAGAGGATATGAAGCAAAACGTACCAATGATTAGATTGAAAGCAGCTGTGAGTAGGCAGTGTGACAGATTATGAAGACAGACGGTTCTAATGCTGTAAATAGTGAAGGGTTCCTCTAAAAAGAGAAGGTGCAGTGGTTATAGCACAAGCTGAGGTGCGGTGGGGGTTCAAATTCATGCTTTGTAAAGTCTTTGCAACTTAGGGTAAGAAATTAGGAACCAGAATCAGTCCCACTGGGATTCACAATCCATCTGCTCAGCTAGTGCCTAAATTTCTGTGCTAAAATTTCCCTTGGCCCTATATTTCTACCTATGCCCATGGCCACTGCAACCCAATGTTAGGAATCTGGATGCTGAAGGCCCAGTGCAATCCACACTGCAGCTTAAGAGGGGCAGTCCTTTGCTTTAAGTTTGATCCAGTGCATGTTCTCAGCGCTCACCTATCAGATCAGGCCTGTCTGGTGAGCGTGCAAAAAGCACTGTGGCAACGTCTACATGAGCCCCAAACTTCGAAATGGCCACGCAAATGACCATTTAGAAGTTTACTAATGAAGCGCTGAAATGCATATTCAGCGCTTCATTAGCACGAGCATGAGCTGATGGGAATAAGGGGACTTCGAAGTAGGTGGGGCCCTTTCGAAAAGGAGCCCCGTGGGGATGAGCCGCGCGGCGGCGAGGTGCGTCAATTTTGAAGCGCCGCGGCCGCCCGCTTGCTAATGAGGCGCTGAATATGCATTTCAGCGCTTCATCAGTAAACTTCGAAATGGCCATTTGCGTGGCCATTTCGAAGTTTGGGGCTCGTGTAGACACGGCCTGTGAGGCACAGGGAGGCCCTCCCTCAAATTTTTGGGCCCGTGAATAGGGTTCTTGCCTGGGATGTCGCACACCCACACTTAAGTCCCCTACCACTTGAGCTGGAACTGCCAGCTCTGAGGTCAGTGCTGTAACCACTGAGCTAGGGGCTCTTCTGATGTGGGGCTCCCTCTGTGTCTGCTGCTGAAACTGTTTTGCTGTGGCTAAATAATGAGAGAGGGAAGAAGAACACGCATGAGGATGACTTTGAAGCCTGGTGGCTAGAGGAATCGCTGGCAGCAGGGAGACCCAGGGTCCAGTTTTCCTGTTCCAGTGACTCCTCCTTTATCCACAGTGGAGTAGCTTCTGGAGGATTGACTGAGGGAGCTAGAGTGACTAGGTGTCCATATGTGATCAGGACCAACCCGATGTTAGGGGCTTTGTCCAATATAGGCAACTATACCTCCCCACCCCCAGCAAAAGGAGGGTTCAGGTAGTAAGTGTGAAAAATCAGGCCAGCCTAAAGGGAGCCCCACGTCAGCAGGACCATCCTAGGGCAACCCTCCTCAGTGCCCCAGGTGTGGGGCTCATGGGAGTTCCCCTGCTGCAGACCCTGCCCCTGCTCTACACCTATCCCCAAGCTCTGCCCCACTCCACCCCTTACCCAAAGCTCTCCCCAAGCAATGTGAGCCGGGCGGAGGTGGGGGAGGGCATCAGGGAGGAGCAGAGCAGGCTGGATTATTTTGGTTCCTGCTGCTGCTGTGACTGGGGACGAGGTGACCCCTGCTGCCGGCCTGTGCCTGGGTCTCAGGTCATCCCTTGGGCTGCCCTGGGCCCCATCCATAGGTGGTCTCTGCAGGGCCTCCCAAAGCACAGGGCCTGTGGCTGCTGTCTCAAATCTTCCTATGGATGGGATGGCTCTGCACATCAGACTAGCCCATAGCATAGTGGTTATAGCACCTGCTTGAGAGGTGGTAGCATCCTATCGCTGGAGGAGATGGTGGGATGAGACAGGCGAGTACTCTAACTACAGAGCTAAAAGGTACAGAGGAATTCTACCTGCACAGCTTGATAAAACAGGCGAGGCACCAAACACCAGGAGCCGTTCGCAGTTGGGAATCACACGCAGTAGAAGGCACCTCCCACCTCCCTGCAGTTTGGACTTAGCTGCTGCTTTCTGATGGAGGGGCAGAACTTAGCGCAGCCTCTCTCTACCTCATGTTGGCTAGTTTGGGCAGGGAGCTGTCTAACTTACTGGCTTGTGTGAATCCCATTCAGAGGTGCCTTTCTCTTCCTGTTCCTTGCATGCAGGTGTGGAACTCACACATTGGGAATCCCAATAACACAAAACATCGCCACACATAAGCCTGTGCACTGCAGTTAAACACACGAGGACAGCCCGTGTCCACTGACTTGGGCTCAGGCTATGGGAGAGTTTAAATACAGTATAGCTATTTGGTTTGGGGACTCTCACCGCTCACAGGGAGCCAGAGCCTGGGATCAATCCAAGCACAAATGAATATACTGTAATTAAAGAGCCCTCAGGATTCTTTTGAAAACAGGGTTTATTTTTGAAAGAGCGATGTTTACAGTGCTTTTCTTCTTTCAAAAGAGCATGTAAATGAGGTGCCAGATATGTAAATCTGTGCCTCATTTGCATTTTTGATTTCCTTTATTTGCATGCCTTTTTTGAAAGAGGAATGTTAGTATAGATGTAGCTCAGGTGAGTCATTTCAAAATAACTTTGCTATGTAGATCTCCCCCTCAGGTGCTTTATTTATTTATTTATTTATTCATTTAATTTTATTTTGAGTGCATCATTGAGGGTTAGCCCTCCCCAGCCCCTGCCTACCCAGGCACAGAATGATGGCTTCTGAATTCCTTGCTTGTCAGGACACTGGATTTTATCTCTGCAAAATGAAGTTTATTTGACTAAGGTAATAATATGGTATATAACGTAGCCAAGCGTAAAACTAATCAGAATAACTGGCACAGCAACAAAACAAAACAAAACAAAAGTTTTGTGGTTACCAGGGATAGTAAATACAAAGAGATTATCTCTTCTAGTGCACCTATTATAGTCATCCCCCTTCTTTGCTGAGTACATACCTATGAGACTCTCTCTCTCTCTGTATGTGTGCAATAAAACCCATACTTTATTAAGCATTTTTCTATTTTGCTATGTCAGTCTAAATTCACTTTGAAGGAAGGGATGATGGAATTGTTCAATATGTGGTATGCAGAGGGTTATGACCTTTACAATCAACCCCAGAACACTATTGTCTCTTTACTTCTGGGACAGCTAAAATGAATTATGAAGTGGACTCATAAATCCATAATATTTTGCTAAAGCTGAAGCATCTGATTTATGCAACATTTAAAAGGGTTTTTTTTCATTTCCAATTTCTTTTATGTATATACACCTCTGCTTTGGTATTCATATGTCTGACCTCAATGAAGAAAATTGAAGATAGAATATGATAGAATGGCCCTGATCCTTGTGCATTGAGTCACTGTATGTATGTGATTGGTGTCATTGAGTTCAATACACCATTTGGATAAGGTTAGAGGCGTTTGCAGGCTCATGGCCTTAAAGTTGCAGAGTTATGCCATCCAGGGGGCTATTGAAGGCTTGGAATTACTCTTGTTTTTGCCGGGGGAAGTGCAAACATAATTTAAGGCCAGCTTTTCTCCCCTGCTTTCCTGCACAAGGTGAATCTCTGGTAAAATGGAGAACTGGAAGGCTAAAAATCTGTTACTGCTACCTCTCTGCTAAAACCAAGGACAGCATGCAGTATCAGGAGGACAAATAGTGTTCACTCAGCGTGTGGTATCAGGAGGACAAATAGTGTTCACAATGCGAGGGTAATCAGCAAGTGTCTGGTGGTGCTGGCTATTCACTATCGTAAAGCACTGAAGCACAAGCCTAACTCTAAACATTAACCCCTCAATAGATCTTCTCAGCTGGATCCCTGCGATCACTGAATGTCTTAATGAGCCAGTGACGCAGACAGCAAGTGTTTAAGTTCTTTGCTGATTTGGGGTCTTAAATCATTGACATAGAGACTGCGGCTGTACCACAGATACTTGTCATCTTAGATCTCTTGTGTTTCCCAAAGCACCTACCCATTACTGTGCTGGTTAGTTCTTGTGCCCCTCTGTGGGCTAGGAGGGAAGCGTGGAAGAAGAAAAGGCTGACTGGACCAAGTCTTCAGCCAGTGTCTCTGTCATTGATATGACCAAAGCAATGTCAGATGCCATAATATCCCTCTCTCACCTCAGATATTACTATTTGATGCTTTGTCTCCAGGCTGTGCCTTTGCTAACAGCAGTGAAATCCACCATTAGGGTTGGGATGGGGTCTCTGTCTGAGTAAATGATGGTGCTGAAGCCCTCAGAAAACCACACTTGGCCCGCAGTATTAAATTGAGAGGCTAAGGCCAAGCAGTCAAAGTAATCTAGGACTAAGCTACGAGCAGCAGGGAAGTGTTTGCTCTGTGCTTTGCTTGCTGCAGCACCCAGGCTTTGTGACACTGCCTGACACTGACTGATTAAGACACAGACGCTATGGTGTTGTCAGGAAAGACTAAGGAGGACTCTCAGTGCTCACTGTCACTCACAGATATCCAGTAGGGCAGCTTCCAGCCTCCAGTTCAGACCAGCCCTGTGCTCTACCTCCACCAGGCAGTATTATGGTCTAGACTCCCCTTATGGAGTCAGGAATATACATTTTTTTTAACATGCTTATTGCCTCTTGCCCCACACAGAAGACTCCAAAGATTAGTTTCTATTAGGAAACCTGATGTGCTGCCTTTTTTTCCTCCCCTCTGAAAAGGAAACTAAGGCTTATTTATAGATTTATCACAGAACCCCTATGAAAACTGGCACGTTGGCAGCCAGAAAAAGGACTCAATGGGCAGAGAAATCAAGATCCCGTGCATTCTTTGAGGTGGTGCCCTCATAGGAGGGAGGAGGCATTCTGACAGGGTGTTGCGAGGAAGTGTCTGCTTCTTCTGGAAATAACAAGTCTTTAGTCTCCAGGGCTCTCCACGTGGCACCGTTCGCAAGCACCAAATTCATGTTCTCTCTCAGACGCTTTTTATTGTGGGAGCTGAACAACTGGCACCTCAAACCGCACTTAGAAACCAGGTTAGCTGCTGACACTATTCTGTATTTTAAGGTTTGTTTGGGCTTGTTTTAGTGGCTGGAAAGGGCTGGGCTGTTGCTGTTGTTAGTTTTGCTTTCAGGAAGTTTGCCCTTGGGACAGGTTGTGTTCCCCAACCCTCCTTATTTTCCTCTTGCCTTTGCAAAAAATTATGAAATGTCAGTTTCTTCTCTCGCTCAGGGGCTACGTCTACACGTGCCCCAAACTTCGAAATGGCCATGCAAATGGCCATTTCGAAGTTTACTAATGAAGCGCTGAAATGCATATTCAGCGCTTCATTAGCATGCGGGCGGCAGCGGCGCTTCGAAATTGACGAGCCTTGCCGCCGCGCGGCACGTCCAGACGGGGCTCCTTTTCGAAATGACGCCACCTTCTTTGAAGTCCCCTTATTCCCGTGAGCTCATGGGAATAAGGGGACTTCGAAGAAGGCGGGGCCCTTTCGAAAAGGAGCCCCGTCTGGACGCGCCGCGCGGCGGCAAGGCTCATCAATTTCGAAGCGCCGCTGCCGCCCGCATGCTAATGAAGCGCTGAATATGCATTTCAGCGCTTCATTAGTAAACTTCGAAATGGCCATTTGCATGGCCATTTCGAAGTTTGGGGCACGTGTAGACACAGCCAGGGTTACATAGTCACGGGTTCTGTAATAGCAGCCTTCAGCTGAGTGAAGATTCAGCATCCCTATGCATTGGGATGTGGTCCTCAGCATTTGAGTGAGTAGCTATCTGACCAAAGTCTGTGTGTCTTCCTGACTGTGGCAGCTTTCACAGGCTGTAAAACCAAAAGGGACCAATTTGTCGAGTCTGTTCTCCTACGTTAAACAGGTCATGTAGGCTACGTCTACACGTGAAGCCTACATCGAAGTAGCCTATTTCGATGTGGCGACATCGAAATAGGCTATTTCGATGAATAACGTCTACACGTCCTCCAGGGCTGGCAACGTCGATGTTCAACATCGACGTTGCGCAGCACCACATCGAAATAGGCGCAGCGAGGGAACGTCTACACGCCACAGTAGCACACATCGAAATAAAGGTGCCAGGCACAGCTGCAGACAGGGTCACACGGCGGACTCAACAGCCAGCTGCTCCCTTAAAGGGCCCCTCCCAGACACACTTGCACTAAACACCACAAGATCCACAGAGCCGACAACGAGTTGCAGACCCTGTGCATGCAGCATGAATCCCCTGCTGCAGCAGCAGCAGCCAGAAGCCCTGGGCTAAGGGCTGCTGCACACGGTGACCATAGAGCCCCGCACGGGCTGGAGAGACAGCGTCTCTCAACCCCCCAGCTGATGGCTGCCATGGAGGACCCCACAATTTCGACGTTGCGGGACGCGGATCGTCTACACGGTCCCTACTTCGACGTTGAACGTCGAAGTAGGGCGCTATTCCGATCCCCTCATGAGGTTAGCGACTTCGACGTCTCGCCGCCTAACGTCGAAGTTAACTTCGAAATAGCGCCCGATGCGTGTAGCCACGACGGGCGCTATTTTGAAGTTAGTGCCGCTACTTTGAAGTAGCATGCACGTGTAGACACAGCTGTAATTTCCCTGAATTAATTCCTGTTTGGATGGGTCCTCTCTGCCTCACTGCTCTTGGGCTAGGGATGCAAGTAGTGGTAAACGTTCTTCTCATGCCTCTGACTCTTACCTTCACCCCTCTGAAGTGCTGGGTGTTTTCTCCCTTGTGTTTTTCTCCTGACCCGTGGAGAGTTGGAGAGCCCAGGGGCATTCTACCTCCCTCACCACCTGACGTGTATTTTCTTCTCGTGTTTCTTGGAGCTCCAGGGATCTATCGTCTCCATTCCACTTAAGTTCTTCTCACCTCAGCTCTTTTATTAAATACATAGTGGGTTATTCACTGTTTCCCCCTGCTCTGTACAACAGAGCTGATTATTGCCAGGGTCAGGTGGTTACTTGAGCTAATTAATATTTGCCAGCAGCAGTAGGAAATGCGTACAAACCCCATCGCCGCAGTTTTAATTACTATATCAGTGCAATCAAATTCCTTGTGGATATCCCTCCCACATCGGTTCCAAACAATTTCTGACTTGTTCATTAACAGTATCAGCAACATCTTTAACTCATGCTCTGCTGTCATTACAATATAATTACTTTAATGCATCTTTTCTAGGTAACACCCTCCAAAGCCAAAAGCCATTGAATACTCTATATAATTAGGGACTAGAGGCATTAATATGTGCTATCAGTTTATGTCACCTCACAGTACTTTGCTGGCTCAAGCATTTTATACGTGTAGGCAACCTGGCACATGTTCACCACCCCCACTTTCTCTTGTTATGACATTTATATTATGGCAGCCCTCTGATCCCAGTTCAGTTTATGATACCATTGTTCTGGGTTCCTTGCACACCTGGAAAAGTAATTGCCTGCTCTGAAGGGCTTACACCAGAGGTGGGCAACCTGTTGTGGTCTATTGGGATTCTGTGTGTGGCCCAGGAGACATCTTGTTTACCATTGTCCATGCACAGGGTAGCCAGATTATACTGGTGTTTTTTTTGTCAGCATAGATTTTTTTTTTTTTTTTTTTTTACTGGTATTATGAAAGTGGCACACACTTAAACAAAGGGCACCTGAAGTGAGGTGCACACTGATTGCACATAACATTGTGAGAGCCATGTGCTCCCTCTGCATCCAATCCAAGTACAGCTACGGTTCAATCAGCATGCCCTGCAAATTCCTAGGTACACAAGGACTGATAGCAAAACTACCTTATCCTGGGAGACTGTCTTGGCTAGAACAATCCTGCAGCCCACTGAGACGAAAGAGGGCCATTCATGTAGCCCATTCACTAGCCTAGGTTGCCCTTTACTGACTTACAATCCAGAAACAATGAGAGAGAAATCACAGGAAAGGGGGATATGGTCGGCAAGGAAATGGGCCATTCTTCACCAAGTTCAGCTTTATTAGTTCCTTGGGTTGTATTTTAAGCAGGGTGGAAGTAAGGAAGAAGAGGTTTGAACAAGGAAAGAAGCAGAGGATGAATAGCTTTATCGTCTCACTAGTCATGATCAGCAGTCTGGGTTTTTGTAGACATCGCAGCAGAGTCTTGAGGACGTGTTAGAAGGAAGACCAGGTAGAGGCTATTTGGGTTCCAGGGGGTTCTTCCTATGCATGAGGGGAAGTGTGGGAGAAGCATGGAGGTATTTAAGGGGTAAGCTGACTGGTGAATGGTAGAAGCTGGACATGGGAGTGGAGCAAGGACCAAAGTCAATGCCAGGCTGGGTTACCAAATCAGCTGGGTAGGATGGGCCCACATTATGATGTATAGGGTGAACCCAGAGAGGAGCAGAGTGGGAGGCATAACAAGTCAAAACAACTGTTTGAACTACACCTTTTCTCTCCCCTCTCCTTCTACAGAATTAAGGAATAAAGGAGCCATTTGGATTGTGTCAGAATAAGAAAGGGCTGGGGTTTTTCAAGGGAAGCTAGGGAATTTCAATGAAAATTATATGCCAAACTCCCTTACGCTTCCGGAGAAAATGCTATCAAGGGTCATTATGTACAAGTTATAGATGTGAATACACAGAACATTATGCAGTATGTTTGTGGGCTACTCTAGAGTTCTATGAAAATAGTTCCATTTTATCATTAAAATTGTAATTATTTTCAAATATATAAAAATGTGCTCTTCTGGATATGTCGGTATACATGCAAGAACCCTAGGAATCCTCGTGAGTGTATCAAGTCTTATTATGGGCTGAAGAAAGGCATAACAAGGGTAGGATCATTTTTGTGGCCTTTCCAAATTGCAGCTGGCGCTTTAACTCGCTTGTGTAGGAAAGCATAGAAAGATGAATTGAGGAATTGTTTTGCCCCAAGAAGCTACTAAGGAAGGACAGGAAAGCCTGGCTGAGGTTACCCCTGAAGTAGCGTTAGAGGAATTGCCCTCTAAGTGACTGGCTGCTAGCCTGGTGATCCTTCCACACAGCTTTGAAAGCTGCCCCCCCCGACCCCCAATGATCCGAACTAGTGTTGGGGGAAGCGTTCCTGTTGCCAACACTGGGGTTTTTGTCAAAGAAGGTGTCTGTGGAAGAAAAGGGGAATTGGAAGCTGCTTTTCGGTGACTGGGTGATTTAGACTTGCACATAATAGACGCGTCTACACGTGCTGGCTACTTCGAAGTAGCCGCTCCAACTTCAAAATAGCGCCCGCCACGTGTGGGCGCTATTTCAAAGTTGAAATCGACGTAAGGCAGCAAGACATCGAAGTCACTGTCCCCATCAGGGGATGGGAATAGTGCCCTACTTTGACGTTGAACGTCGAAGTAGGGCATGTGTAGCCGATCCGCGTCCTGCAACATCGAAAGAGCGGGGTCTGCCATGGCAGCCATCAGCTGAGGGGTTGAGAGACGCTCTCTCCAGCCCCTGAGCTCTATGGTTGCCGCATGCAGCGGCCCCTTAAAGCTCCCCGCCCCCTGCATTCCTGTGCAGGAAGCTGAGAGCACGTGCAGGTGGCAGCACTGCCACGCGGCCAGCCTGCACGCATCTCTGCAGTCCCAGGCCACCACCCCTGCAGCGATGGCCACCCGCCAGCCCCCCAAGCGCCCCCAGGGCACCCCCCGCAAGGGGAGCCAGGGCTCCCAACCTGGCAGCTAGCCCGGGAAAAGGCAGCAGGACCCCTCCTGGATGGAGGCCGAGATCTGGGACCTGCTGGGGCTCTGGAGCGAGGAGGAGGTGCTCCAGGTAATGGGGAACAAGAGGCAGAACGCGGATGCGTTTGCTCGGCTGGCCAAGGGCCTGGCTGCCTGGGGTCACCCTGCCCGCGCTCCTTACCAAGTCAGTAGTAAGGTGAAGGAGCTGCGGCAGGGTTACGCCCGGGCCCGGGATGCGGCCAGCCGATCTGAGGCCACCCCTGCCACTTGCCCCTTTTACAGGGAGCTCAGGTCCATCCTGGGCCCCCGGTACACCTCCTCCCCGCCGGCAACTCTTGACACCTCGGCTGACGAGCCCCAGCAGGCCCTGGAGGCGGAGTCCACCCAGGAGGCAAGCCCCGCACCACAGGGGCCCCCCCAGGCGCCCACCCCTGGGATGCCGGAGGAGGAGAAGGGGGAATCCTCCTCCAGTGACGGGGGGCTCCACATCGCGCTGCCGTCCCAGAGCTCCAGCAGGGCGTCCGTCCAGAGGGTGTCCCCCGACTGTGGGAGCGGACCGTCAGGTATGTACCCCCCCGGTGCACACCCCTGGGGTTAAGGGGCGGGGACAAGAGACATGACCAGGGCCCTCCACATGCCCAGATGACCAGGGCCCCAAGGACAGCAGTGGCATGTCCCTCAGAAGATTGCATCAGCCCCTGCCCCCCATCAGGACAGCGCCATGCCCCATCCCTGGGGATGGGGGGAGCGGAACCTAGGGTCCCCCGGAGGTGGGGGGTGGGACACCCATCATCATCATCATCATCATCATCAGCATCTTCCGGGGACAGGGATGGGGAACCAGCAGCAGAGGGGTGGCGGGGGGACAAGGGCCACGGCTCGGGGCCCACACTAACGGCTGTCTCCACTCTTCTTCCCCCCTGTGTTCTGCAGCTGCACCATCGGAGGGCCCGGAGAGCGCCAGCGAGGTGTCAGTGGTCCCGGAGAGCCCACCGGGGCCATCCCAGCAGGCCAGCCCCTCAGCAGAGCACCAACCAGCCTCAGGACGAGGCCGCCAGAGGAGGAGCCACCACCAGAGGATGGCGACGGACCCCCAGCTGCTCGCGACCCTCCGGCGTCAGCTGGAGGTGTCGGAGCGGCGCTTGCGGGTGGAGGAGTGGCGGCTGGAGCTCCAGGAGCGTGCGCTGGCCTGGCGCCAGGAGGCATGGGGGGCCTTCATGCGGCCCTTCGACTGCATAGCGGACTACCTGGCCCCCCATGCTGCGCCGCCCTGCCCGCTCCACCCGCCGCTCCGACTGCCGTCCCACTGCTGTCCCACTCCCGCCGAGGGGGACCTGGGGCCTGCTGACACCCGCCGGCCATACCTGCCGGTTCGCCCGGCCCCCAGCCAGCCTCAGCAAGGGCTCAGGCCGAGGCGAGGGTCGTGCCTGCCAACCCCGGGCGCCGAACAGTAGAGGGGTGCGGAGCCCAGGACGTGGCCACCCCCCACTTTGTAGATATCCCCCATCATACCTATTTGTTGTATATAGTTTGTGTTACACCCCTGCTCTGTTATATGGTACCTGCCCCCCCATGTAAATAGTTCCCCCCTTTTGTTCTGCTCTCTCTCTGTATATATTTATTTGTATTATTAATAATAAGAAAAATCACTGGTTTTGGTTTAAAAAACAACAGGTCTATTTTTATTTGCAAAAAAAGTGTGGGGGGGGTGCTCTTGGGTGCTCTGTGGTGTGGCCGTGGGGGCAGGGAGTGTTGTGGAGGATGGGTCGGTGCAGTGGGGGGCCTGCCAGTGTTCACCCTGCGGCCTGGTCGAAATGAGCCCTCAGGGCCTCCCGGACCCGGATCCCCTCGGGGTCCACCTGGTGACTGGGGGCAGCGGGTGGCTGCATGTCAGCCCTGCCAGCCTCCACAGCCCAGCCCTGAAAGAATGCCTCCCCCTGGCTCTCGACCAGGTTGTGGAGTGCGCTGCACGCGCCCACAATCTGGGGGATATTGATGGGGCCTGCATCCAGGCGGGTGAGGAGACACCTCCAGCGCCCTTTGAGGCTGCCAAAAGTGCGCTCAATCACCTGGCGCTCATGGTTCAAGTGCGTGTTGAAGCGCTCCTGGCTGGCTGACAGATGGCCTGTGTAAAGGTGCATGAGCCAGGGCCGGAGGGGGTATGCCGCGTCTGTGACGACGCAGAGGGGCATGGTGGTGTCCCCCACAGGGATCTCCCGCTGGGGGATGTAGGTCCCTGCCTCCAGCCAGCGGCACAGGCCCGAATTCCTGAACACCCGGGCGTCGTGGGTGCTGCCAGGCCACCTAACGTAAATGTCCAGGAAGTGGCCGTCCACCAAGGCCTGGAGGACCACGGAATGGTAGCCCTTCCTGTTCAGGAAGCGTCCTCCTCTGTGCTCCAGAGCACGGATGGGGATATGGGTCCCATCCAGAGCCCCAAAGCAATTTGGGAAGCCCAGGCTGGCAAACCCCGCAATGGCGGCGACCGGGTCCCCAAGCCTGTGGAGGAGCAGGGCATTGTTGGCGTGGACGACCTGCAGGGGAAGGACATGGGAGAGCACCAGTGAGGGGTGTGCAGGGTGTGTCTGGCCCTCCCCCGCCCAGGGCTGCCCTCCACCCTAGGGCTCCCCCACGCTCCCCGTGGGTCCTCTTACCTCCGTGAGGACGGCCCCGACAGTGGCCTTGCCCATGCCAAACTGCTGCCCCATGGATCGGTAGCTGTCTGGAGTGGCCAGCTTCCAGACAGCGATGCCGACCCATTTCTCCACGCTGAGGGCACGCCTCATGAAGGTGTCCTGGTGCCTCAGTGCGGGGGTGAGCCACTGGCAGAGCTCCAGGAATGTCTGCCGGCTCATGTGAAAGTTCTGGAGCCAGTGCTCGTTGTCCCACTTGCCTAGCACCAGCCGCTCCCACCAGTCGGTGCTCGTGGGGTAGCTCCACAGCCGGCGGCGTGTGCGGCGGCAGGGCGGGGGTGGAGGACAGTAGGGTCTGCGGCTGCTTCCTCCTTCCCTGGGGGCAGCTCCTATTCTGTGAATAAAAAGTGATCAGCTGCCTCCTGCATAACATTGAGCAGGGCAAGCACTGCTCCTGCAGGGGCGGCTGTGTGGACCTCTGGCTGCTGCTGCTGCTGCTGGGGTCCATACTGCTTTGACAGGTGTGTGCGCCTGTGGCTCTGCAGACCATGTGCTGTGCAAGCTGTGTGTGTCTGGGAGGGGCCCTTTAAGGGAGCGGCTAGCTGTTGCCCTGGAAGTGCTAGTCCGCCCTGTGACCCTGTCTGCAGCTGTTCCTGGCACCCTTATTTCGATGTGGGCCGCTTTGGCATGTAGACGCTCCCCTGCAGCGCCTACTTCAATGTGGTGCTGCCCAACGTCGGCGTTGAACGTCGACGACGACACCAGCCCTGGAGGAAGTGTAGATGCTATTCATCGAAATAGCTTATTTCGATGTAGCATACACGTGTAGACGTAGCTAATAGCTGTCTTTTGTGTTGTGTTGGTTGAAGTCCATGGATGCACCAATAATTGATCTGTGCCTTGTGTCCCAGACTCTGGCTCGAATTCCATAAGTATTTAGTTGTGCATGCACCCTCTGTTGCTTCTACACTTTTACGATCACCAGGACTAGGCAAAATCTAACTCCTACTTTGGCAATGAATAAAACTGCACTCAGTCATAATTGATAAATGGAACATTTTAATCAGGGTGAATCAGCAAAAACTTTTCCCAACATCACTAGCCTTTCCCTCCAAAGGCCCAAGTAGAGAGTTGGGTCATGGAGTGTGCTCTGAACATCAACAAACAGGGACATTCTCTGTCAAACTGGGGAAATGAACTTCAGAGTCAAGCTCCATTTGTGACCACCATCCACCTCTAGGCCTTGAGGGATTTGAAGTGCCCTCCTGATGTCAGCTGTCAGGTTTAGTGTTCAGATATTATATCTACACGTCAGCCAGGGGTATGATTTGTAGCCTGTGAAAATCATAGAATCCTAGGGCTGGAAGGGACCTCAGGAGGTCATCTAGTTCAGCCCCCTGCGCAAAGCAGGATCAACCCCAACTAAATCAACCCAGCCAGGAACATGTTAAGCCAGGATTTAAAAACTTCTAGGAATGGAGATATTACTATCTCTCTCTGTAACACATTCCAGTGTTTCACCACCATCCTGGTGAAACAGTTTTTTCCTAATATCTTACCTACACCTCTCCCTCTGTAACTTCAGACCATTGCTCCTTGTTCTTCCATCTGTCATCATTGTAAATAATCTCTCTCCATATTCTTCAGAGGCCCCTTTGGGAAGTTGAAGGCTGCTATGAAATCGCCCCTCAGTCTTCTCTTCTGCAAAGTGAATTAGCCCAAATCCCTCAGTCTCTCCTTATTGGTCATGTGCTCCAGCCCCTTGATCATTTTCATTGCCCTCCACTGAACCCCCTCCAATGCATCCACATCTTTGGGGGCCCAGGACTGGATGCAATACTCTAGATGTGGCCTCACCAGGGCCAAATAAAGGGGAATAATAACTTCTCTAGATCTGCTGGAAATGCTTCTCCTCATGCACCCCAGTATGCCGTTAGCCTTCTTGGCTACAAGGGCACATTGTTGACTCATATCCAGCCCCTCATGCACTGTAATCCCCAAGTCCTTTTCTGCTGCACTGCTACTTAGCTAGTTGGACCCCAGCCTATAACAATATGGAGATAATCTAAGCAAAATAGTTTCAGCCTAGCTAGCTTGTTTAAAAATAGCAAAGAGAGCAGGGCAGCCTGGAATGTCCAAGCTATCAATGGCCTCCTGCACCGCCACTATACCTACATACTTGTTTGTGCAATCAGCCCAGAAGTCCATGCCATGGCCGCCTCACTACTATTTTTAGTGCACAGCTAGAGTAGAGCTAGGGTGCTAGATAAGCAGCACATTGCACTCCCCTGTTTAGATGCATTTAACGTGTGGGGCTATTGGGATGTAGGGCTCTGCTGTGAGTCTATCTCTGAGTTCAAAGCATTCTCACTGTATCTTATGCGGATGGCGTGGAGCTCCAAAATATAAAAGGGAAATAGTGTTCTATTATAACGTCACACTGGCATTGTCAGATGATTCATGGGCTCTAGAGAACACAGACATTACCAGCTCAGCACATCTTTCCCAATCATCATTTGTCATGTGTGAAAACCTCCCATGGTCCTGAAACGGATTTGTTTTCTGTATTAGCTGCAGGAAATATAACAAACTTCTTACCGGGGAGCAAAATAAAAACAGCATTTGATTGTTTTATTGAATACTTAACTATTTATTTTGGAAAACCACATTTTATCACAAGAAGACAAACATTTCTACTTAAAAATACAGCTGCCTCCTTTCTGGAGAAAAGCTGTCAACATTCAATGTCATCTTCTGCATCTTGAGTGAAATATTTGAAAGTCCCAGTTCCATTTTAATATGTGAGGCTCTTTTCCCTCTGTATGCAGCAGCAGTAGAGCAGTTTTATCCTCATTTAGAAGAGCCAAATGATGGATTTCTCCCTCCAAAAAGCTGAACAAAGCAAAGCTATAAGCTTTTCTCTTCTATCCATTTTCTCTAGCAACCTCCCATTCCCCATGTTTATGTGCCCAGCATTCATCTGCACATAAAATGTTGGTACCTGGTTCATCTTACGAAGGCTTGCACCTGATCCAGTGAGAAACTTTTCTGTTTTACTTTCTCTGTACAGCTACTTCCCCATATAAGACATCCAGCATTACTTATTTATTTTTGTTAACCTCACTCTAATATCATAGCCTGGCCATTTAAGGACCAAAGACCCAGGAACAGCCAGACCTGTTTACTAATCAGACCCAGCTGGGAATCTTTACAAAGAGCCTCAGGAAGGAGAGGAGGGCAAATGAGGGGAAGGATAACCTGTAACAGCAATAAGAAGTTGAAGGAAGGGATAGTTATTTTGCAGTAGTCCCTGAGGAAGGGATCTCCAGGTGGGAAGCCCTGTGGGTGGGACATGGCTGGGTAGGAAGCCCCAGATGAAAGTTTGTTTTCCTTTTGTGAATTTATGGTGGTTTGGCAAAAAATGGAAACCGGAGGGAAGGGCAAGAGCTTGTTTTGGGCATGGCAGATAATTCCCCAAGCTGGTGAGACAAGTTGCCGGCATACATACGCTTCCAGTAAATTTATTGACCACGGTTATTGAAAAGGTGATTTCACCATATGACCTGCAGCAAGGAACATTGACATTTGCTGGGTTTATGGCTACCAGCTCTGGCAGGGCACAAGTCTTCAGTGTCACTTCATTCACCTAAGTACTCTACTCTCATTGCAGCCAGTGTAACATCCCACTGGTGGGCTCAAACCTGGGACCTCTAGAGCTTGTTGCAGGAGCCTCTGCAGGTGGAACTAGAAGGCTTCCAGCCCAGGCTGTAGAGGAGACTGATTCTTTCCCTCTGTATGTGGTCTAGGTGCCACAACGTGAGACAGTGAACCACACCATAGGCATGTGGGTTACACCAGAACAGAACTAGTAGTGGTAGTGATACAATATATAATGCTCTTTTCTATGCAAGGGTACCAAATTAGTGTCCAGCCTCTGATAGTGTGCTGGGTGCGTTCAGAGCAGACAGGAGGACAATTCCATTCCTCAGCAAGGTTTTGGAACTGGTTTTGGTTCTGCTGTTGACGGAGGGGAAAACACCCCTCCACAGCAAAACTAACCTTTCAAACGTGCCTGTGAAAATGGAATCGTACTGAAACGTCTATTTCCAAACAAAAAGCCTGAGCTTTTAGGCCTGGGATGGGCAACCAGGAATAGTGGATGGGCTGCAGGTGTGGCCCTCCTTCACCTCAGGGGGCTGCAGCAGGACATGGCCCACTGGGGCTCCACCTATGGCCACACAGACCCCCTGTGTGCACCTCCTCCCCTGTGCACCTCCTCCCCCATTCACCTTTTGCACACTGGAGCTCTGCAGTTGTCTACTCCTCCCCCTGCCTCCTAGCACTTTCCAATCACACCGATCACTGGTTTCACGCTCTGTCCTGTCTCCTCCATTGCCATCCCAAGCTGGAACACCACAGATTAGCTGATTGCTAGTTTCCAGCTCTGAGAGGAGTGGGGACAAGGATGAAGCAGGTGATTCACACGGCTCTGAAAGTGCTAGGATAGAACGGGGGGGTTTAAGAATTATGGGGCTCCTGTGTCCCAGTATGTGAGCGAGGCAGCTGGCCGGGTGTCTGTAGACTGCAAGTGGAACCCCAGTGGGTCATATGCAGGCTGCAGGTTGCCCACCACTGTAGGCAGAGGTATTGAAAAGGCAGTGAGAGGGAGCGTGTGTTTGGCCTGGTGGTTAGGGAACAGCTGGGGATGTGTTGAGAGCCCTGCTTTGCCTGATTCTTAGTAACATTTTCCCCATCCCTGATCAAGCTATTCAGAAAACACACAGACTTGGATTTGGCTTGGGGAGTGATTTGGCTGGGGCTGTGTGGAATTTAAGCCGGGGACGGGGAGGGGAGCAGTTTTGCTGGGGCTGTGTGTGGGGTTTAAGCTGGGGATGGAGTGAGGAAAGTTTTGTGTTCAGCCCCCAGAACATGTAAAAAATTGCTATGTGGCCCCCCAATGAAAAAAGGTTGGCCACCCGTGGTCTGCAGCCTGGGAAATCGAAGCTGAAAGCTTCATAAACTTTGTCCAGATGTTCCCGGAGCAAGGTGTTTAAAGTAAAATAATCCAACTCTTCATTTGCTTGTGGATTTAGTGTGCATGGAAAAATAAGAGCTATTGGCGATGTGGGTGGCCCAGTCAGGATGGGTTTTAGGCAGGGGAGGGCTTTTTCTTTTTTTTTTCCTAAAATAAATTGCAAACTCTTTCTATTCCCCTCTTCCCTTTCACTCATTGTCTGGTTTTCTTGCCTTGAGAAGGGCTGTTCTGTAAAGCAGTTGGATCAAAGGGAACATATTATCTCTTTTTCCATAAAAAGTAGGGTTATATTTTAACAAAATATTTCTGGTGTCATAAGGTCTTTTAATGACTTTATAGTGCATCTTTTGAAAAAGAGACAGGCTTTTGTCTTCAAAACACTTAACACTCCTGGTGTTAGATCAGTGGGTTGAAAGACACAAGCCATTTTTTTATTCATCACGGTGCATACTTTTCTGCGAAGGATTTTTAAAAAAAATATGACTCCTAATGTAAAATATAGTTTTAAAAATCATTATGTAACATGTAGTTGTAAAATCATGGAAGACCAGGGTTGAAAAGTCTCCCAAGTCACGTTGGAGCAATTCCAAGGGCTCAGAGCAGCCACAGTCAAGCAGGACCAACCTCAACTAAACCAGGGCTCTGTCAAACCTGGCTTCAAAAAACCTCTGAGGATGGAGATTTTACTACCACTCTTGGGTAACCCATTCTAGTACTTCACTGCCCTGATAGTGAAATAGTTTTCCCTAATCCCAGCCTAGATCTCCCTCACTGTAATTTGAGACTATGGCTCCTTGTTCTGTCATCTTCCATGACTGAGAATACCTTAGTTCCATCTGTGGATGCCCCCTTCAGGGAGCTGAAGGCTGCTGTCAAACCCCCTCCCCTCACTCTTCTCTTCTGTGGACTAAATAAGCTCAAATCTCTCAGCCTCTTCTCATAAGACACGTGTTCCATCCCCCTCATCATTTTTGTCACGCTCGGCTGGGCTTTCTCCAATGCATCCACATCCTTTCTGCAAAATGGAACCCAAAACTGGTTGTAATATTCCAGATGTTGCCTCACCAGTGATGGATAGAGGGGAATAATCACTTCCCTTGATCTACCAGCAGTGCTCCTATTAATGCAGTCCAATATGCCATTAGCCTCCTTGGCTAAAAGGGCACACTGTTGGCTCATAGCCAGCTTCTCATCCTCTGTAATCCCCAGGTCCTTTTCTTCAGAACTGCTGCTTAGCCAGTCGGTCCCCAACATGTAACAGTGCTTGGGATTCCCCCATCCTAAGTGCAGTACTCTGCATGTCTTCTTGTCGAACCTCATGAGAGGGGGCACAGAAAAATAATACAGAAAATTGATTATTTTAAGAGAGCTACTAAGCTCATGCCTCGCGCCACATCAGCGCCCCAGCTTGTGCCAAGGCCAGTCAACTTTGGACACTCCTTAGGGGCACCATTTTCTTATGGGCACATATTTTCCAAAATGATACTGTAAAATAATATGCTTTGCACCAAAGTTTTTGTCTGATTTCTAAAAAGATACTTTCTTTATGAGGTCCATGGTAACGTCAATGTGGGAATCCCGTAAACATATATTTCCAGTTTTCAGGATGACAGTTTCAACCATGAGAGTGAGCCATTTAAAGGCTATTGTATTTAAGTTTAAGAATTGAAGTGGGAGAAAGTTAACTCCTGTATGAGTTTATTGCATGGTGAAGTCAATGTGGCCATCCGTTGAATGTATGTTTCAAATTTGCAAAATAACTATTTTCAGTAGATTTAAATTTAAAGATGACAGCCATTTGAATGACTGGGAAATTTCATCAGAGATTCAGAGTTTTAAACATCAGGTGTTAATGCTGTTGCCAAACATTCCAGCTGTGACTAGCTTGGACCTTATACAGTAAATTCATGAATATAATCTGGCTGAATCTTATCCAGATTTGGAAATTGCCCTATGAATATTTCTCTGCTTGCCAGTCACTGTGGCTTCTTGCAAAAGAAGTTTTAGGAAACTACAATTAATTAAGAACTACCTTCAAGCATCCATGGGTCAGGAGAGATTATCAAATGTGTCCTTCTTATCAATAGAACATGAGGTAGTGAATAATATTGATTCAATGCAATTATTGATGTGTTTGCCTCATTAAAACTACCTGACATGGTGATATTTTATAATTATATATTTTAATGTATAGATTATGTTATAATTATATATGCAATATTGACTCACTAGGGGCTGTCAGCAGAAGGGTTTGAACCTGTGACCACAGGGGCTAAAGCCCTGTGCCCTACCACAGTACGTAGTCTCAGTGCCTCTGGGCTTACATATGTATTACAATATATATGTATTTTCCCTTTTTCTACGAAATAACTACTATGAATATATAAACACGAGGGGCTGTGATTTTATATTCTTGCCTCAAGTGCAAAATCAGCTAGTTATGGCACTCTTCCTCCCTGTGCTGGTCCCAGCCTCCTTCACTTGCAGCATGTCTGTCAATGCTAGTGATGCCATTGGCCTTGCATTCCAAAAGCCATGAGGACTGAGACAGTATCTGGCCCAGGGTAATGGGCATAGATGGAGCAAGGTGGAAATTTGAACGTTCTGGTGCGTCTACACTTATGCAACCACCAGGAGTAGGCACGTTCTGTCCCTTCATTTCTAATTAATACAGCATCATTCAGTCGTAACTGATTAATGCCAAATTATTAGAGTGCTAATAGCCTCTATTAGATATGTATTTGGTGCATTCTAATTCTGTTCTTAACAAAAGCTGTATTAAATCCTCATTAAATACATACTGGAGAATCAAAACAAAAAGCAGTCAAATAGCACTTTAAAGACTAGCAAAATAGTTTATTAGGTGAGCTTTCGTGGGACAGACCCACTTCTTCAAACCATATCCAGACCAGAACAGACTGAATATTTAAGACACAGAGAACCAAAAACAGTAAGCAAGGAGGACAAATCAGAAAAAGATAATCAAGGTGAGCAAATCAGAGAGTGGAGGGGTGGGGGGGAAGATCAAGAATTAGAGTGAGTCAAGTATGCAGACGAGCCCCTATAGTGACTCAGAAAGTTCCCATCACGATTTAAACCATGTGTTAATGTTCCGAATTTGAATATAAATGTCAGTTCGTCCACTTCTCTTTCTAAAACGGAGCGATAATTTCTCTTCAGTAACATACATACTTTGAGGTCATTAACAGAATGCCCCATTCCATTAAAATGTTGACTAACTGGTTTGTGGATCTGGAGTGTTTTGATGTCTGTTTTGTGCCCGTTGACCCTTTGTCTAAGGGAGTTAGAAGTCTGTCCAATATACAAAGCATCTGGGCATTGTTGGCACATTGTTGCTAGTGAGAACCAAAGCAAAACAAAGGGAGGGGCAACAGATCAGCTGCCGCCATGACTGAGCGTAGTTCTTGTACCTCGCTGCCTGCGCTCTTTGAAAAACTAAACATACATAGTTCTCAACTCGAAAATATTATGCAGTACAGTAATACCGGGTTAATGAGAGGCTGGTCATAAGTACAAACAGTCGTAAGTTGATGTGTTTGTAAATCAGGGACTGTCTGTAGTAGACAAAGAGCTTTCAGTCTAGCTAGACAAGACAGACAATGGTTATTTAAAAGATGTGCTTTTCTTGGCACGAAATAATTGCAAGAAAATCAAATTCCATAATACTGAGAATTATAATGAATGGTTTGCATTAGTAATAGGGGGATGAATCCCTGTGTGTTGTGGGAAGGCCTCCACCCACCAGAAGAATCGTAGATGAAGTCCCAGCCCAAGTAAAGTAATGTCAAAACTCTCACTGGTTTCAATTTCACCTCAGATCTCTTTTGTATAAAGTGGAGAGGCCATGCCTGCTCTTTGGTAGCATGTCTTTTGTATCATAGAATTGCCTGGGACTAGGTTGTGTGCAGTGGGGCCAAGATCTGTGCAGATCCACAAGTCCAAACTGAAAAGCAGAAGCATGGCTTGTAGGCTGCAGAAGCAACCATGGTGGTGGTGATTCCTGTCCTCCCTCTGGGTTAGACAGTCTGGCCTGGGCAGAAGACTATCTGCCCTCAAATCTCCATAATTCTTCCTCACCAAGCCCTTGTGTCTCAGGAAGGCAGGTGTGTGGGCGAGGGAGTCAGAGTGCCACTCTGAAACTGTTGCTCAAGTAGAAATTGCAAATCAAATTATCTCCTAGTCCAATATTAATGATCTTAAAGTGGAACAGGTCCTCTGGTGATTACCTCACATACTTCCCCAATGCCTACTGACAGAAGGTGCCAATAATGTCACTTTAATCTTTTAGAATTTGTTCAGTACTAAAACAAACTGTCATGTCCTAAGTTGCCAGGTGTGTTTTCTGTGTTTCCAGCCTATTTAAAAGTGATATACTAGAGGTTTGCAGCTCGAAGCATTCCACATGTGCTGCCTCCGTAACATCACGAAGATCCGCTGGCAAGACAAAGTGCCCAATCTTGAGGTCCTCGAGAGAGCCCAGGTGACAAGCATCGAAATGATGATTATGAAGTCAGAACTTTGTTGGACCGGTCATGTCAGCTGCATGGATGCCAACAGAATCCCTCGCCAGCTTCTGTATGGTGAACTCTCCCAGGGCATCTGGCGTATAGGTCGTCCACGGAAATGCTACAAGGATACCATCAAAGCCAATCTGCAGTACAGCAGTATCAAACCTAGGGACCTTGAGGATGCCGCCAGTGACAGAACACGGTGGCATGCAACAGTCAGAAATACTGGCATTGCCTTTGAGGAAGACCGTTGCCGGCGTCTACAAGAAGCACGTGAACGACGTCACGGAGCATCAGCAATGCACAGCCCACAGATTGCAAGCTTCCCATGCACCATCTGCGGCAAAATGTGCACTTCTAGAATTGGCTTATACAGTCACCAGAGGGCACACCGTGAGACCAGTAACAGATGATCTGCACAGATTTGTCATCATCGAATCAATGGACTACCATTACTAGAGGTTTAAAGCAGTGGTGTCCAAAAGAAATTGAATGGATCACCGAATGCCCCACTCCCCTGAGCCAGGTGCTGCCTCTCATGCCAGGTCTGCTCTCCCCCCCGACCCCCAGACTGCTAACTGGAGCCACTGCCACGCAGCTGGAGCTGCACTGCCACGTGAGCGCCCCACACGGGAGCTACACTGCGTGATCCACGTTGCCCTGTGGCTGCAGTCAGCACTGCGCGGGGCTGCAGGAGTCTGCACCTTGGATCCATCTCTACCGCTGCCACCACGCTTTTGTTCCACCAAGTGGTGAGACACGTATGCGGAGCGGCGGGAGGAGCACCCCACCTGTGCGGCTCTCCTGAGCTGCATTTGCCACATCCTACTGCCCTGTTTGCCACATGTGACCAACAGAGAGTGTATTGGGCACCACAGGTTTAAGTTATACTTGTTTTTGCACTTCTCAGTTCATCATCAGATTAACCGTCTTTAGTATTTTGCAGAACAAGCAAAAGCACCTCACTGAGAGTACAGTCACCACAGTGAAAAGACAAATAAGCTCTTCACTCTAACATGCTAAAAATATAGTTGAGACACCTTTGATCTCAAGCTGCGTGATAATATAGATCTTGTTGACGGAGCAGATCAGCAGCTGCTTTTTGGATGTCCTCCTTTTGGCTATGCTTGTCTTTCTGGATCTGTGAGCATAGCCAATCCCAGGAGTTGGAAGATCAGAAAATGAACCAACAGTAGAGTCACAAGATTGATATTAAAGCCGTGAGTTGTTGAAATTGACTCTTATGATTTTTTGAAGGGTGTCAAGTTTTTAATTTCTTTTTAACTCATAGGAGACTGTCTTCCACTGTCCTACATCTGCTTATTCTGTTCTTCCATCCCTGTCTGATATATCTTGTCTCTCACCAAAACAGGCAGCACAGCCTAATGCTAAGTGCAGAGGACTGGAAGTCTAAGGTTTTTGTAAGGCACATATCAGCACACTATCTAGGCCCCGATCCTGCAGGCAGTCGTGCACATGCTTGCTTTTACTCTGTGAGGCGTCTCAGTAAAGTCAACAGAATGGCTCGGGCTTGTCTACAGTAGCTCCCTACTTTGAAGGGAGCATGGTAAGTAAGGTGTTGGGAGTTTATTCATGAAGTGCTGTGCTGCATATGCAAAATTTTGAGGAGTAAAGGGACTTCGAATTTGCCGCAGCACTTTGAAGTACCGGCGGGTGAGCTGCGGCTAGACGCGAGCTGGCACTTTGAAGTTTAACACTTCAGAGTTGCTGCGGGGGGCATGGGGGTGGGGAATTTGCTTAATGAAGTGCTGGATATGCACCGCAACGCTTCATTAATAAACTCCCAACACCCTACTTACCATCCTCCCTTCGAAGTAGGGAGCTAGTGTAGACACGTCCCTCATGTGCTTACATTAAATACGGGTGTAAATGTTTTCAGCATCATGGCCCAAGTGCTGAGATTAAGAATTGGCTACGAGTATGGTTTGGATACTATTCCTGGCTGGGCCACTCAAGTCCTTTGTGACCTTGGCCAAATCACTTAACCATTCTGAAAAGAATTATTGTAATAGCCCTTCTTAAAAATAAGTTGACTCTTAAGTAAATATTTTTTGAAAGATGACTTAAAATTTGTGAGTCATACTTTCAAAACAATTTCCTTGCAGATTAAACCCAGAGATTCCTCCATTTCTCCAAATCCTCTCGAGGCATTCATGGTCAGTTAAGTGAAGGAAACCAGAGGTTTGAGCTAAGCGCTTCCTGAGAAGGGTCTAAATTGGAGGTGGTAATGCTCAAAGTCTTGCAGAAACCAGCCTCACTTGGCTTAAGCCAGACAAGCGGAGGTGGGCTGTGGGGTGGGGTTGTTGGACAGTACAATAGTGCATTTTGCCATTTGGTGTTTCCTGTGCACAAGGTTAGCAATGAGTTTAGCATTTCTTCACATTTTTGTGAAACAAAACACTTGAAATCAATTGAATATTGTGAATTTAATTTCCATTATTTTTGAGGCAGTGCTAGAAATGTGTTCAGATAAAAAAAGCTTGTCAGAAGAGGAAGCGGCTCACTTTTCCCAGATAAAGGAAGCTTTTCATCTTTTATTAAACGTTGAAAATGGCTAAAAGATATTACCTCAGAGTGGTTTAATTTGAAGAAGCAAACTGATACATGTTATTAATTAGGCCATTAAAAACCTCATTTGGGTGTAAATAAGCGTGGGTCATTACATCTTAAAGTACAGTGTCAAAATGAAGCTTGAGACCTCACATTCTTTAGTACATGTTAATTCATAACCTTAAAAGTGGTTAAAATAGAATTAATACTGAAGATTTTCCTATTTTGGCTGAGAAAATGTATGTGTACCAGTAAAGAAGGCAATCTTTCTAGTCAGTGTTTACTTCATACATGAGCACTGTCTCAGGACTACACTAGGCCCAGCAGGCAGTCACTGAGCACACATGAGACACATAGGCTATGAGATAAAATTGATTTTAAGTCAGTTAGCCTGATTTTTCCAAGTGCCTGTCCTCACTGTAAATTCTATTAGCTCGATTTATGGATCGCTAAAATCGACATACTATGGAAATCCTAACATCCTAAAATCGTAGTAACCTGACGGGTGTAGCGTTCAGTTCAAATTTACAATTCCAAATGCAGGGTAGTGAGGATGCGCCGTGTCTTTATATCGAATTCATTAGCTTGCACAGGTGTCCCATATGTGCCCCACAGTTCTCCTCTCTGGCCTCTTACATCTCCACTGCTCTCCGGTGCAGAGGAATTAGGCAACTGGAAGACTGTTACAATTCGGCGCCTGGAAGCCTGTGGCTGGAGGGTCATGAGAGGCTGAAAAATCTTTCTTTGTCTTTGCTAGGAGCGCAGCCTAAGTGTCTGTGGTTCTGTGTATACCCCTGCTAGCTGCATTTTTCTGTGCTGCCTGGCACCCGCTGCTGGCTTCCTGTACCATGTGTCAGCTAGGCTGTGGGTGGGGGTCTTGCTTGTCTGGTGGGATGAGAAACTTCTTTTCAGCTGTCTACATGTTGTTCTGACCCCCCACATCTCCTCCCTTCCCTCCCCCTGGAGGCACCACACAGTCTGGAACATTCCCGTACCCAACTGCATCATGTGGCTTGAACTCAAACCGATAGAAGGATGTGCTGCCAGGCAGATTGTGCACGGTGGGGGTCATGATTTTCTGGGGCTGGCTATAGCCCCGAGCCTTTTAGCGGCCGAAGGGACTTCTCCCTTAGCAGTCACGATTTTCGGGGCTGGCTGGAGCCAGGGGTCTTTTAGCTGCCCTGAGACATACATGTTTCAATGAAGGCAACGTAGTAGCTATACAATTACCACAGTTCTCAAAGTAAGGCTTGCAGCAGGGAATATTCTTGTCTGAACGGTCATCTTTTGCAGGTTCAAATCTGATTGTAGTGTAAGGTCTTTTAGCCACCCTGAGTCATAGCAGTTTCAATGAATCATTCAGTTTTCAGCATCACAACTGTGTTTACTTAAACATAA
Organism: Carettochelys insculpta; assembly: GCF_033958435.1. Taxonomy (NCBI): domain Eukaryota; kingdom Metazoa; phylum Chordata; order Testudines; family Carettochelyidae; genus Carettochelys; species Carettochelys insculpta. The sequence continues at coordinate 17,643,302 of NC_134150.1, forward strand.
GGGTCTTCTTTCGTAAAAGGCCTAAATCCATGTTCAGGTTCCAGAAAGAGCCTCCATGGGCAGTCACGATTTTCGTGGCTGTCAAAAGTCTACTATCTTTTAGCCACCCTGCGCCATTACTGATGATTCATTTGAGTTTCAGGGTAGCACCCATGTCTACTTAAATATGCGATTTCTATTAAGGTTACCTCATACTTCCCATGGTAAGACCCTATATTCAGTTGTCTAGAGCTTTACCAAACTGAAAATATCCCTAAGCCAGATGTAGGCCTATTAAACCACATTACACCATGCAAAAAGGCTGGAGTGGTATAAAGGGCACAGTGTGTATAAGGATCTTACCCAGTGTGTTTGTCAGCTTCAGAGCTTCAGCCTAGGCACAAAAATTCCAGAAAGCATGCTCTAGTAATATACACAGTTGAGGAAACTGAAAAATTTCATTCCTGTATCTGGCCTCCAACACTTCCCTTTTGTTGCCCAAACAAGTCCTAGTAATTTCCTGACAGTATCTAAGGTACGAAAGGGACTATTGAGACATCACTGAGGCATAAAAAGGTCAGCACTTGCAAGGCCTAATTTTAATCCCATGTGTAACCATCATGATCATCTCATCTGACTTCCTCTGTATTAAATTCTAACCTTAAGAAAACCTGCAGCATTTGCTTAGACCTACCTGTACAGTAAGGTCTCAGAGTACGCAGATCCAGAGCAGGCGACAATACTGTTACTCGGCTGACCCCCGATTCATACTGTATACAGTAAACCCTCAAGGTGTGCCAAGGTGCGGTGGGAGGAGATTCCTCTCTCAAAGGGGAATAGAGCTGGAAGTAGCCAGCTGTTCCCCTGAGTTCCACTGGGATGGGGGTGAGGGCTCCAGCCACTGCCACACACCCCGGCTCCACTCACTGTTGCGCCCCCCTGCTCCTGCCTCTGCCACGTGCCCCAGCTTCAGCCTCCGCCAAGCGCCCCTGGCTTCAGCCACCACCGCAGCCCAAGATCCAGTCACCGCTGCATCCCCCAGCTCCAAACACCCCCCACCCCCCCCGTCCTGGCCCCAACCCCTGCAGACCTGTCTCCACCCCCCCCGCCCCCCGAACCTGGCTCAACTCCACCCCTCACTGCAGCCATAACCCACCCCAGGCTTAACCCCCCTGGCCCCTTCCCAGACCCCAACCTACTGCCCAAGCCCCTGACTTACATGAACACAACCTTTGCATATCTTGAGGGGACTATTGTACTTCGGATAGCATCCCTACAGAACAGCTTCAGTCCATTCTGAAGTAAGCCAAGCAAAATGAGAGGAGAGACAGAAGAAGTACCTCTAGACTTGAATATCCTCAAATGTACTTTACTCTCTTCTTTTTCTGTGGTTCCTCTTCAAAACACTGATAGTTAGGTTCTGGCTGACGAGGACCTCCAACATACAGCTTAAACTGAAATACACTGCTCAGAGCGAGAATAAATAAAGACTTGTACTCACTGGCAGCATTAGGGCTGTTGCCTCACTGCTATAGTTCTGTATCCATTTGCAATTATTCTCAGGACCACTTGCTGACCCCAAAACAAACGTGAAAATTCCCATTTTGATGTAAAAACTGGATCTTTTAAGAACCACATTTAAAAAAAATTAATGTTTTCTTACTCAAAATAAGTTGAGTAAAATTGGGTATAATGTCTCTTAGAAAAGATCCAATAAAATTTGGATCTCAATCCAAGTCCAGATTTAGACTTCTCTAAAGTTTACAGGGAAATAAAGTCAAAGTTTTAGTTTCACAATTTTAAACATCAGGTACTTGATACTGAAAATGGATGTTCAAGCTCTTGATTAATGTAAACCAAACTCTCTACACCTATAAATGTAGGCCTGTGTATGTGCTTCACATGCAAACTCATTTCTTCCTTTGTGTTCAACAATCATCTCTTAGTAAGAAGACTTACAAGACATAATGTTTAATTATGGAAACACTAGAGTAAAAATATTTTCTCTTGTACACATGAGTAGATTAAACCGTTGATTTTACGGACCCCAATTTAGCAGGCTTTGGGAACAATGGAAAAACCCCATTATTCCTGAAGTCTGCTGGGGTCCATAAAATCCTAACTCCTTACCCCTGCAACAAAAAAAAATTAAGGGACTTATTGGTGCCATGGCCTGGAGGAGCCACCGCCTCCTTCACTGGAGTCGCCATGCGTTCCTCTCACCAAGAGTGGGGTGTGGACATGGGCAGATGGCACTCATGTATGCGCCCTGCCCCTAGTGGGAGGAGTGTGTGGCAGCTGTGGCTCCTCCAGGCCACGCATGGCGTGGTGCCTCCAGCAGCTTGGTGAGGCGCTTCCAGCCATGGTCCAGCAGCTCCAGCCATGCGTCAGGCTCTGGTGGTTCCAGGTCCAGCGGTGGCACCTGGTGAGTTGCCGGCTTCTATTTATTTGTGGGGGGGGGGGGGGGGGAGGAGGAGCAGGGACTAGGGCTGGGGGAGCCTGGGGGGGGCAGTAAACCCTCATTTAATGGACTTTCAAGAATAATGGACACCCCCGCCCCCATTAGTCTGTTAAATCGAGGGTTTACTGTGCAGCATGAAAAATACTGTGCATAGTCTATACACATGGCCCGGGTTATTACGGTTACACAGGAGAAATAATTGTTCCCATTGTACATGTTGTTTGGAAGTGTATGGCACATACATAATCAAGCATGACATGAGAAAATTCATCAAAGGATATTTAAAGATACCTTTGGGAGCCAGTGAGTTTTCTGATGCCTCTACAGACAGAGGACTAATTGCATCTGCATAATGCAACCATTTTAGATGGGTTATTTTCCAGTGCTTTTATCTTTTCTTCAGCGTATTAAATATTTACTATACAAAGAGGAATTGGTGAAGGATGTCAGATAATTAAAGGTTAGTCAATCAGAAATGATTGAGTGGTTTAAATAACCACAACACTTTTCCGTTTTAGTTACATACTTGTTTATATTGATACTACATTACGACTGCAATGCGTGATTGCTCCAGCCGTGTTAAGGGCCGGTTGTTTCCAGTGTTGCTGAATAGATGTCTGCTAAAAGACAGTTACTACATCAAACGGCTTGCAATGCTGTCAAAGCTCTCATGTGACTTTTAATTATCTGATCAATCTTGCCTCTGCCTTTTTAAATACTTTCTTTTAAAATTTAGGGTTAATGTAACATATTAAATAGACTAAATCACTGGTCACTGTTGCGGTACATATTGTAATCTTTATTGTTATAAACCCAATTGATTTTGATGCAGATACAAAGATTTCCTTTGAAATCATGTACACACCAGGCCCACCTGAGTACATCCTTAGTGAGATGAGAAGAATCAGTGGAGTTAATTGAGTAATAAAACATGCCAGGTGGTATGATTATCATGCATTGAACACCCATTGAGAATTATGAGGCACATGCTATGGCTGAATTCCTTCACTCCCCTGGTAATTGGAGTGTCTCATGTTAACAGTATGAATTGTCTGTTTGTAATTATTAAAAAGTTAATAATAATGGGACAAATATGTAATTTCTTACCTAAATTGATGCCTTTTCTTGAACAGCGATTTTGTGTTTTGAGATTTCTGCCGTGTGGGAGGGATTTTTTTTGTTTGTTTGTTTGTTTGTTTGTTTGGCTTTATTAATTTCTAGTAACTGTTAGGTTCAGTCTGAAACAAATATTTACCATGAATCTTGGAAGGTGTAATACAACACACATATACACTGGATCCAGACCTACTCTCACAAAAATTTTCACAGGAGCAGAATCAGGCCCTGTTTAGTAGTAGTTTGAGAATTTTCTAGGGGAAACTTTTGAGAGTGTTTCTAGGGCCTCAATTTTGTCTGGTGCTGTGCAATCTCTCCTCAGCCAAGGAAGCGCTTAAGGGTTTGTTTAACCTTGGGTATGTGAGGAGTTCCAGTAGGCTTAAGAAGCTTTTTTCAAGTGCTTAATGGTTTTGCCTGATCAAAGCCTGAATGTTTAACATCCTGCAGGTTAAAGCCCTAGATGGGAATGCCAGAAGAATGTAGCTTGGGAGGAAAAGTTTGAAAAGTACCTGATTTTTTTCATCGTGTTTTGAAACATATAGGCTGTGTCTACACGTGCCCCAAACTTCGAAATGGCCATGCAAACGGCCATTTCGAAGTTTACTAATGAAGCGCTGAAATGCATATTCAGCGCTTCATTAGCATGCGGGCGGCAGCCGCGCTTCAAAATTGATGCTCCTTGCCGCCGCGCGGCGCGTCCAGACGGGGCTCCTTTTCGAAAGGGCCCCGCCTACTTCGAAGTCCCCTTATTCCCATGAGCTCATGTTATTGTTTGCTAAAGATTCTTTTAGGCAAAGCGATTTATTGATTAATGGTAAATTGGAAACGGGATCCAATCGTCGATCTTACACTTGATCCTGTCATTGATCCTGTCGTTACACTTGTGGATGGGCCTGATATGTCAATTGGATCACACTCTAGATCAGGAGTAATTCCTTTGGGATGAATAAAGTTAATGCTGAAACAAGTGAGTGAGTCAAGCTGTATGGATAGGTGTACTGGAACTAGGGTTACGGAGGGTGTGGCAGCATCTCTGGCTTGAATTGCTTTCCTTCAAAGACAGGGTTTACAGTTTCGTTCAATGGTTTTCAGTATAAAATGTAATAGTTCCAATGCCGCTGCTTGTGTGTGTGTCAAAAAGAGCACGAGCCTAAAACTTCTAACGATCTTAATGATTCACTGTGGGAATTGTAATGGGTTTGTAACAGGGTTTTGTAATGTAATTGTAATGGGTGTGCTGTGGCTTGGAGAGCAATTCCTTTAAGGAGCTCAACACTGTGCATAGCTTTTGTGAATGATGCCCTCAGTGAGAAACTATTAATGTGCCAGAGCTTGTGCCAGAGCCTTGTATGCAGAATAAACCTCAATAGAAAAATGACAAGAAGCATTAGTGTTTGAAACTTTAGATCATGGCAAGGTCCCAAGAAGATCTAAACCCAGATCACCCGGTTAGTAGAACATTTGATCTTTCTGTGGATCCTGAGGCCTGATTTCCCCATTCTCTATCATAATGGTTTAAATCAGGAGTAACTACTGAAGTCAGCTGAGTCACAGCCTTGTAAGATTTGTGGCTCTTAGGAGAGAGAAACAGGCTTTTATGTTACAATATTTGTCTGTTGTAATCTTATCTAATTGTCCAGACCAAGTTTCAAAAATGGACATTTTTTGTTCCTGTGTAGTACAGGTTGAACTTCTGTTGTTTGGGACTGTTGGGACCTGACTGATGCTGGATCAGAGAATTTGCCAGACCACAGGAGGTCAATATTGTCTAGCTCATCACTAACACTTTCAGTGCTTCCTGGGCTCTGAGAAGACATTTAGAGGCAAATTACAGCTAAATAACAGCACAGAGCACAGGGCTGGTGGCTGTAAACAAACTTTACAGGGCCACAGGAAACTTGTCCACAGCCATGATAAGTGGTTGTCCTGCTTCTTAAAACATGCTGAATTACAGATGTTGGTGGATGAGAGGGTTCTGGATTAGAGAGGTTCAATTGGTAACAATATGTACTTTAGCATCTGATTTATAGACACTGTGATATTGGATTAGCCATACAGACCACTGGTCTTTCTCCTCATCTATTGTTCTTTTAGTCCTTTATAATCCACTGCCTCACATTATTAAGTTGTTTGTAAGCTATGTCTGCTTAGTATGGCTGGCTGTCTCCTCCCCCACTAGTGGTGGCTAGGACAACTACAAATTGAGTCACTATAGCCTTGACTTGAGAGATGGTTCTTTTTGCTCAGACGATAGAGGCTCATGTTTTCACAGATAGGGGTCTCTGGTTCAAGGTGCACTGCTGATGGCCCATGCAGTGGTGCTATCATTACAAGGGCTCGGTTGAGGCCATTCATTATAGAGGGTGTCCCTCAATTTTGGGGCTATTCATGCATCACTCTTTAGCTAGATACTTTCCTTCAGAATTGTTCTCACTGGTGACTTCTCCAAACTTAGCAGGAACTCACACGTTTTCCTCCCTGATGTTTAAGATTCCTGAGCTGGTAGAACAGGTCTTCACTATTTCATGGTTGTGTGTGTGACAAGGTAAGTGGCACCAGGATTGCTGATTCAGAAGCATTTATTGCACAACCTCTTCAGCTTTTCTCTTCCCTCACTCTGTTTTCTTAAAGCACTACTGCTTTTGAACCATCTGGGAGGCCTGTTCCATCCAATTTGAAAATCCTTCTCACCCAAAGGAGTGGGTAATTGCCTTTAAAAAAAGTCCTCCAACAGTCAGAGTAGCTGTTGACACTGGCAGGTGAGCCATACCTCTCCACAAGTTGTCTGTCTAGCTGTAATCAGTTGTCAGGTCTGGGGGCAGAGGGCCATCCCTGACATCAAATCTTTTAAATCCCTTCAGCTTGTTCCTTCCCACGCAAGGAAAGCCTGTGATGGCATGTCTACACAGCAGCCTTATTTCAAAACAAGCTATTCCAGAAGAGCAATTCTGGAATAGCTTATTTCAGAATAACACTGCTACACACAAAAATGCATTTTTAAATAGCACTTAGCTATTTTGAAATACAACCTCTACACATTTCAAAATAGAGCCATTGGACACACTATGGCTTATTTTGAAATATTTTTCAGGAAGATGGGTTCTTTTGAAAGTGGGGTTTGTTTTTGAATGAACCCTGTCTACACTGCTTGTTTGTCTTCTGAAAACAGCACTTTCGGAAGAGTTGCCACAGTTATCCAAATGAGGTGCGCAATACGTAAATCAGCACCTCATTTGCATTTCTGATTGGCCGCATTTGCATCCCCCTTCAAAAAGGGCAATGTAGTGTAGATACAGACAGGCTAGCACAAACATTGGAACTCTAGTGGCATCCAGTGCTTCAGAGAACTATATGGGACACTCAGTGTAGGATGCGAGAAGATTTTGTAATGGTCGAGAGTGCAGTCCAACCCCTCTGTGAACCCTCAGAAGAATCTAAACAGACCAGTCTGTGCAAAGTGAAAAGCTGCAAAACAACTAACCCTGCCATGGCAACAACTGCAAAACAAAGTGCACTTGCCAAAACTTCAAGGCTACGCTGGCAGTAGGCCACTAAAGAGAGTGATAGTAATGCATAGGCAATTTTAAGCAATCTTATGTAAATGAGTTAAGCTTTATTAGTTAGTGTTAGGAGGCCTGTTACAGAGCCTCTTCCCCGAGCGAAGCTCTGATGCGTCGGGTTTTCCCCCACTGGTGACTGCGGCGTTTCCGGGGCTCCCATCACGGGTGTCATGCTTTCAATAAACCAAATATAGCACTCACCGCCTGGGTGCAGCCTCGTTTCTGGGGAACCTGAGCCTGGTTGGTTACACTCAGGCCTCATGGTGGTGCTTGAGGATGATTTTTGTTGTGACTCTTCCACAGACTGTTCCAGTGCTGGGAATGCTCAGTGTGTTCATTCACAGTCTCACAGGGATCCCAGTTACCATAAAGGATTTTCCTGCCTTGAAGCCTTCTGCTTTTCTCCAAAGTGCTCCCCACCTTGTAATTTAGAGCCTGCTCCATTAGGTGGGGCTGAACTCCCTGCTCAGTGGCTGACCAATAACTTGTGTACTGACTTTTCCAGATCCCACCAGTGCCTCCATTTGTAGCTCTCCTCCAAGGTGCAGCTCAAACATGCTGCCTACTACTTGGAGTAGCTTCTTCTACATCTCTACACTGGGCTGAGTCCTGTGTTGTTTCTGTGATACCTCGTGCCTCCACCCAGGGTGACTTCTCATTATGCCTGGCTCTGCAGGGATCGCTGTGTCTTGGGAAAACATATACCACTGCTTACATGGAGCATAATACCTGGTACACAAGACACAATAAAATACATCAACACAGACCCCAGCAAAGGAATGCCACAACCAAAACATTTCAGTTAGTTAAAACTTTATTGGAGATGGGATCTGGGGAAGGGAAGGGAAAGAGGGGAGGGGATGGAAGGGCTAGTCTTAACTAATATCAAGAAATCTCCCAGTGCCCACAGCTTGGTCCCAAAGCTCTGCTTCCTCCTTGGCACGTGCTTAGCTACTGAGGATAGATAAATAGGTGAGTGCTGCTGCTCTCTGAATGTTGGCCAGCTTAAACCAAAAAAGTAGCCCTCTTTACATTGTCTTCAACCCAGTACATCTTCGTGATCTAGCAACCTGTTGTGTGTGTACGTCAAGGGAAAGAAAGCAGCAGCTCCTGGTGCCTTATGCTGTGTCTGCACTACAGTGATCATTCAAACTAAGTTCTTCTGGGAGACCTCTTCTGAAAAAACTTCTTTCTAAAGAGCACATCCACACACAAAAAAGCTGATGGAAAGATCAATCCACTCTTTCTCTAGCCAACATCCACGCAGCTCCTGCTCTTTTGAAGGAATGGGCCAGAGATCGAAAAGTCTGGCAGCATGAGGACGGCTCTTCCGAAAACAGGGCCCATGGAGCACCTCCACACAAATTTTTTTGACAGACGCTTTCAAAAGGGGGCACTCTTCCTGAAACGCAGCGGAAGACAGCTTCGGGAAGAAACGCCACATTCTTTCGGTTTCGAAGCGGAAGAACGCGTTTTGTGTGTGGACGCTCCACTTGTTGTTTCAAGAAGGGTCTGATTTTCTGAAAGAACTTGCTAGTGCAGACGTGGCTTTAGCGTGCAGCCAGGATGGGGAAAGTAAGTTGGATGCAGGGAGAGCCTGACGTTGCTCCTTGTTGCCTGCCCCCACTCCGCCACCCCCCGAAGAGGGCATGGAGGATCTTTGACAGAGATGAGGAGTGTCTGCGTACCGCTGCTCGCCACCCCACTAGCCAATGTTCCTCTGCTGGGAGGAGTCAGGGAGAAATGTGGAAACTGCACCTCCTGACGTGTCATCTTTGTGAGTTCGCAGAACTCCCCAGCCAGCCAGCAGCATGCGCCTTTGCACTGCTGCAAGGCCACGCCCCCCTGCTCCCTTACGGTGTCTTGGGTGGGCAGCAAGTGATCCATCCTTAAGGCCATCCTTGCTGCTTTTGCTATTAGCCTTTCCATGTGAACAACCCTACTGTCAGATCCTCTGCTGGTATGAAATGTTATAGCTTCAGTAAGGCAAAGAAATAACATCTGCCTGTAGCAGCTGAGGCTCTGGCCCACCAGTCATTGCAGTCTCTCCTCATCTGTAAATCTCACAACCTTTGTCAGCTTTTTTCTGAGCCTTTCTATGTCTTCAAGGCCTATTGACCAGAAATTTGGAAAAGTATTCCAGAAAGGGGCTGTTGTGATTGTGCAGAATAACACCATGAAAAATACCACACAAATATTGATTTGAGGTATCATAAATGGGGCTAAGTTGGCAAGAACTTCTTGTTGCACTAATCAAATGAGAAATACTTAATCTATCCATTTAAAATCAAATATTACAAGATGCACATAAAACACATTTGAAAAAAAATTCAGTAAATTCATTTTCTTTGGTTTTAGCCCAAATTTTTATTTGTTGACATTGATCAGCAAATAATTTAACTCCTAAAAAACAAGTTTCCAGTTTTGCAATATTTCATATTGGCAGGGAGCACTGGAGCTAAGTATTGATCAAATAACAATGGATAACATCTTAAAATTCCTTTCTTCACTAATCAATGCCCATTTGTACGCTAAAGGTGAGGTCACCAATATGGTACATGCATAAACATACAGGTTTAATGAAATAAAATGATATTCTGGAAAGGCAGTCTGGATGATTATTGATCAGCTGAGCAATTTACACTCTTGTTCATATCATTGCCTTTTCCTATTACACTGCAAGCTATTCTGTGAGGCCCGTCAGCCTGGAAGAAAAAGATTCAAAGCAGCCCTTACTTATGAACTAGCTAAAGACTTGTAGATAGCTAAGGACAGGCTGCCTTTTAAAACCTTCTGTTGTTAGAATGCTTTCAAGTCTGTTCTCTAGATTTTCCCCGGTCAATTAAACAGGTAATTCAAAAGCCAACTTTCTCTACTATGTGAAATGAATGGGAAACTTTAATCAAAGAAATTGTGTGTTAAAAATATTAAATCTGCAATGTTATTTATTTTGGTAGAAGAATCTCAACCAACCTTCTGTGCTATCCTCAAGCACAGTTCCCCATACTTCCCACTTGGACAAAAGCAATGTAATTTCTCAGAGTACTTTAATTAAATTGGTGACACTGTACATAGGTCAAATATTGAGTAATATTATTTACACCATTGTCTCCTTATAATATGAGATTAATGCCCACAATTGAATCTCTCTAATCTTCAGGTTTTTTTCTTTCCAGTTTTCCAAAATCTTGGGGAACGTTCACTGCCTTTGATCTTTATCAGTTCAGATAAATATATGTTGGGTGATAAATATTTCAGTTAAGATAAAATGGTCATTTTAAAAGGAAGCTCAAACAGGAGAAATAAAGGGTGAAATACCGCTAATGTTACTTACATGACTAGTCTCATAGATTACAGGGCCAAAAGAGATCACTGTGGTGATCCAGTCTGACCTCCTCCCAGAGAAATACCCCCGCAAGTAAAATAAATACTTTTTGTAACAAAATTATTTTTCTCTATTGTGTAATTACACCATATACTGGGACTTACAGGATGTTGCTTACAAGCCTAGGGCTAAATACAATTATTTGTAAAGAAAGTATATCTACATGGAAGCAACTGGGATTTTAAGCATGCAGGGGGTGGATAAAGAGGATGCTGGATCTAGTACCGTCAGCATATGTGGTGTCCCAACTGAAATCAAAGATGTTTCACTGGAGTAGCCAAGAAAAAAATTCTCCCATGTCTATCCCCAAGTCTTCAATAGTCAGTTGGGGAGAGTCCCCTTTCTTTCGAAACTAAGTAGAGTCTGACAGAGATTGAATACAAATACCTTGAGCAGGCAAAAGTTTAGGTACAAAAATCCCCGTGAAACTGGCTAAGCATTGGATGTTTAACTCAGACAATTATGGAAAATCTCAGCCATTGTATTCTGGGATTATTGAAGGAATGTTGTATGTAAACTTTGGTCAGAAGACCACGGCTGCTGTTGCTGCTATTGTACAGGTTAGACATGATCTGTTTTGAAAACCTTTAATATTAAGATATAGAATTTGCCTACGTGTCAAAATATGCAAAAGTCTGACACCATAAGCATGGAGCCACCTCTAAAATGCAGTGTAACCTGAACACGATTTAGCACGTAGTAGCCTTACAAAAAAATGGGTCATTGTTTTCTTTCTGAGAACACACAGGAGGTCAGATTCTGCTACTGTTAGTCATGAGGCGTAGCACCTGACTGCATGTAAAGCCCTAGGAGTGTCAATGAGACTGCTCATGTCGTACAGTACTACTCAACACATGAAAGAATGGCAGACTTTAGGCCCACATCAGCAGAAGGTCACACTGGAAATTCAGGCTGACAGCAATTTTTGGAAGTCTGTGTTCATGACTTTATGGGAACTAGGGACATTATCATAGAATCGCAGAACACTAGAATGGACCTCAAGGCGTCATCGAGCCCAGTTCCCTGCCCTCTTGGCTGGACCAAACACCATCTAGATCATCCCTGATAGGTGTCTATCTAACCTGCTCTGAAATATCTCCAGCAGTGGAGATTCCACAACCTCCCTAGGCAATTTATTCCAGTGTTTAACAACTCTGACATTTAGGAAGTTTTTCCTAATGTCTAATCTAAACTTCCCTTGATGCAGTTTAAGTCCCTTGCTCCTTGTCCTGTCCTCAGAGGCCAAGGAGAACAGTTTTTCTCCCTCTTCCTTGTAACCCTCTGGCTGATGTCTATGAAGATGGCACAGTGTTAACTTCATGTGTCTTTAATGAGTCAAAAAAGATTACAGCATCCAGCCGCATGGCTTGAGCTAATGTGGTATGAAAGATGTTTGAAATTAATGGATGAATTGTGGTCAGAATGAAAACCATCCCATCTTGTCTAGGATATTGAAAGGCTCGACTGGGGAGGTTCATGCTTCAGTGAAGGGCACCTTAAAAACCATAGCAGAAAGTGAAGGGAAAGAGAGGAAAAAGCCTAAATGAAACATGAGTAGGAAAGGATCAGTCAAACACTAGGGAGCAATCCAGGTACAAGATGGATCTGGCACATAGTTATTTCTAATGTTGCCGGTCTAAGGAAAAAGAATGGTTTTAAATGTGCTGTGGGCCTGAAACCAGAATGTGTAAAGTTGTTTAGTCTGACTTGCATAAAGGTTCAGTTGGTGACATTTGATAGCAAATGGTGACATTCATGGTCCCATGAAAATTGTATAAAAGTGGCACTTGGGCTGTAAAGTTAAATGGCAGTCACCCCTTCCTGACTATAAGAAAAGTGCCTATAATTAATGAAATATTAATAAAATAGCCCACCTATTTAATAGTTGCCTCAGAAGCTATGCTGATTAATTAATATCTCATCCTTATGAACTTCAAGCTTAAGTCATTTTGGAGTTTTACATATGGTAGTATTTAAATTGTCCTGTTTCCCTGATGATGTATTGACCCAATACTTTTCACTAACTAGAAATGGCTCAATAATTTTAATTAACTAGAAAGAGATTGTAACATTTTTTTAATGTATGGGCAGAAGTGCATAACTTTCAAAATAGCCAGAAAACAGTCAAAATATTAGGAATATAGGATATACATTGTGCATATATTCTGCAGTACTTGAGAGCTTATTATTAGTCATCTACAACACTCCAGCAACATTGAACTCAGTGATTGGGATAATTCAGGTATCTTTAAACATGGAAGTAAATAGTATCACCAATCTTTCTGAGAATTATCTGTGGGCAGTAGGTATTTTAATAATTTACTAATCCCTCTTCAAAAGATGCAGAAATAATTCTTATTAGGCTTAGCCAAAGAACATACACAGGGTCTCCCCAATATTTTAATGACCAGAAATAATACATTTGGAATAAGGTTTTCAAAAGTGGGTAGTGAATGTGTGTGCCTATCCTGAGTTACCTTCATGAAACCTTATTTTCAGAAAATACTGAGCATCCACCCTGAGAAAACTAGCCATTTAAAGTTGCCTCAAATTGTGAACCCAAAGTCACTAGTCATCTTGACCTTGGTTCATAATTATCTGAAATAGTCATTATTTATAAATTTTCAGAGACAGTCTGTAGATTTGCAGAGAGGCAAAATATTTTTGTGACCTTTTGTGTAGGAAGGAGCTGCCTGGCCAATTAAAAAATAGCACCAATAAAATGTAGCACATTATTATGGCTTATAAAAGAAAATAGAATATGGAGGAGATCACAGTTTGGATGATACCATCTAAAGACTTGTGAGAGGGGTATTATCCATAGTTGTAAGTATCTTGATAAAATACAAATGGATTAGCTATTGAAATAATTTTATATCCTATTAATTTTCAGGTCAGCGATATGGGTAATAAGGGATGTGTTTTGCACTTCTTTTTTGTGGTCATTCTGCTGCTTATTGCACTAATTAATTTTTAACATGCTTTACTTCAGTAGAAACCTTTTCTCTTGAAACATGCCACAAGGAGAAAATAAAGAATCTTGGAGAACATTGCTACTTACCTGAGCAAAATGTGTCATGATGAAGCAGTAACGATTATTTTGAACCAATATTGTGTTTGTTCATCTGCCAGTGGGAACCTATGCTGTTGAATGAATAAAATAATTCTAGCCATTCTGTAAGTACTTTACTTTCTAGAAAATTCCACTGTATTCTAAGAAATTCAATTCCCATTAGCCCTAGTGAGAAAACTGGTATGATTTACTTGGTAGTATATAATATTCCATCACATCAAAGCCTACTGAGAATTTGTAATTAGCTGATCATTAACCCAAGGAACGCTAATGACGCTGATAACACTATTAGTGTCTATCGGATCAATGCAGATGTTCTTCATGTGCTATAAATCCATAAGCTAAAACCCCCTTATGATTCTGCTGATAATTTGCTATGAAGGCTGACTAAACTTCTCTCCCCAGGGAATTCCAAGTTGTTGTTTTGAATTTAATTTGTTCAGTTATGCATAAAAAGTGAAACCATGGAAAAATTTTAAATGCAGGAGCAGGTCGGGGAACTGGCTAGCTGAGGGGACTGGTGATGGGCTATGGAGATTTTCACATAGTTTAAATCTGTTTTAGTTCAGGGGTTGCTGAAGTTCAGCAGGCTAAATGAAATGAGTTGGCAGATTAAGTTTGCATTGAATAAGAAGCCAAAAGCACAATCGCAAGCTGCACCCATGTGGGCAGTCCTAGCCGAAGGGTCCAATGGAGAGCAGATTACACTCTTATACCTTGAAATGGCCTTTTCAGGTCAGAACTGATGTACGGTGAATGGGAAATTTTGTGCTGCTTTCTTGTCTTTGCCCATTCTGCTGGTAAACAAACAGCAGCCTTCATTTTCAAGGGCTCTTAACCTGGCACAGCACTCACACAATTTTTTTCTATACATTCAAAACAGCACAACAGTGTGATTTTGGGTCTGTCTGTCACTTAGAGTCTTACTGGCTTGTGCCATCAGAGTCCATCACAAACTACACAGGACTGTGATTGTATGTGAATGACAGACCTCCAAGGAATGCCATTTCTTCTGGGAGATGCTACAAGAGCAATACACATCTGTATATGATGGGTTAGGTGGTGGCAAAAGGGGAAATTTGCTTGGGCCCAGTGAGCCAAAGGGTCCCAGAGCACCCAGCTGCTGCTACTGTGTCAGTGGTGGCCGCCAGAGTCCTGAACCCCTATGAACTGCTGCAGGAGCACCACTCTTTGCAGCTCTGAGGGATGGGAGGGGCCATGCCATGGTCTGCATGTCCCTAAGTCACCCACCATTCTAGGGCATGGAGCTGTCCCCCCAAACACACCTTAGTCTGGGGCTTGTGGTGGCGGTCAGCCCCACTGCCTGTATCCATGTAAAGAGTTGCCTAATTGATATGGTGTCAGTAGATGACACTGAATATGTAGCATTCATCCTTGGTTTTGTAAGGCCAATATACCTTCTCATTGTGTGCACTATGAATGGCGTCATTCCAAGGAAGTGGTGTCAGTAACACAGACGGTATTAGTGAGTTATTTCTGAACCAAAGCCAGAGAATGGTGATGAGCAGTGAGGTGTTTTGTGTCAAAACCAAGGCTTTGAGTAGAGCTGTGCAAAAGTGGCACCGTTTTTGGTAGTGGAGAGACGAGGTTTGTGACATTGGCCCAACTTCTGTTGGTGAGAGATGTGACCTTGTGAATTTACATGCTACTCTTTTTCAGGTCATACATTTTTGTATGAAAATTTTCATAATTTTATTCCAAGGCATATTGCCACCGTTGGTTTCTGTGGTATTCTTTACTTCCTACCCCTGGATTGTTATTGCTCTACCGTGGTATATCTTCAAAACATCCCATCACACTCATAAGATTTATTAGTAATTAAAGATTTATTACTAATTACTGTATATAGTGTTGTTACAGTCATGTTGGTTCCAGGCTATTGGAAAGACAATGTGGGTGAGATGATATCCTTTATTGACCCAACTTCTGTTTGTGAGAGATTAGATAGGCTGTTGATATTTTCATTCTTCAGACAGATGACCTGAATGCCCCCATAGATTTCTACCACAATTTCAAAATCCACAACTCATCTATTAAACTCTCTCTCTAGAACGCTACCACCCTAGCATCAACCAATATCATCTTTAGCAATGGAATCCTAGAGGCACAAATAAATGAAAAAGCCCACACATCACCACACCTATTTTCAGATATCAAGTAACAGTTGTAACAGACCACTTCATCTTTAAGTGTCCCTTGAAATATGCGTTAACTACTTATGCTAAACAATCTGTTCCATCTTCTATTTAGCTGTGACACAGAGTATGTTCACCGCACCTGAAGGACTGCGTAATCTTGAAAGCTTTTCTCTTTCTCAACAATTCTAGTCCAATAAAATATATTACCTCAACCACCCTGTCCCTCAAGGACCAATTGTGGCATTTATTACTGTTGGCTAGGCAAAGAAGGCTACTACAGGAGCAATGGCTATATATATCTACTGAAATAACGAAGTGTGTTTGTGTAAAACTATATATAACTCCATGGAACTACAAAAACAATGCTGATTCTGTGTTGTATATTAACAGTGCCTGGTTCTATCTAAATTTTTACTTTCTCTAATATCCGTACACTTACATACATAATATTTCTGATTATTAGAGATACTTTCTTTAAATAAGTGACCAAATAAGAGATTTGGGACTTCCTATCTTTCCCTCAAATGATGTCTATGAAGAATGTCCTAATCTGGATTCTTGAGGTTGCCAGACCATTGCAGTCATTTTCATACGATCCAGGCACTCTAACAAGACAGCATATAATAAATCCCACTTGCACAGATATACCTGGTCAGCATAAGGGTTAAGCATCCAGCCTCTCTGGATACATCTGTTCAAAGTCAAGCCCACAAGTGAACTATATGAGTGTTCTTCTATTAAGAAATATTTCCAGTTCCCTTGTCTGTCCTTGTGAATGCCCATGATTATTTTTATTTTGTTAGTGTAGTGCTGTGGACTCTCAGGCATGGACCAAGACTCCAGTGTGCTAAGCGCTGTACCAAAACAGAACGGCCGTGGCTACACTAGAGCCCCGCTCTTCGAAAGGAGGATGCTAATGAGCCATTTCGGCAGATGCTAATGAGGTGCTGCTATGAATATGCAATGCCTCATCAGCATAATGATAGTTGTGCGCATTTCGAGAGTGCTGCTTTTGAAACGCATGCTGCCGGTGTAGACAGGGCCTTTTGAAAGGACCCCCCTGGATTTCGAAAGCCCTTTCTTCCCAAATCCAAATGGGACAAAGGAGCTTTTGAAATCCAGGAGGTCCTTTCGAAATGCCCCCGTGTGTACCGTCGGCATGCGTTTTGAAAGCAGCACTTTCAAAATGCGTGCAGCTGTCATTATGCTAATGAGATGCTGCATATTCATAGCAGCACCTCATTAGCATCTGCCGAAGTGGCTCATTAGCGTCCCCCTTTCGAAGAGGGGGTGGGGGCTAGCGTAGCCTGGTCCCCGAAAAGCTTATCTTGCATGATTGGCTTGTGCAGGGAGAACCCTAGCATCATTTTGGCTGGCAAAGTTGGTTTTTTAAAAAGCAGCTTTTACAAAACGTAATGCAAGGAAGTAGAAAAACATCTGAATTAGTTCTGTTTGTATTTGATTAGTTTGTTGTCATTATTAGTATTTTTAAATTAAACAAAAATTCCTAAACTGCTTTCTTCCATGAACTTCCCATCATCACATAAAACTACTTTGTCTAGGGATTCAGAGACTTCAGCTGCCAGGTTGTATCTGAGTGCAAATTTTAATGACCAAGTTATAAACCTTGAACCTGGGGGTGTTTAACTCCAGGACATCTTTACTATAACTAGGCAAACAGGACTGCAGTAATAAAACACATCTTTGATATTAAATTATATAAGGCATTAAATAAATGTTTTAATGTTCTTTCCTGCAAGTGGCAGATGTTATGAATAATAACCCATAAAATCCTTCTGAATTCTAAAAAGGTATATTCCATAAAGCTTTCATATAAATCTTTAACAGAACTGTGGCACATTGAATAGCGTTTATAGTAAATCTCTAATAATATTAAACTCTTAGATTTAACTGAAACAGGATTTGATACTGTAAAGGCATTTTTTATGGTAGTAAGAACTTTTTTTTTTCATCCATATAATTTCACTGTAACTAGTTTAGGCTAAGAAAATGTATACCAGGTACGTATTGGATAACTGCAGCTTTCGTCCCACAAAGAAAGTTCATATAAATTAACACACATGGTTTTGCATGAAGTACTGTGGCACAGCTGTTGTTCATTTAAATAACAGAATGTAATATAATGTAGTTGCACAAATCAGAGACTCAACAACTGCGACCTTATCCTTTTTATCCTCAGAGTATCTATAAAAACAAAATAAAATATAAGTTACTAGAAAACTAGGCAGCTTTGAAAATATTATCCCAGGGGATCTCGGTGTTCAGTGGTTCAGTAGTGTTTAAGGGTGAAGACAAGAGCCAGCTGCAATAAACTGCTTCAATAAAACTTAATTAACCCCTCAGGCTTGCAGTTGCAGACTGCCAACAATGTGATGTGTGCCAGGAGATGATACCCCCAACCATTAAGGGGTTCAAGGGATGCTACAAGAGTATTTACATTCAGTGAGGATAAAAATGGATAATGCACATGTGAGAACGAATTTTGTGCTACATTGTGATTTCAAAAACAGACTGTAGTCTATTTTTCTGCTCTACAAGCGCTACCCTTTTATAACAATACTGGGTAGGACAGTCCTCTGGAATCAAGATATAATGGAAAAAATATGAAAGGATACATTGAGGATTATTTTTCCTCAAACTAGATAGCAATAAGGGCCTGTGACTAAAACAAGGTGCTGCAAGCAAAGATAACTGAGAAACATTGCTCAGATTGGAATGAATAAATAACATTTTATTAATTAGAATGAAAAAGACAATATGAACTAAGTAAAGTGAACCTGAAATCTAGTCCTCAAAATTTCGAGGAGTAAAGGGACTTTGAAGTACCCTGGGCACTTGGAAGTACCGGTGGGTGAGCCATGGCCAGACGCCAGCTGGCACTTCGGAGTTGCCATGGGGGGGTGTGGAATTTGCTTAATGAAGTGCTGCCTATGCACGGCAGCACTTCATTAATGAACTCCCAACACCCTACTTACCATCCTCCCTTTGAAGTAGGGAGGTAGTGTAGATAAGCTCTAGTTGTAGCACATTTTCCACCCTGGTTGATCTCAAAATCTGTCATATAAAGAGATTGATACTGGATCTGAATCTGAGGTGTGTTCCAGTGCAAGAAACTCCCACTGGAGTCAATTGTGACACAGTTTTGAACCACTTTGCACCACTTCTGAACTACAGCTTAACAAATTAAAATGCAATGAATGAGAGAGAGACAGGGACAGAGAAATGACTTAAGGCCTGATCTTGCAAAGACTGACAGGGTCAGTGCTTACCACAGTCATGCATAGACCCACTCTTATAGCAAGTCAAATACTCAACAGAAGGTTTTGACAATTCAAAGCCCTTAGACACCAAGAATTGCACATCTACTGTGGTTTTCAGGAACTTAGGTTTACGTATCTTAACAATCAGCTCCTTCAGCGACATAGAGATTCTTGACTTCATGCTGGGCCCCGGCTCAGTTTTTCTGCGGGTGTAAGGGTGCCACACAATGAATCTAAGGTAACCAGATGTCCCAGTATTATCAGCACCATCCCAACATTAGATGCTGAATCTGAAAACGTGCACTTAGTGTCCAGTGTCAGTCAAAAAAGCAAATTGAATGTTGGGAATCATTAAAAAAGGGATAGAGAATAAGACAGAGAATACCTTATTGCCTTTATATAAACCCTTGGTACACCCACATCTGGAATATTGCATACAGCTATGGTTGCCTCATCTCAAAAAAGATATCTTGGCATTGGAAAAAGTTCAGGAAAGGGCAACAAAATGATTAGGGGTATGACATGGCTACCATATGAGGAGAGGTTAAAATGCCTGGGACTTTTCAGCTTAGAAGAGAGGAGACTAAGAGGGGATGTCTATAAAATCATGACAGGTGTTGAAAAAGTAAATAAGGAAAAGTTATTCACTTATTCTCATAACACAAGAAATAGAGGTCACCAAATGCAGTTAATAGGTAGCAGATTTAAAGCAATCAACATATTGTATTTCTTCATGTAACACACAGTCAACCTGTAGGATTCCTTGCTATTGGATGTTGGAAAGCCCAGGGCTCAAAAAAGAACTCAATAAATTCATGGAAGATAGGTCCATCAATGGCTATTATGAAGGATGGTTAGGAATGGTGTTCCTAGCCTCTGTCAGAAGCTGGGAATGGGTGACAGGGAAGGAGTCATGTGATGGTTGCCTGTTCTGTTCATTTCTCTGGAATACCTGGCATTGGCCAATGTTGGAACACAGAACACTGGGCAAGATGGACCTTTTGTCAGACCCAATACGGCCGTCCTTATGTTCTTGTGTTTGTCTAATATAGGCAACCATACCCCATCCCACTCCATCACCCCTGCTCTAATTTTTTACACTTGCTATCTAGCTACCCTAATTGAACCAGGGTTTTTATTAATGGTCTCCATTCTGCATACAGGTGAGGATCTTCCATGCTTAGTCTGAGTTAATAATACTGGGTAAAATATTTAAATATTTTCAGCTACAAAGCAGATTCTAACTCATACTCTGTTACCGGTGTGTACAATGGACGGTACATGAGAAAGAGCAGGTGCAAAATATTTGTGGGTGCAAGATTGGAAGTTCTGTTGAGTTCTTTTTCCCAACATTTACCTTAAGATACTTAAAGAGTGAAATTCTTTTGCTACTTAGCCATTATTAGAGGATGGTGAAAATTTTTCAGTGATCCCTAAAACAAGACCCCCCAGCCATTTATTTATGAGCTCTTGGCAGACACCTCCCCACATGGAGGCTACAGGATTGGACATTTTAGGGAGAGCAGCTACCAAATGTGAGGGGGAATGCAGTTCAAACAGGTTAGAATTCTTCTTCGAGTGTCCCCGTGGGTGCTCCACCATAGGTGACGGCTTGGCCGGCGCCGCAGATCGGATCTTCCAAGCAGTTTCTGCCGGACCGCGCATGCGCCGGTACGCGCCGCTCCCTGGCGCGCTCCTGGCCATGTGCGCGATCCGGTCCCCGCCAGTTCCTCTCAACCGCCGTCGGCTGCAGACGGAATCCGACTAGGTTAAAGCCACATAGCGTATTCAACGACTTTATTTGTTTTTCTCTTTAAAGTTTTTCAGTTCTTAGGATACCATAAGTAACCGGTTGTTATTTTGCAAAAAAAAAAAAAAAAAACAAACAACAAACAAGCTACGGAGGGACAGCTCAAGCCAGTCCCAGTAACCAGCGCCAGAGGCCGGGAGCTAGGGCCATCAGCCCTCCTGCGGAGGCAGGCCATCGGACGGGGAAACAGCACAAAGAAGTGCTAAGTACCCACAAGCAAACTCAAAGACTCACCAACAATGTCCGCCTCAGGCTTTAAAAAATGTGAGTCCTGCCGAGAGGCGATGCCAGTGTCCGATGGGCACAGTCTATGCATAAGGTGCCTGGGGGAGTCCCATGTGGCACAAAAATGCGCCTTCTGTGCAAAGTTAACGACCAGAGCACGGAGAGACAGGGAGATGAGAATTAAACTGCTGCTTCTTGACAAGGCCCTCCAGCCAGACGTGCCGGAGCGGCCGCAGCAGGAGGGACCCTCCGGGGCCCTTAGAAGGAAAGCTGCCTCCCTCACTCCATCTGCGCAAAAACGGAGGAAAGTTTCTCCAACCCGATCCCTGCCGGCAGTAACAGTGAGCGGGACGGGAGGAGCGAGCAGCCCCCAGCCGCAGCAACAGCTGATCGGCGGCGGCACGGAGAGCCACGTGGAAGCGGCTCAGCCTCCGATCATCAGCCAGCCGCCCCGCACCGCAGGCAGGGCGGCGGCTAAGCAAGCGCCGGTACCAGCGGCACCGCAGACAGCGGCACCGATCCCCGGGGAACCGGCGGTGCAGGGCGCGCAGGCACGTAGCCTGCAGGCGCACAAGGACTCCGCACGTGTGGCACTGCCCTCGAGCGTGCCTAGCACGGTGCCGACGGGGCCGGGATCCCCCGCCCATCAGGGGGCGGAGTTACCTCCTCAAGGGAGGGGGAAGGCTGCACACAAGAGGAGGCATTGCAGCCCCTCTCCAGACAGGGCTGTGGAGCTCTTCTCTCACAGCCCTCCGCTCATGTTGCAGACTCCAACCAGAAGGCAGGGGCCCCCCCTAGCCTACCCGGAGCCCCCTTCTCCTTTCCTGCAATCAGCCTCCCCATGGCTGGCACCCCCCTCGCCCTTCCTGGGATTTGAATCGCTGGACTATTATGCAAAATCGCTCTCTCCAGTGTCTCGACAATCCCCCTCTCCCAGACACACAGGGTACGTGCAAAGGGAATGGTCAAGGTCACCTTCCCAGGAACAGTGCCTATACTACCATGGTCGTCCCTTCCACGCGGGGCATGGACACCATCGGCAATCTACCAGGGGGAGATCCCCACATATTACCTCGTACCCCCGAGGGCAATCGCGATCGGGGACGGAGGCTCAAGCATCCCAGGGGGGGCTGGCCGTGGACCCACGAGATTTTCCCTCGCAAACCTCCAGCGAGAGGGCGCACCATCACCATCAAGAACCGGAAGGGTCCAAAGAAATGTACCCCAGCGGTTCCTCGTTTTCCTCCCCGGATGAGGCCACGGCTTTAGGGGACGTCCATCCCAAGGACGATCTCAAACAGTTTCAGGAGCTGTTTAAGAGGGTAGCTTTCACGCAAGGCATCCAGACAGCACAAGTGCAAGAGAAACATCATAAGCTCCTTAAAAATTTGAGCTCCCCGGCCTCCCCCAGAGTAGCAATCCCGCTTGATGAAGCGATCTTGGAGTCCGCCACTACCATATGGCAGACCCCGGCAACTATTCCGCCTGTCCAAAAGAGAGCGGATAAGAAATACTTCGTGCCGGCGAAGGGCATGGAGTTCTTGTTTAGCCACCCCCAGCCAAACTCCTTGGTGGTGGAGTCCTCGCAGCAAAGATTAAAAACATCTCAATTTAAAACAGGGGGAATGGACAGAGATGCCAAGAAGCTAGAGCTGTTCGGCAGAAAGGTCTACTCCTCCTCCACTTTAACCTTGCGAATGGCAAATTATGCAGCGCACTTGGCGAACCATAATTTCGACAACTATGCCAGATTAACTTCCCTCATGGACTCGCTTCCAGAGGACAAAAAGCCGGTCCTCAAGGCCATAGTGCAAGAGGGCTACGCGGCTGCGAGGATGGAAGTTCAGATTGCTTTGGACGTTGCGGACACGGCAGCACGTTCCACAGCAACTGCAGTGGTGATGCGACGGGAGTCCTGGCTCCAGACCTCGGGCATACCGAGAGATCTGCAGGCGAAGATAATCGACCTTCCCTTCGACTTGCAGAAGCTGTTTGCTGAATCAACTGACTCGGTCCTTCATTCCAGTAAAGACTCAAGAGCCACACTCAGGACCCTGGAGATTTACACCCCTCCATACTCAAAGAAAAGGTACTACCCACAGCAAAGGCGGTACCAATACCAGCAACAGCGCCCCCAGTATCACAGGGGTTACGAGCAAGGGCGGCATCAGCAGCACCAGCAGTACAGAACCCCCAGGCGACGCTCACAACAGGGCCGTACGTCCTCGGGGCGGGGCCAAAGGCCACAAGTTTGACATACACATCCAGGGCTGCGCCATCACCACCATTGCACAAGATCATCCGAAACGACTTTTTCACCATCGCCTCCGACCATTCTACGACCAGTGGCAAAGGATCACCACAGACAAATGGGTGCTGGAGATCATAGCCACGGGGTACGCCATCCCCTTCCAGTCGCTCCCGCCGCCGCGACCCCCGCCCAAGCCCCACCCCCAGGAGGCCTCCCATGTAGCCAGGCTCAGGCAGGAGGTGGCCCACCTAGAGTTCATAGGGGCGGTGGAAAAGGTGCCGGAGCAACTGCAAGGGAAAGGGTTCTACTCTCGGTATTTCCTGACGGAGAAAAAAACAGGAGGCTGGAGGCCCATCTTAGACCTTCGTGGCCTCAACAGGTATCTGCGCAAGCAACGTTTTCGGATGATCACTATTGCCTCCATCCTTACAGCACTGGACGATGGAGACTGGTTCGCAGCCCTCGATCTACAAGACGCGTACTTCCACATAACCATTCATCCGGCTCACCGACGTTTTCTCCGGTTCATGGTGGGCAACGAACACTTCCAATACAAGGTCCTGCCGTTTGGCCTTTCCTCGGCCCCCAGAGTCTTCACCAAGACCTTGGCAGTGGTGTCAGCCTACCTGCACAGACAGGGGGTGTTTATTTTCCCGTATCTGGACGACTGCCTGCTCAAAGGGACCTCGAAAAGGGAGGTTCTCCGCATGATACGCGTCACAGCAAACACGTTCTCCGCACTTGGCCTGGTTATCAATATGGCAAAATCAAAGATAGACCCCTCACAGGACATAGAGTTCATAGGGGCTCGCATAAATTCAGTCTCGGCGAGAGTATACCTTCCAGAGGCTCGCTTTCGAGCCATCGGTTCCCTCGTGCAGGTCATCACCTTCAGCCCTACGGTGCCGGTCTTGACGTGCTTGCAGCTGCTGGGCCACATGGCAGCGGCTACGTTTGTGGTACAGAACGCCAGGTTGCACATGCGCGGCATGCAACATTGGCTGGCAAGTGTATACAAGCCGGCAGTACACACCGTTCACAGGGTGGTGTCGCCCCCACCTGGGGTGCGCGAATCCCTGCAATGGTGGGTAAACCCCGGGAACTTGCTAACAGGGGTACCCTTCCATCAGCCGCAAATATCGGTTTTCCTCACTACGGATGCCTCCCTCATAGGGTGGGGAGCGCACATGGGCGAAGAGGTGGCTCAAGGACTGTGGTCACCCACGGAACAGTCTCTGCATATCAATGTTTTGGAGCTCAGAGCAGTGTTCAACGCCTGCAAACACTTTCGAGACCGTATACAAGGCAAAGTCGTCGGGATCAGTACAGACAATACCTCCACCATGTTTTACATAAACAGGCAAGGAGGAGCTCGATCCCGTACCTTATGCGCGGAAGCAATCCGCCTATGGAACTGGTGCATCGCCCACGATATAATCCTGAGAGCCTCCTACTTGCCGGGCACGCACAACGTGAAGGCAGACCAGTTGAGCAGACGTTTTGCGCTCACCCACGAGTGGCAGATCCGTCCCGATCTACTACGGCCTATTTTCCACGCATGGGGGTTTCCCCAAATAGATCTGTTTGCCACTCAGCACAACAAACAGTGCCCACGATTCTCCTCCAGAGCAGGGCTGGGCCGGGGGTCCCTGGGGGACGCGTTCGCGATCCCGTGGGGAGGCCCCCTGCTTTACGCGTTTCCCCCCGCAGTGCTGATCCACAAGGTTCTGCAAAAAGTCAGGAGAGACAAGGCTCGGATGATCCTGATAGTCCCAACATGGGATCGCCAACCATGGTTCCCCCTACTCCTGCGCCTGTCGGACCGCCCACCGATGCCTCTTCCGGTGGCGCCGGACCTGCTCACGCAAGCCCAGGGGTCCATAGTGCATCCGCACCCCCAAAGCCTGCGACTGCAAGCGTGGCTAATCCATGGCTCAGCTCCCTAGAGAGCACATGCACAGTGGAAGTACAGCAAGTCCTAGAAAGTAGCAGGAGGACTTCCACTAGGAAAACCTACAAACAAAAATGGACTCGCTTCATGGCTTGGTGTTCTACCAAGCAGCTGGCCCCCCTTTCGGTGCCTATACCTACAATTCTAGAGTATTTACTGGACCTCAAGAGAGCAGGACTCTCGCTATCCTCGTTAAAGGTCCACCTGGCCGCCATCTCGGCGTTCAGACATGAGGAGGGAGGGCACACGGTGTTCGCCCACCCTATGGTTACCAGGTTCCTCAAAGGGTTGGTAAACCTATACCCCCCTCGGAAACCGATTCCACCTTCGTGGAGCTTGGACCTGGTGCTTACCACACTCATGGGACCACCGTTCGAGCCCTTGGCCACGGTTCCCCTTCGCCTCCTTACAGTAAAGACGACCTTTCTTCTTGCAATTACGTCAGCCCGTCGGGTGAGCGAGCTTGCGGCAGTCATGGCAACGCCACCCTGCACTGTCTTTTCCAAGGAGGCGGTAACCATACGGCTGCATCCAGCCTTTGTTCCCAAAGTTTCTTCCGAGTTTCACATCAATGAACCTATTGTTCTACCCTCGTTCTATCCAAAGCCTCATAACTCCAGCGAAGAGGCGCGCCTACACCTCCTGGATGTGAGGAGGGCGCTAGCCTTCTACGTAGACAGGACCAAGTCCTTCCGAAAAACGGATAGACTCCTGGTCTCCCTCGCTCCCAAATCTAAAGGAGAAGGTCTCTCATCGCAGAGAATCTCAAAGCACATTGTTTCCTGCATAAAAATGTGCTACGAGCTCAGAAAGACTCCTTTGTCGGCCACTCCCAGGGCTCATTCCACCAGGGCGGTGGCAGCATCAACAGCCTTTTTCAAGGGCGTTGCATTGAAAGACATTTGCAGAGCGGCGACCTGGTCATCCTACGACACGTTCGCCAAACATTACGCCCTTCACAGGGTATTCCAAGAGGATACCCGTCTCTCTGCAGCGGTCCTCTCGGGGACCAGCTGCACATAATCCGA
The DNA here is from genome assembly GCF_033958435.1 of Carettochelys insculpta. Lineage (NCBI taxonomy): Eukaryota > Metazoa > Chordata > Testudines > Carettochelyidae > Carettochelys > Carettochelys insculpta. Next base: position 17,669,581 of record NC_134150.1, read on the forward strand.
TTACCCACCACCTATCTGGGTTACTGCTGGGTAGTCACCTATGGTGGAGCACCCACGGGGACACTCGAAGAAGAAAGAGAAGTTACTCACCGTAGTAACGGTGGTTCTTCGAGATGTGTCCCCGTGGGTGCTCCACTTCCCGCCCATCCTCCCCGCTTCGGATCTCTGTTAGTGTTTTGCAGGGGCAACCGAGGCGGTTGGTCGAGGAACTGGCGGGGACCGGATCGCGCACATGGCCAGGAGCGCGCCAGGGAGCGGCGCGTACCGGCGCATGCGCGGTCCGGCAGAAACTGCTTGGAAGATCCGATCTGCGGCGCCGGCCAAGCCGTCACCTATGGTGGAGCACCCACGGGGACACATCTCGAAGAACCACCGTTACTACGGTGAGTAACTTCTCTTTATATTGGCATTTAACTTACTGCTCATTAAAGCAACAGATTGAAGTGCTGTGTGCCTGATCTCTATGATGATCAGACAGACGAGGCTCAATGCATATGGGATAGTTGGCCTCACACTTGGTAAAATCCAAATGAATTAATTACTCCAGTGGCTGTATTGCTCTTATACATTCAGGACTAGATTCTTTCTTCAGTTACCTCAGCTTGACCCCAGTTAGTTCAGTGGAGAGGCACAAATAGGGTGACCAGACTTCCCAATAATCTTATAATACTAGAACTGGGAGGGCCCTCAAGTGATCATTAAGTCCTGTCTCTTACACACACAGTAGGACCAAGTACCATCTAGATCATCCCTGACAGATGTTTGCCTAAACTATTCTTAAATATTTCCTATGATGGAGATTCCACGATCTCCCTAGGCAATTTATTCCTGTGCTTAATCACCCTGACAGGAAGTTTTTCCTAACGTCCAACCTAAACCTCCCTTCCTGCAATTTAAGCCCATTGCTTCTTGTTCTATCATCAGAGGCTAAGGAGAGTATTTTTTTACCCTCCTCTTTGTAACACCCTTTTAGGTACTTGAAAGCTGTTATCGTGTCTCCTGTTAGTAATCTCTTTTTCTGGACCAAACAAACCCAGTTCTTTCAGTCATCCCTAATGGGTCATGTTTTCTAGACCTTTAATCATTTTTGTTGCTCTTCTCTGAACCTTCTCCAGTTTCTCAACAACTTTTCTGAAACATGGTGCCCAAAACTGGACACAGCACTCTATTTGAAGTCTAATCAGCACAGAGTAGAGTGGAAGAATTAATTCTAATTTCTTGCTCATAACACTCATGCTACACGGCATGCTTGCACTTCGAAGTTTGACACTTTGAAGTTGTCATTGGGGAAAATTTACCTAATGAAGTGCTGCATATGCATCTCAGCACTTCATTAGTAATCTCTCATCACCCTGATTACGAAGGGGGCAAGTGTAGATGTAGCCATAGACTTCTACATTCTTTTTCATGGTGTGCAAACAAATGTTCAGTCTTGCAAAGACATATTGTAGATTCTTGTTGATTTTAATTATGCAGGGCTTTTGATGTAAAAGAGGTGGTCTTTGGAGAGGCAGGAGGAGAATAGGCTCCCTGGATTGTGACAATTCTTGAGTGAGAGCTACTTTGGATTCTGGGCATTGGTTTGGGGTTGAGATTCTTTGAAGACAGCAGAGTACACTGTGACCACATCTACCAGGGTGTATTTGTGTAAATAAAATAGATCACATTTATAACATACTTCACAACCCCACATCACTGACTTGTTTTTTCCACTGGAAAACTGACAAAACACCCAAGGATAGGTCATCACCTGGGACAGTGGTGTTGGAAGAAGAGCCAACAATATAGACACCATGTGCCTATACGAGTGAACTGAGCCCCTTGTATTGAGCACACTTAAGAATTATGCATGCTGATGTTAGTAATGTTGCAGATTTCCCCTGCATCCACACCAGTGCTGCTCTATATTGTTTTAGTTGCAATTCCTTCTTCACACAGAAGCAATGAACTCTGGGAGATATCAAAAGTCCACCAGCGCACTGTGAAGTAGCAGCAAGAAGATGTTTCATTTTCTCTGTCTATATCTACACTAGAAGCATCTGTCTGTAGAAGCTACTGTTGGAAGAGATGTTGCAACAAAGCTTCTGTCGACATATTGGGTCTACACATAAAAGTAGATTGATCTTTTGACCTGCTCTGTTAACAAAAGGGCCCCCAGAGGATCTATAAATCATTTTTGTCAGTGGTTTCTGTTGACAAAATGCTTTTTGTGTATAGATGCTCCACAAGTTTTGTTGACAAAACCCCAGTTTTGTCTATAAAACACTGTAGTGTAGATGTAGCCTCTGAATCCACACTGGCACTAAGCTGAGTTAGACTGTTGTGGGTCTTAAAGGCCCACAGAAAGCCTAATCCTGTCCGAAATGATCTTTAGAACATTGCTCAGAGCATTTTTCTGTGACTAGTATTACACATTTTAGGAGTCTTAGCAAAGTCAATTTCTCTAGTGGAGACAAGGCTCAAACCCTTTATCAATCTGTATCAAACTCTGGGTCTTCTCTTTCAAGGGTACTTAACTGTGCTACATGGGCCAAAGGAGAATAATATGATCTGTGACCAAGTTGTAGTCTGTTCAAGTCACAGGGGGACCAGGCAGTAGTGGGGATCAGATCCCACACAATCTTAGCCACAGTATTATTATGTATTAGCATACATAAAACAGATGCTAGGTTGTGGAGAATACACTTTCTAGATATCTGGAATACATCCCACTGATGTTGCATCGTTTCCCACAGTCCAAAGGCAAATGCTGAAAGTGCTTTTCAGGAACTCATTCTAGATAAGTGTAACTGATGGCAAGAGTTGGAGGGGGTGAATTTCAATCATCCCTTGAAGTGTTCTACTGAGATACCAGATCACTCTTCTCTGCACCTTTCTCCTTGAAACATACTGCAGACTAATCAGAGAATTTTCCACCATTTGTCAAAAGAGGACAAGGCTCTGAGAGCAGAGGAAACAGCTTTTCTCCCTCTCATCAGTCATTCTCTCCTATTGATTTCTTCTTTACCCAAGGAGAATGTATTCATAGGATCAAAGCAAATGATTAGTTTTGTAAAATCTCTCAGATTACTGAATTAAAATCCAGCTGGGAGGCAGAATGAGGAAAACTGAATGTTAGCAAGTAATTCTAAAAACATTCTTAGTGCAGAATTGTAATTTTACTTCAAAGAAAATGCTCCTTCGTAGCAATACCAACTTGGTGTCTCTTTTAAGGGTCAAAATACATCTCAACCTGTTCTGAAAGCAAGTTCACAAACTGTTTAGAATAAAAAAGCCCTACCCTCTTTCTTGAATTTTGACTTAATTAACAAAGGAACTAACAATAAAATAACAATGTTTAGTTCAAGCTTTTTCCTCAGGCTTGGCTAACTTATGTGAAATTACAAGTTAGTTCCCTGAATTAACAGAATTCACTTAACCCTTTCCCTGTAAAATCAACACTTCCTAACGGGCGTGAGAGATTTGGACAAACCCTTCCAGCCTGTGATAAAAGGGGAAAAGTATATTTTCTGTAACAGCAAAAAAAATGAGGATTGCTTGACAGCTTGATCTCAGGAGGCCCCATTCTTGCTTCTCTAAATTAAGCTAAACTTGACTATAATAAGAATATGGGGGGTAGAGGGAGCCAAGCTCAAAAGGTAATAATCATATCAGAACAGAACATAGTTAAACAGGGCTGCAAGAAAAGGAAAGTGTTTGCCCATTTGATCAGAAAGGAAGAAAGCAATAAGGTAATTAGCTTAACTTTTGGGCGAGCCAATTTAATGAAAGCTCACTGGCACAACTAAATTAAACAATTAGAAGATATTAAAAAATGCATGTGAACTCTAGTGTAATATCGATTCCAATAATGTTTTCCAAGGCTATCATGATCTAAGGAGTCTTTTTTTGATCAGCAGAAAACACAGAATGTTTAATTGAACAAGGCTGTGCCATAGATAAAGTTTAAAAATTCTCTTCTCCAGAGGCTTGAGTCCTCTCATTCTAAAGACTCTTGTAGGAACAGCCTCAGTAAACCTTATTCGAATTTTTTTAGTTATTCATTTAGGCCCTTTCTACACATGGCACTTTTTCCAGAAGAAGATCTGCTGGAGGAGTGCTTCTACGCATCAAATAGAACCTTGAAAGAGCCACTCCTTCTTCTGGAAGAGTGCATCTCCACATGCACTGGCACTCTTCCAGAAGAACAGGGCAGGAAACAGCACAGAAGGGGTCACACAGCCAGGGAGCCCTTCCAGGTCCACTGGCCATGCGGCCCCTTAAAGAACTCCACCCAAACAGCCCCTCCCTGCAAACTCTTTTGAGGCCGGCCAACTCTGTCCCCAGCCAGCCAGACCCAGGTCCTTGTCCAGCGCCCGCAGATCAGCAGGCATGGACCCCCAGCAGCTGCAGGACAGCAGGCTTGCCCTCACCCGCACACTAGCCATCCTCTTGGCCGCCCTCCTCAGCCTTCTGTGGAGGCGGAGGCCCAAGCCTGTGGGTCCTGCACCCCCCCCCACCTCTGCCAGGCCCCCTCGGACCAGTCCAGCATATCTGGACCCATGCCACCATCACGGACTGGTGGGACAGGGTCGTCATGGGGGAGTGGGACAATGACCGCTGGCTGTGGAATCTGCAGATGAAGAAAGAGACCTTCCTCGAGGTCTGCAGCTGGCTCGCCCCCATGCTACGGTGCCAGGATATCTGGATGAGGCCATCCCTCTCCCCAGAGAAGTGTATGGCCATCGCCATCTGGAAATTGGCCACCCCAGACAGCTACCAATCCATTGGGCAGCAGTTCGGGGTGGGCACATCCACCGTTGGGGCTGTCATCCTCCAGGTAAGCCCTGCCCCAGTGGCAGGAGGGAAGGAGGGGGCTGGTGGGCTCAGGGGAACCCAGGTGCCAATTGGGAGGGAGCAGGCTGTGGGGGGGGGCAGGCCTAGCCCACAAGGGATACCACATGGCCACTGCCCGAGGACTCCCTCAGAAGCGGGGGGTCTGGTAAGGAGGGAGGAGGTGGAAGGGGAGGGGGGCAGGGACCCCTCTGCGTATGCCCACAAGTGCGCTCATTCCCCTGCAGGTCACAAGGGCCATCAACCACATGCTGGTGCGGCAGCTGGTGAGCATCGGGGACCTGGACGCAGTTGTTGAGGGCTTCGCTGCACTCAGGTTCCCCCAGTGCTTTGGGGTGATTGACAGGACACATATCCCCATCAGGGCCCTGGACCACAGTGGCAGCCAATACATCAACCGCAAGGGGTACCACTCCATTGTGCTCCGGGCTGTGATGGACACCTGTGGGAAGTTCATGGACATTTATGTTGGCTGGCTGGGCAGGGCACATGATGCGTGGATCCTGTGGAATTCTGCCCTGTTCCACAGGATGGAGGCCAGGACATTCGTGGCCTGGTAGGAGCGTGCCATCGGGGATGTCATAATGCCACTTTGCTTTGTGGGCGACTTGGCCTACCCACTCCAGCCTTGGTTGATGTCCCCATACACCAGCCACCCCATACCCTCCCAGGAGCTGTTTAACGCCCGACTCACATGGGCCTGGTATCCCATCGAGTGTGCTTTCGGCCATCTGAAGGCATGGTTCACGTGTCTCCTCACGCACCTCAGTGTGGGGGTGGAGAACGTCCTGTAGGTCGTGGCCACCTGCTGTGCACTCCACAACCTCATTGAGGCACGTGAGGGGACCCTGCCTGAAGGCTGGATGGCGGAGCTGGCCCAGCACTACCAGCAGCCCACTGCGGCCCCCCGACCGGCGGCTTTACCGTGACAGGCTCCGGATCCAGGAGGCGCTTCGGGAGGCATTCACCCGAGGGGACTACTAATCCCTGCACCCCTCCCCACAGGCACCCCCTACACACACCCCCATGTGCACACCCCACAGCCCCCAACCCTGCCACCCTCACCCACAGTAATCAGGGACACAGGGGGTGCTGAATGCTACCATATATTTAACCCTGAACCATTCCCAATGTGAAAAATGTAAATAGTGAATAATAAAAGTAACAACCAAAACCTGATAGGAAGTGAACTATATACATGGGGGTAAGAGGGCAGGGGCACCTACACCTGGATGGAGACTGGGGCAGGAGTATTGTGGGGCCCTAATCAAGGGATGGGGTGGAAGGCCGCGAGCCCCAGTGCCCATGGGCACCCATCCCACCCAAGGTGTGCAGTCCCCTGTGGGGTGCTGATGGCGCCGGAAGCACTGGTAGGTAGGGCTGATCAGCATTGTGCCCAGCCTCAGTAGAGGGGCTGGAGGGGGTTGGGTTGTGGCTCGGGCGACCCTCCACAGGGCCCACCATGGCCATAATCCATGCTGTGAGGTCCCTCAGTGCAGCACTGGGCAGGCCCGGGGGCAATAGGGCAGCCAGGGCCTTAGGGTCATGAGCTGGGGGCATGGGAGTGGCAGGGGGGAAATGCAAGCAGGGCAGGTGGGGGGGGCAGCAGGGAGGAGCTCGGGGGCAATAGCGGGGGCCTGTAGCCAGACAAAGTCTCTCCCTTACAAGCCAGCTTGCTCGCTTGCCCCCCCCGCCCCACTGAGGAGCACACAGGGCACGGAAACAGCTGCTGACAGCACAGTCTTTGATGCCCTCATTGAGGCCCAGATGTGCTAGCTTATCGTGACCCTGAGAAACAGAAAGTACAGATAGAAGGCTAACAGGCCAAACTGTCAACAAGAGAGTGGGGGGGACCCTCAGGAAATCACCCCAGCTGGCATTGATGAATTTGATGACCACACAACCATCCCAGAAGGGGAAATCTCTGCCCACACAAAAAGAATGTCCTGTACTCTTAAATTGCTTATCTCCTGTCTTACAAGTGCAAATTAAGTAAGAAATGCCCTGGTAACAAACTGGCATCACAAAGACAGACCAGTATGATCTGGCACCTTAGATAAGAGAGAATACGTAACCCAAAAAGGGGTATAAAAGATGGGTCCAGCAGAACTCTAACTTTGAGTGCATTTCACCAACTACCTGCTGGTCGGGTCAGGTGATTGCCTCCCGAAGTTCGCAACTGGGGACGCCCAACCTCGTATTCGTCTTTCCGCGGAATTGAGTGACCGATCCAGCTTGGATACGCTGGTATCGAGAGACACAGAGAGGGTAAGATATACCCATGCTAGGTCTCCGTTTTTTTTGTGCACAGCTAAATAATTAGAGCTCTGTAATTAGACGTCGTTGTATCAAGATATCATTGGGTTAGATGGTAACAGATATCTTTGTATTGGATTGTAACGTAACTTGTTAACACTTGTACTTTGCTAGCATATAAGAAGTAAACAATAGCCTTTTGTAACCGCATGCTTATAACTGTAGCTTAAATAAACTTGTAACTAGTTAAGCTCTGAGCCTGACTGCTGTTAACCCTTTTGTCACTGCAACACAGCCAGCACAACAAAAGAACTGTGACCGTTTGGTTACTACAGCCTGGCCGTAGGTGAAAGTGCTAGAAGCTCCTTGCTCTAACAGAAAAAAACTGGGTTGTTTAGGACCCAGGGGAGTACCTCACCGCACATTACCCAGCCACCGGCTAACAGGGCCTCAGGGAGCACTATGGGGGGGGCAGCTGGGGGGACTGCAGGGGGGCAGCTGAGGGGGCTGGGGACTGGCCTGCTAGGCCCCACACATTGTGCGGAGCATTCCCACCACCTTCCCCCGAGTGTCCCGCCTCCACTGGCACTCGGCCTCGTCAAGGGCCAACCGTCTTGTGGTGAGGGTGTTCTGCTGGCGGAGGGCCGCCGTGTAGGCTGCGACCTGTTCCTCGCGGTGCCTGCGTTGCATCCGGCGCACCGGTGGCCGCCACGCAGCGGGGGCTGGTGCTGGCCCAGCTGGTGGGCTGCTGGGCCCTCCGGCCTAGATGGGGCTGGCAGGGCCCGGGCTCCTCGTCTGGCTGCCCCAGCCCTTGGATGGTACTGCTGTTGAGAGAGAGAGGGTGGGGATAGAGGGGGAAGTCAGTGCCACATCTGGGACCTGGGTGGCATGGCCCCAGTCTTCCCAGCTGGTTACCCCCTCCACAGATCCATGGGATGGGCATGTGCCAGGGGAGACCACCATGCGGGCTAGCGTGCACTCACCACGGCGGCCACTGGGGCATGATGCCGGAGCCGGGGTGCTATCCACAGTGGCCCACCCTCGCAATGGACTTGTGGGCTGTGGGGGAGCTCAGCTGTGGGGGGTTCCAGATGCAGCTCTGCTGCCAGGAGGGGGCCTCAGCATGCTCAGGGGGTGCTCCATGGGAGAGGGAGCTGGGTGCTGCTTGCAGGCATGGGTGTGCCCTGGGCCCTGATCAGGGATGGGTTTAGGGCTTCAGGGCCCGGGGCTGGGGCCCAGGTGTCCCCCTCCCCCCACTGTGCTTTTCCACTGTGCACACTTACCCAAGGTGGCCTCGTATATGTCGGGTGATGCCTGACTGGAGGGGACCTGGCTGCTAGCGGTGGAGGGCACCGCAATGACGAGGGACCCGTCTGTGGACTCCCCATCAGATGGGACGTCTACAGTGGTGGGTCCCTCGTGCCCCTCCTCCAGTGCGGCAGGGGGCTCAGTTGCAGCTGTTGCCATGGTGACTCAGGGTGCAGTGGGTCATCTGCAGCCAGGAGGTCCTGCAGCTCCCGGTAGCAGGGGCAGCTGGCGGGGGCATGGCCAGATCTGTGGGCGCTGTCCCGGGCCCACATGTACCCCTGCCACAGCTCCTTCACTTTGCACCAGGCTTGTTCTGGGGTCCAGGAGGGGTGGCCATAGGCAGCCAGGCCCTGGGCAAGGCGGGCAAAGGCTGGGGCATTCCTCCAGTGCCCACTGATGTCCGGAGGACGTCCTCATCGCGCCAGAGCCCCAGGAGGTCCTGGAGCTCTGGTTCAGTCCAGGAGGGGGCCCTTTATTTTGGAGCCCGTTCAGGGTCCTGGCTCCCCTTGTCCAGGTTTCTGGGGCTCCCCTCGGCAGTGCAGGGTACTGGGTGGCTAACCATCCCTGTGGGTCGGGACTTGCTGGGTGCTGCGGACCCTTACGGGAGTGTGGCAGGCAGCTCTGCACGTGCTGCCTGTCTCACACTCTCAGCTTCCGGCCACGGGGTCTCTGGGTCCTTGCAGTTTTAAAGGCTGCAAGGACCTGGGGACCATAGAGGCTTGCTGGGGGGTGTCTAGAGCAGCCCTGCTCTCTAGCAGGCTGCCGCCATGGAGGACTGCTTCTTCCGGAAGAAGCAGTCAGGGAGCATCTACACATGCCTTCTTCCAGAAGACGGTCCTCTTTCTGATTCTGGAACGGAATACAGAATCCGGAAGAGGGAGCACCTTCTTCCAGAAGAAATCTGAAAGAGCATCTAACATGTGTAGAAGCTCCGCAGATCTTCCGGAAGAAGGCACCGTTCTTCTGGAAGATCTTGCCTGTGTAGAAATGGCCTTAGACTATGGCCACACAGCAAAGTTATTTCAAGACAACAGCCGTTGTTTCAAAATAACTTTGCTTGCATGCGCACTATGCACATGCTAGTTCAAAATACATTTGCAATAGCAAGGCCGTGGCTACACTACCCCTCCCTTTTGGAAGGGGCATGTAGATTACAGCCGTTCAAAAACGCCAGTGAGGCACTGATAAGAATATTCAGTGCCTCGTTTGTGCAATGGCGACCACCTGGCCCGTCAAAAGTGCCGATTTGAAACTAAAAATAACCGTGTAGCCGGGGTTCCCTCGAAAGGGTGCCCTGATTTCGTAAGCACCCTTCTTCCCAAAAAAATCTTCAAGAGAGCTGGAATGCAGCAATGGCCACCTTATTGGTACATGCGCTGGGAAAGGAGGGTTTCTCCTTCCTCAGATCTCCTGGGGAATCCCAGGGTACCACACGGGGTCGTGTGCCCGCTCCACAGCTGCTCTCAGAAAGGAAATGTTCTCTGTGTCACAGTGACGGACACTGACCTCCACTGCACTGATCCCAAAAGGGCCAGTGTCTCTTGTGGGGCATGGGCAGCTCGGTGGTCTACGGTCTCACAGTGCTCTGGACATTGGACAAGTGACGTGCAAAGTTTGTTCCATGAGAGGAAACCTGATTGCTGGCTCCAGCAGCAAGAACTCTGGCCTGCTGCGGAAACAGCCAGCCAGTTTGAGGAGCCCCACACTGGGCCTGATCCAGAGTATGTTGCAGTCAGCAAAAAGAGTCCCTTTAACGTAAGTGAAATTTGCATAAGGCCAAGGATGCCATTTCAGGAGGGGGGGTGGGGTGGGGGTTGGGGCAACAGCCCTGCGTACTGGGGTGCTGCTTGCTCTTCTTCCCATTCCCATGACTGTAAGGGAACAAGAGGAAAGCAGAAAGATTGCCAGTGCTTCCTCTGGCTCCTCCTCTGTCGTCGCTCCCCCCTTGGCTTGCCCGATATGGTGCCCTTGCCTAAGGCCCTTAAAAAGGCTCCTGAGTCAGAGAGGGAGCAGACAGGAGCACAGAGCCAGTAGCAAGGCCTGGGAGTGTCACATGAATAGCTCTGAGCTCCTATTGCTGCCCTCATAGCTGCAGGGCAAAGGGTAGCTAATGGCGTCTCCCGCAGGAACAATTTAGGACAAAACTTTCTATGAAAACCTCACGGATCTCCTCCCCCATCTCTCCTGTGTCATTCATAGGCACGTAGCAGATCAAGCATTGATATAAGAAGGCCCTAAGACTGTAAATACAGCTTATTAGGGTCTGTTGAATTGTTTGGGAAAAATAAAAGGCTAGCAGAGATTATGGTGATGGATGCCTTGGCAATTATTTCTGTTAACATGATTCGTCCTGCTCTATAAACGCCCCCTCCCCCCCAGTTTTATAAGAACAGTATTTAGCTACACCTATCCAAGCCAGTTAGCAACATAGATGGTTATTTAGGCTAATATACCCGGAAGATTGCCCCCAGGCAACAATCTTGTGGGGGAAAAAATCCTGCAGAAACTAGGCTATGACAAAAAGACCTCCAGTCTTTTGATCTGTAAGCAGAGTGTGTACGGAACTAGAAAGGCAAAGTCATATCTGTGGTTGCCTTCTCTATAAGGGTAACAGTTTTAAGGTTATTTTTAATTTTTTTTACCTGCACGTCGCCTGGGTCAGACCCTGGATTCAGCAATGGATGCTGCAGCTCAGAAGACTGAACATCAGACAGAATTAACTTTAATATTATCAGCTTGTAGTTCTTTATTCATTAAGAATAACCGTGTCTTGCAAATCTCCATTGACCAATATGGGACACTTAAAGGCAGAGAGATATAATTGAATAAGCATAATATTTTCTGCCAGTACAATAAAATTTAGATAGTGTATAAGAACACATCTAATGAAATGTACTACAATAAATTTCAGGCTAGGATAATACTGTTTACTGACAAAAGGCAAGAACCAATTGCCCGTCAGCTATTATATAAGTCTGTATTAATATGGTTTTCCTATGGACTTGAAATATGTCTTTATTCAGACATGCAGACAGCAATTTTTTGCTAGTTTTCATAAAGCAGATTTTGTGATCTAATAATTCAATGTAGCTTTTATCATTTGGCACAAGCCTGGAGAAAATTAGTCCATCCTCCCCTAAGGAAATTTTGCATTCACTGCATACAATTGTGTTACAGTTTAGTATCAGAATATTGACATTGGAAAAAAATACACTCTCGTGCTGAAGCTCTTTAGAAATATACTCTTGTCAGAGGAGTAGCCATAAATTAGAATCCATAAATCAGCATCCATAAATCAGGATCTTTTGTTTCAAAACCTCAACACTTTTAGCATTTGTGAGTACAATTAGATATTTTTAATTGGGGGGAAATAATCCATAGACTAAAATGCCAGTTTAGAGATCCAAAATAATTTGCAGAGCTTATATGTAGAATTGCAGTCCTGTTTTTTGTTTAAATAGCTCTTCCACTTTCTTTCCAATAACATACTACAAAAAATCTGCTGCACCAAAAAGTGCCTGGCAAATGAGTTGGTAATGCATATTGACAGATACAAGGCTGAAGACGCTAAATTTAAAAGCAGTATATATATGTAAGTAGCCAATGAATACTAGTGAAATACAAGACTGAAAACAGGTAAAGCAGATGGCTTTTAAATTATAAAGGAAATAAGAGGTATTAATTATAATTTCAGCTTGCAAAATGTTAGCTGTACAATGGATACTGTATCATATAAATTCATTCCTTTGTTATTTTTTAAATATTTTCCTTTTAACCTGAAATTTTCCATGCTTATCTTTATGCCATTCAGGAAATCATATCACAGATGCATTTTTGTCAGAGACATGAAATTGACTATGTGGCTTTTATTACTGGGCTGGTTAAAGAACCATTATACTCTCTGAAATATTAAGATCTGTCTTGAAAATAAGTTAGAAAGAGATAAGTGGATGTCCAAAAATGATGTAACACATGCTTTGGTGATTGTAACACTTTGTAATTAATTAAGCACTCACTTTTTCCTTATGCACTACTTAATTGGTGGAAAGTCCTTAATTTCTTTACCTGAAATTTTACTTGACTGACTTTAAATTGCAGTGTACACATTTGTATTTATGCATGTTTTAATTTTGCAGTTAAACACAGGAGTTAATTTGTGTTGCAGCCTTTTTTATTCATCTTACTTAATTTGAGATTGTTGCTTGTAAGGCACACAGGGAGCCGTGTATTCAGTTTTATGATTGTCCCTCAGTTCAGTTATGTGAGTCACAATTTCTGCATTAAGCGAGGATCATGTGAGCAGACTCATAAAAATGGATGACATGATCATATCTGGAATTTACACAGGACCCTATTCAAAAAAGCATATTCTGCCCTCACTGTAATAGCATCCTCCAGAGCTTTAAAGTCTTTCAAGTGGAATAAAAATGTTACTATAATGACAGTGAATGTAATGAGATTAAATGTAGTTGGGAGCCAAGGTAAATGGCCTTACATCCAAAAGAATGTTACAAGAGAGATTCGATAATGAAGACAAAGGGTATTATCAACACCATTTTGCTGCCTTCCCTTAACAGAGTAATGCCACAGCAGGACATGCTACGTGATACAGATTCTGTGCTCCTTGCAACATTTTTCATTTGGCGAAATGTACAAATTCTTTAGAGATCAAGAAATAACTAAAAAGGGAGATACATTCAATGAGCAGAAAAGTCTGGGGAATAGCCTATATTAGCGATTTGCAATCTCCCTTAAAAATTGAGTTATGAAAGGTAAAGCAGAGCAAAATGAGACAAAGGCATATGCCCTCTCATGTGGCACGTATGAAGGCAAGTTAAACAAGTCACTCGGGACTCAAACAAAGTGCATGCGTAAGTGTATGCAAACTCATACTCCTTACACAAGCTGGTAAATTCCCACTGATTTCTAGGTTGTGTTTTTCTTCTCTCCCCTCAATTGAGACCTTGCATTGCTAGAGTTATAAAGAATGGAGACCAAGTTACTCATAATTTTGTCATGTTTAGTCTGAGATACTCTCCTTTAAACGAAATACAGTATTGAAATAGAGATAACACAGAATACTTTACTACAGAGCATGCTAAGTTCCTATAAAGAGAATCCTCCAGAAAAGCATCACTGTAGTAATGGTACGCCAGTCACAGTGTTTTTGGCTGCTTTTAGAAAGTCCCAAGTTATGCATATGAGCATATGGATGGTAGTTTTCTTCTACAGCACTAGAAGCACAACAGAGATCTGCTCAAGAGTCCTGAGTGATTAGATTATGATTAGCAAGACAAGTCAACTACTGGTGATATCCCAAAGACATATCATCAGGCAACTTATATCTATAGATAAGAGAAGGTGCTAAGCTTAAAGTTTCATAATAGTTATTTAGTGGTAATTTTCTCTGATTATTTATTACACCTATTTTAATTGGTAGATATTTAAGTTGAGATTTCTCAAGAAGGAATGGGGGTTTAATGGTTATCGGGTGCTAAATCCGCTAGATAACTTTAAAAATCTCTGCCTTAGTCAAATGACCATTACACCTTACTGAGCCTCATTTTTATAACTACCAATTTAAGGCATTAAAAATACATGGACAAAAATACTCCAGATAGATGTGCATGAGCATTGGGTAAATGTGAGTGCAAATGGCTAGTTAGGTCTGTAGCTTTGTGTGTAGGTATTTTCCCAGGGAGTTCACCTCAGGCTCTGATTTTGGCTAAGTGGGCCTAAATATCCCAGACATGGTATTTCATCAGAAAACAATTTGTTTTTGTTTCTGGAACTCTTGTATTAATCCCCTGATATAAAAATAGAGGCAGAAAGAGCAAACTCTATAGTGCAGCATGTGTACTATAATAAGGACTTTTATTAAATAAATGCTTTTAAAATTAATAATATGCTAAAGTTTATGATTCCTGCATGTTGCCTTAATTACTACATAAAATCATTTGATTGTGAAAGGGAAGAGAAAAAACAGAAATTTAGTCTTAACTGTTTATAGTCTTAGGCTCTTTCCATAAGTACAGGTAATCATGGACTTAAAAGCTCCTCCATAGAGGACATACATGCTGCAGGAAGGCACAGACTGACGTATATTTCCTTCTCAAATGCTGCCACATGACACTTGGATTTGCGTGTCATGTAGATCTGATTAACCCCATACCGGACACCATGATGTGCATTGGCATAAATGAGGACGCATTCATACCAAGGAGCCTCTTGCTAATTTCTTCCAGTGTGGTTACAGCCCATCAAGTGCTATTAATTACATACCTTTCTTTGGCTCACTTTGTACTCTTTCTTACTGATAATGGGTTTACAGTCTCTTCTCTTACCATATCACCATCTTGATGGGCATCCTGGGATGGCATCTAGGGTCTTTTAAAAATATGGATGCCTGCTCTCTAGGAAGAGCATTTGTAAGATCCTGGCTGACGAGAACATGGCATAGAGCAGCGATGAGTTCCATCTGTAGTGGTCTATGGATCAATATCTGGGTGGCGGCTGGTTTCAAGTGGAGTGCCCCAAGGTTTGGTTCTTGTGCCGGCGTTTTTCAACATCTTTTTTAATGATCTGGATGAGGGACTGGATTACACCCTCATCAAATTTGTGGACGATATCAAACTAGGGGGAGAGGTAGATATGTTGGAGGGTAGAGATAGGATCCAGAGGGACCTGGACAAATTGGAGGATTGTACCAAAAGAAATCCAATGCGGTTCAACAAGAAGTGTAGAGTCCTGCACTTGGGATGGAAGAATCCCAAGCATTTTTATAGGCTGGAGACTGACTGACTAAGCAGCAGTACAGTGGAAAGGGACCTAGGGATTATGGTGGATGAAAGGCTGGATATGAGTAAATGTGCTCTTGTAGCCAAGAAGGCTAACGGCATATTGGGGTGCATTACGAAGAGTATTTTGAGCAGATCTAGAGAAGTTGTTCCCTTCTGTTCATCACTGGTGAGGCCACATCTGGAGTATTGCATCCAGTTTTGGGGCCCCCGGTATAGAAAGGATGTGGATGTGCTGGAGCAGGTTCAGCAGAGGAAAATGATTAAGAGGCTGGAGAACATGACCTATGACGAGAGATTGAGGAATCTGGGCTTGTTTGGTTTGCAGAAGAGAACACTGAGGGGTGATTTAATAGCAGCCTTCAACTTCCTAAAGGGGAGCTCTAAAAAGGATGGAGATAAACTGTTTTCAGTGGTGACAGACAACAGAACAAGAAGCAATGGTCTGAAGTTACAGAAGGAGAGGAGTAGGTTGTATATTAGGAAAAAGCACTTCATCAGGAGGGTAGTGAAGCACTGGAAGACGTTGCCTAGAGAAGTGATGGAATCTCCATCCCTAGAGGATTTTAAATCCTGGTTTGATAAAGTCCTTCTTGGGATGACACAGTTGGTGTTGATCCTGCTTGAATCAGGGGGCTGGACTCGACGACCTCCTGAGGTCCCTTCCAGCCCTAGGATTCTATGATTCTGTGATCTGAGTGGTCTGCCAGAGGGTGAGCCAGCCTCTTTGCAGACCAGCCAATGTGATCTCCGGCTACTGAGGAGCTGTACAGCATTGTGACTGGCAGCTCAGTCCAGAGGCTCAGCAGAAATCCAAGAACCAGGATCTCCTGCCCTCAAGGAGGCTGTAACCATTTGTATAGTGCAGGTACTCAGAGCCATTGAACCAACTGCAATCCCAGTTTATGATGGAAACCCCTTCAAGCCACCCCAGCACCCCGAGTTCCAGAATGTAGGCCTGCAGTCTAATCCCTGTGCCGAGTCCATCTGTACTTCTCTCAAGATGCTACTGGTCTGTGTTAGCTTTCCCATCTGTAAAATGGGAATAATAATTCCTATGTAATAGGACCATCAATTGATGCCATGACCATCAATTAGCTGATTTCTTTGTAAAGGACAATACAAAAGCAAAAGTTCAAGACAATGTACACAAATCATCTTCTGCCTGAGGCCTCAACCAGGGCTTAATTTTAGTCAGAAAATTCCGCCTTTTAAAATTTTCTGTATATGCTAGCAGGCTGGGTCTCAACATGAACAACTGGGCTCCATTCCTGTGGCAGAAGGCGGAGGACTGGAAGGGCTGACGGTCCCCTCCCCAACACCTTTTATATAAAATGATTCCATTCCATTAGCATTTTCTTGACGGCTTGTTTCTTAACTTAACCTCATCTTCCTGCTGCAGGAGCTCTTCAGCCTGTACTTTTTCCTCTTGGGAAGATGATTTATCGTAAAAACTAACTTACAGAAATGGCTACAGGATTGCACATAAAAGCTGAAGTACATCCACTCCAACAGCAAGTGATACTTGTAATGATTTTACACGTGAAGCATTGGCGTCTAATGAGGACATATTTTTGGCATCAGTTTGTATTAAAACCCTTATATACTGTAGCTGAGATTACATGATTTCCTGGAGAGAATCTTCTTGGTCTGCAGACATTCATAACCATTATTGCTTGAAATCTGTAAGTTAATACGGATAAATACTTAAAAAAGACATAGCCAGCAGAATACAGGAATGCAAAACGATTCATTCAGTCACACAGGGGACACAGTTACAGACTTAACCAATGCGTGAAAGGGCAAACGCTGCAGTCACCAAGGTGTCCCCCTCTCCTCCTTTGCAGTGAAACCAATGAAATTCCACTGTTTGGTAAGGCAGAACTAAGAGAAACTATGCCTAGGCCTCTCTGCTGCAGGCTGTGGACTCAGCTTCGATGACACGCCATGCAAGTGAGAATGGACATGAGATGCGTTTGGAACTAGATACAAAACCCATCTCTCCAGATTGGCTTTCCTTCAGTAAGGTCTTATCACATCCAAAGATGCTCCAGTGGCCTAGTTAAGTAGTATATCCCTGTCAGTAATGGATTGGTTTGTTTACTTTTTAGTTCTTGGACCATTCTTAGATAGTACAGCAAAGAACATCTCCTCAGAACCTAGACCAACTTTACAGAATGGGCAAATGGTTGCAAAACGTGAGCTTTTCAACAAGGCCCACTAGACATGGGGGTGTCTACACTGTACTCACACACCCTTGGCCAACCCATATCAGCTGCCTCAGGCTCGTAGAGCTTGGGCTGCAGGGCTATAAAATTGCAGGGTGGATATTTGGGCTTAGGCTAAAGCTGAAATCCTGGCTCTGGGACTCTATTCCCTCATGGGACCATGAGCCCTGTGAGACTGAGGCAGCTGACACAAGCCAGCCAGGGTTGTTTCATTGCAGTAGAGCCATATCCTGTGTGATACATCGGCTGTGTATAGATTAGAGTGATTTGTCCGCAGAATTGTCTGTCAGAACAATTTTGTCTTTTGTCTTCTGACAAAATTCTGTCAAGAGATCATGACCAGATTGCAAAGCGGATTGCTTTTTTGATCCACTCTGTTGACAGAGAGTGACTGGACTGCCACCGGCCACTCTCTCAACAGAATGGCCACCTGGAACACCATCAGACAGGGTTACAGGGCACCGTTGCCTTCCGAGAGCCCCTCCGAGATGCACTCGTAAAGGCACCCATTCCCTGCCCTTGTCAAAGTGTGCCTACTTCCACAAGGGACAGCACAGTTGCTAGAGCAGGGCTTCAACTCTTCCTGGGAGAGACAGCTCCTTCCAGTGAGCCATGGTGCCAGAGCAGCCTGCTGAACCTGATGGCCATCCTTCTCTTCCTCAGGGAGTGGGAACCTGATACCACCTTCAAGGAGCTTGCTGTTGCTGCAGGATGGTCACACCTGTTCCCCCATGCCTCCCTGGGTGCACAGGCGGATCTGGTGGCACCATATCAGTTCCAGCTGGTGGGACCAGCTGGTCACGAGGTAGTGGCTCCAGAATTTCCGTATGTGGAAGGACACCTTCCTGGAGCTCTGTGCCTGGCTCAACCCCAACCTCCGGAGACAGGACACCTGACTGCAGCCCACCAGCCTCATGGAGATGCAGATTGCAGTCGCCCTCAGAAAGCTCGCCACCCCCAACAGGTACCACTCAGTGGACAACCATTTTGGCAAGGGAAGTCCGCCGTTGGGGCCCTCCTCATGGAGGTGAGGCACTCTCAGGCTTCAAGCCTTGCATGGAGGGGGTGTTCCAGCCGAAGGGGACCCTTGGGGAGTGGGATTGGGAGGTGTTAAGAGTGGAAAGGGGTGTGTGGGGGAAGCCCCATCCATGGAATACCATGCCATCCTGACCTCTCACAGCTCTGCTGCTTGGGGGGGAGGGGGCACCTGGAGAGCTCAGAGATGGGAAAAGAAAGGGGAAGCCTCCTTGGGCCCAGGAACCCCCACCCTCAGTCCCTGATATGTGTATTTGGTCGCCTCCCTCTGCAGGTCATGATGGTCATCAGTATGCTTTTGCTGCAGATTCACTGCCCTGGGGTTCCTGAACTGCATTGGGGCTATCGATGGGACTCAGATCCTGATCCACATCCTGGAGCACAGCACAGACAAGTATCTAAACTGAAAGGGATCCTTCTCCAAGGTGCTGCAGGCCCTGGTTGACTACTGTGCACACTTCACAGGCATTTATATCAGGTGGTTGGGTCAGATACACTATGCCCATGTGTTCTGAAACTCCAGCCTGTACCAGAGGATGGAGGTGGGCACCTTTGTCCCCCACTGTGAGTTGGCAGTCAGGGATGTGCAGATGCCACTCTCCATTGTGGGGGATGCAGCCTACCCCCTCAGGGCCAGGCTCATGAATCCTTAACTGGCCATTAAATAAAGGGAAGAAGGATTTTTTGAAGATGGGTTTACTTTCGAAAGAGCAGCATCTACACTGGCTTTCTTCTTTTGCAAGAAGCTCTTTTGAAATTAGAATATGCAAATTAGACAGCAAATATGCAAATTTATACCTCATTTGTATTTTCAATTTACCTCATTTGCATGCCTCTTTCAAAAGAGGAATGCAAGTGTAGGTGCACCCTTGGACTCTACCTTTGGAACAATTTAACTTTGACTTTTCTGTAGGTACGTCACGAACATGTTGTTGGAACGTTTTTAGACTCGCTTATAAGCGTACCCTGGATCATAATCCTGAATGCTCCCATCAGAGTGTTCTTATCTGGCAAATGGCAACTAGCTCATGGTCTGAAGAGTTTGTACAGTACATTAGAGTTTGTTGTACATCAAGTACAAAAGGAAACAACAAATACCAATGGAGTCAATATCTGTCTCTGAAGATATCTGCATTAACACACCAAGATTGCAAAGACTCTGCATGATCCTATAATTCGTCAGAAACTAGGAGTGTGTCTAATTTCAGCAGTCTCTTACTCTGTTCCCAGTGGACTGACTTTCCTGATTAAAATCAGGCTGCAGTTTTCTAGCTTTGATAGTTTATACAGGTTGAACCTCTCTAATCTGGAGCTCTCATTTGGCAACATCTGTAATCTGGCATGATTTTAGTTAGCTGGATGATCACTTATCATGGGTGTGGCCATCTTACTTGTGGTCCCATAAAGTTTGTTTCTAGCCACCAGTTCCGTCTCTCAGTGTTCTGTGCTGTTATTGAGCCATAATTTACCCCTAAATGTCTTCTAAGAGCCCAGTAAGCAGCAGAAGTGTTAGTAATTCTTCTAGATAATATTGACCTCCTGTGATCTGGCAAATTCTCTCCTCCATCACCAGTGTGGTCCCGAGGGTGCCAGATTGGAGAGTTTCAACCTGTAGTTAAGTAAGAATGAGTGTAGCACGATGTTCAACTAACACGTTGACGGATACTGCAATCATAACAATACAAAATCTCTGTTATTTTCTATTCTTTCTGTTTGACTGGTTGCAAAGAAGATGGTGACTGTTATGTTGGCCATCATCTACTAAATAACGGCAATTCTGTGGTATGTCATCTTGGTGAACTGCCATTAAGACAGACCTTATTACATGGGTCTGTTTACTAAAACAAACAAGGAAACAAAAGAGAGAGAGAGATGTTCTGTATAGTTTATCCAGCTGCTTGCTGCCTTTTCTGTACATCCGCAGTCTCCTCAGCTGTCAGTTATGTGTACAGTGTTCACAGTGTTGGTTCCAGACTATGAGAGAAACAAGGCGGGTAAAATAAAAATCATTTAATGGTCCATCTTCTACTGGTTAACATCACTCTTTTGAGCTTCACAAAACTATTTCTCCAGACTGGGAAAGCTAACTTCCGAGTCAATAAGCTAAATACAAGATGAAGAGACAGTTAAACGTAAGGGCTAGGTCTAAACAGTGCAGCTTTCCTGGCAGATCCATGCTAATGAGCAGTCTCGAAATTGCAAATGACTACTCATTAGCATAGCCACGTGAGAGCTCGGCAGAAGGGGGTGCCAGTAGTAAAGAGGCTGTGTGGACATGCTCCTGAATTAAGGCCTAAGGGTCTGGCGATAGAGGGGCTTTTTGCCAGCCAGAGCATTTCCACAGGGACTCTTTACTGCCGGCAGCCCCCTCTGCTGAGACTGAGCTCTTGTGTGGCTATGCTAATGAGCCACAGCACCATGCTGGTGAGCAGCCATTTGCAATTTTGAGGCTCCTCATTAGCATGGATCTGCTGGGAAAGCCACTCCGTGTAGACCCAGCTAAGGTGTTCAGACATGCTCTAGACAGCCACCTAAAATGAAGTGGGTAATTAAGAACTGACAGGCAGTAGGGTATGTCACAAATGGTTGTAATGAGCCTTAAAACCACAGCCTCTGTTGAGTCCATAGTTTTTAGTGTCCAGGAGAGTTTTGAATTTAAGATTTCAGGCTCATCTTCTGAAGGTTTTGTGAGGTTTCCATTCAGCCGGGAGCAATATGGTGGTTTTGTCTTTTATCATTTTTCTGTGTGAGTTCATTTGAGAGCACAGTGGTTGTCTAGTTACACCCACACAGTTGCTGTTGGGGCATTTGATGCATTGGAGCAGGTACACCAACCGAAGCTCATTCAATAAAAGATATTACTACACCTACCTTACCTCAATCATACGTCTAGCCGCTCGGCAGTGGCGATATAAGCCTTTTGTTTTCCACGCCTAAATAAAAATTGTTTGACGTATAGCTGGAATATAACCCAGTTGTAAGGTTAAAATACATTTAATTAATAGGGATAAATTAACTGCTGAGCTATTGCCATTTTTAGGGTGATCTTCTGGAGGTCAATTTTGCTACACGTGTTAAGACACAGCAAAATCGATCTCTCTGGGCTTGGCTAGTGACCCTGGTATTCCACGCTATTGTATGGAGTAAGGGATGTTGGCGTGAGCCTGAAGAGGTCGGAAAGTCGATTGTGATGCACGGATTTTAGCTACGCTAATGGTGTCTCTAGAATTACATATTGGAAATAGACTTTGCCCCCCCCAGTGTAGATCTAGCCTAAGTTTTGTTGTTACTTACATTTTATATCACAGGCATAATAATGATACTGTTATAGAAAATAAGATTTCTCCCTCCAACTTTTCTGCTTCTAGATAAAAGTCCCACAAGAAAGCCTGACTTACAAGGATCCAGCTCAGTTTTGAACAGACCCCAGAGGTTGCCCTAATTAGCTACAAATAGGCATCTACACTTCTGAAGACTTATTTTAACTGTCAAAACAAAAAGCAGTCAAGTAGCACTTTAAAGACTAGCAAAATAGTTTATTAGGTGAGCTTTCGTGGGACAGCCCCACTTCTTCAGCCCATAGCCAGACCAGAACAGACTGAATATTTAAGGCACAGAGAACCAAAAACAGGAAGCAAGGAGGACGAATCAGAAAAAGATAATCAAGGTGAGCAAATCAGAGAGTGGAGGGGTGGGTGGGTGGGAAGGTCAAGAATTAGATTGAGCCAAGTGTGCAGATGAGACTATAGTCTATAGGGGCTCATCTGCATACTTGGCTCAATCTAATTCTTCACCTTCCCCCCCACCCCTCCACTCTCTGATTTGCTCACCTTGATTATCTTTTTCTGATTCGTCCTCCTTGCTTACTGTTTTTGGTTCTCTGTGCCTTAAATGTTGAGCCTGTTCTGGTCTGAGGAAGTGGGTCTGTCCCACGAAAGCTCACCTAATAAACTATTTTGCTAGTCTTTAAAGTGCTACTTGACTGCTTTTGGTTTTGATAGTGTATAGACTAGCACGGCTTCCTCTCTGTTATTATTTTAACTGGGGTTTCTATGAACACATGGGCCTTCTTTTTGCCCATGTTAAGTTTTAGGAAAACTCATTCATCAGCCAATTGCAAGTGGTGCTCAAAGTTACAGATTTGACCAAAATTTACTACATCCGTACATCATACAATTTTGTGGCATCTGATAATTTCTCTTATCTCTTCCCCACTCTACGCCCTCCCCTCCCCTCTCTTTTCTTATGGTTTAATCCAAGCCCCATAGAAATCAATGTGAGTTTTTCCATAGACTTCAGTGGAACAGGGTTTCATTCTTCACACTGATTTCCCTCCCAAAATAGTGCCCAGCCTCATTCTCAAAGAAGGGGACTCCCTACCTCTCTTGGCATTGCCATTTTGTTCTTTAGATGTGAGGATACAGATTTGGGTAGCCAACTTTCTAACTGCAAAAAAACTGAACATCCTTGCCCCCTTCAACGAGGCTCTGTCCCCTGCCTTCTCCATTATCTGATGCTGCACCCTCACTCACTCCATTTCCCCTTCCTCTCCCTAACTGCACTCACTCAGTTTCCCCAGACAGGGGCAGTGGGGGATGTGGGAGGGGTTGAGGGTGTCAGTTGGAGGTGCAGACTCTGGAACGGGCCCAAGATAAGGTATTTGGGGTGCAGGAGGAGGCTCTAGGCTGGGGCCGAGGAGTTTGGAGTGTGGGATGGTGCTCCAGCTGAGGCAGAGGGCTGGAGTGTGGAAGGACGTATGGGCTCTGTTGTTGGGCCAGAAATGAGGAGGTCCATCGTGTGGGAGGGAGATCAGGCTGGGGCATAGGGTTGGTGTATGTCTAGGCAGGTAAAGAGTGAGGGCTACAGCTAGGGGCATGGAATCTGGGTTGGGCCGGGAATAAAGGGTTTGGCTGCAGGAGAAGTCTCCAAGCTGGGGCCAAGGGGTTCAGAGTATGAGGGCAGGTTCCAGTCAACTCCAGGTGGTTGGAGCACAAGAGGGGGCTTAGGGTATAGTCTCTAGGAGGGTGTTCGGTTGTAGGAGGGGGCTCACCTGGGAGTTTGGGATGTAGGTTCTGGAAAGCTGGAGCTGCCAGGGTCCCTTTTCAAACAAGCTTTCTGCTCAGAACCAGACATCTGGCAACCCTAATTTGCAGATCAAGTCAACTAGTCCAGAAAGCGCAATATCATCTTTGTGGCCCTCTGACGATGGGAAGCTACGGATGCAGTCTTTCCCTCACACCTGCCATTTTGGCCAGCACGAAGCGATGGAAACCTAGCGCGAGAAGGCTGGCCAATTTGACCAATGATTAAAAAAAACTATAAGATTGGTCAGTTCTGGCACTGAAGTCATAACTATGACAAAGCCACCAAGCTAGTTATTGCTAGATAGACAAATTACCCTGTGTTAAGGGTGGAATACACAGTATGTATGTATGTGAATAGCAAAATTTATATAACTGCAATGTGTTAGATTTGTTTCCTAAGATACGTCCTTGGTAGTCTTCCTTTAATTATTCAAGCAGGGTCAAGCTGTGAAGAAATAGGGCACAGTTTGCATGGTAAGGTGTGGATTTTGCAGCATCTGCATCTCTGCATAGTTTTTTTCTATTGGTATGCACTGTAGATATATATTCATTATTGTTCTAGGACTGAGGAGTTCAAGGGGAGAATGAAGAGTCAATTAAATGTTTAAATCTAAAATATTGCATTACTGTAGTTTAAAATAGTTTCTTTGAGGACAGACACACATGCAGCCCCCCTGATTAGGTAAATAATGCAAAACTCCCCAAAAGCATGAGTAATCTTGAGCAGAATTTTGGCATCAGAAAGGGAGGTAGCACTTTCAGTTGAATATGAGAGAAAAAGTACTTTCAAACCTACCAAGTAAATTTAAGTAGAGAATAATGGAATAAATGACTTCTATTTGTATTGTAGCTTCTTCTGCTGTTACGGGAAACAAAAGAATTCGCAGAATGTGGCAGCCTAGCCTGTAATGTTTATGAGTAGCATCAACCCCTTTCTCACTTGAGTCTGTTCTACTGGTTCCCTAAATTGAGGTCAGACAAACCTGCAGTTGCAGGTGAACTATGAGCAGGTGAGAGAGTTCTTACTTTGGTAAACAAACCTGCCTGCCATTGTCTCTGGATTTTAAAGGTCATCACCGTGATAAACAAAAGCCACTGAGGGCAGCCACTGCCCAAGCTATTCCTGGTTACATTACTATTTTTGGTGCACTAGACCCTGTCTCCCCATGGCAGGAAGCATGCTTCCAGCTACAGTGCCAATTTACCCTCAGGCTTGTTCCCACCATGGTGTACAAGTAACCCTGCACCATCTGCAGGCGAGAAGGAGGAAGAGTTGAGAGCTACCTACCTGCTTCCACTCCGTGCCTTTTCCCTTTCTCCAACCTCCCCCCACCCCAAGTTTCCTTCCCCTGAGGCTTTTATACAAGGTAATTAGGTAGTAGCTACCTCTGCTTCCACAGTTTGGGCCAGGCTACCCACAATCTACCCTAGCTTGTTCCTGTAATGAGGAGTAGGAGTGACAGAGGGCTGAATCTTCAACCCTTTGCCCAGCATCTTGTCATAGCACCAACCATCACTCCTCAAGAATCCAGTCCAAATATGTATTCTAGACATTGTTGAACTTCCCAGCTCCCTCTGCAAGCATGGAGAGACAAAGTAGCTTGGCGGGCCAAATAGATTAGTTTCTGTTGTAAACATGGGCTCTGCTTTCTCTCGTATGACTTCAGCCTGTCAATGCTAAAGCCAAACAAAACTTATCAGTGTTCAAATCCATACTTCTAACTACAGCACCTTGTCCTGCCGGCTACTACACTAATTGCACCTTGGGCTTTGTGCATGCCAGTCACACACCCCATCATGTTTGGGGGTGCCATAGAAATGATTCCCTGGAAGGACTGGACCCCAGGAAGTGCTATCCCTTGCAGAACTCCTCCACAGCATGCTTTGCCTTTTGTGCCCAGCCAATTCATCCTGACACTGCACGGGGACATAATCCTCCTTCCCTCCCTTTTAATCAGTGTTGTTTGTGCCTCCAGGGCTCTGGAAGGGAGCAGTCCCCAGGAACGTGACTGTCCCTAGGAAAAGACCCAGAGAGCAGGCTACTGCACTCTCCATTCTTCTGTGCACCTCCTCAAGCGCAAGGGACAATCTAGCCCTAAATGTGTTTAAACATGAAGCTCCCCATTAATAACCTCAAAGCTTTTTCATTGTCCTCCAAATTCTCTCTTAGAACTCCTGTGCCATGCCCATAAATAGCTGCAGGGTGGTTAGGCAGATGGGATGTGTCTCATGCTGACCTGCATCAGCTCCAGGGGCGGAAGGTATAACAGGCTAAGGAAGTCACTGTTTTCCCAAACTGCCTGGTTGGCTCCACCCACACTCTGCCCCCCCAGGACTCCCTTCAGTGTGGCTGTCCCAGTCTCCTATGGCTGCCTGGACTTCAGCCCTGCTGAGGCTGGGGCTGCGCTGTGAGTCTTCCCAGGGGCTGGAAGACTTGGCTGCAAACCATTCACCCTCAAGGTGCTCCCAGGGCAGGGCAAGGCTGGGGTGCATGCCACCTGTCCAGTGCTGGGAAGGCTGGTGATGCATGCCTTCTGCTGGGGAGACAAAAGAGGGCTTGACCACCATGTGGCCCTGGGTGGGAGGGGTGAGGCCTGGGGCAGCAGGGGTGAGGCTGGGGGTTTGCTTCCCCCAGCCCTAGGTTCACCCAGTGCCAATGGTCATCTCTTTGTCTTCTTGTCCTCCCCCGTTTATTTCAGTGATTCGTACACCTGCACATCCACTAATGTGATAAGTGCCAGCAGTGCCCCTCTGCTGTGTACATTGGCCAGGAGGGACAATCTCTGTGTCAAAGGATAAATAGACACAAACGAGACATCAGGAATGATAACACATGCAAACCTGTAAAGGAATCTACAGGTTTAACCCCCAGCCTCGGACATTCAGTAATGGCATTAAAAGTAGCCATTCTTCTACAAAAGAACTTTACTGTCTGCTTACAGAGGGAGATATCTGAACTTGAATTCGTTTACAAAATTAACTCCATTAACTTAGGCTTGAATAAAGATCTTAACTGGCTAATGCATTACAAGGGCAATTTCTCTGGCACTTCTACATCAAATGCTTTGAACGAGATACATCCAGCTTAATTTGCTACATAAACTGGTTCTATTCATGACAGGTACCTTCCCTTTTTTTCTGCTACATATACCCTGGATTCTGTAATTTCCACTCCAACCCATTTGATAAAGCTCATGACCTAGTAAATTTGTTAGTTTCTAAGGTGCCACAGGACTGCTTGTTGTTTTTGCAATTATATAGTATTTTCAATTATGAACGCTTGTTGGCATGGATGATCTCTTTGGTATATGTTTGTACATCACCTAGCATCATGAGATCCTAGCCTTTAGGCAGCACTGTAATACAAATAATAATAATAATAATAATTAACAGTATCACATATACAAATAACATTTTGTTATTTTACAGTTCATAATGAAGAAACTGATTCCTTTACTAGAGCTAAACACGTATTTCCAATTGTATTTCAGCATCCCTAATTCCCAACAGGATAGATTAGCAGAGGCCAGATTTAGCTATTTCTTACTAAGTAAAGTATTACTATACTTGGTCTTCATGGGACCTCATGTATTTCAATGGATCAGCATGTATAGTGAGGCACTGTTCAAAATAAGTAAGTGCTGGCAGAAGCTGGTGCTTATTAGTTTATTAAAATATACAAGTGACCAGCTAACATGTAGTGAGTGAAAGTTGGAGTCAAGTTGGGTAAACTGAGTACACATTCAGGAGGTAATACTCATATTCTGCTCAATATTACTTGATTACACTAAAATTTTAGTAGTTGAATCAATTGAAACGTGAATTTACTGTGCACCTCTTAGTGGACATGTGCTGGGACTTTTTCAAAAACTAATCTTATCTTTGGTGAACACTCAATTTCATGTATCAGTCTATAATTTTGACAGTATAGCACAGCAAGGATTTATACTGTGGATAACTTAAAGGAAAGATTTAGTATGTTAAAGATGCACTGGTTTAAGTGGAGATGGCAGAAACTTTTACATTTCCATTTGCAAGCACAAAAGGACTTAATTACAATAAACCTAGGGTTCTTTCTTTTAGTTGACACAGTAAGATGTCAAACAAATAGAAATACTCAGTAGGTTCCGTAATGAGTAATGTACTCCTTGTTTTCGTAATTGAAAATGGCACATAAATTGTTCACGTACTGAATGTGTTGCTCGTATTGACACTGGAATCATTTAATTCAATAAGCATATTTTCCTTTCGTGGGATTCAAGGTAATGCAATGTGTGTCTTCAGTGTTACCATGGTTTCATTTGTTTGTTTTTAGTTTTATGTAGGTACAGTGTTTCAGATCTGCAGCAACCAGTTATATTTAAAGATTTTTCTATTATCTGTTCTGGCGCAAGCAAGCAAAGAACATTGCTATTTAGCTGACATTCTTTGCGATAGCAAACTAACCAATTGAGGAGACTTTACTCTAAATCCAATGAGTGTATAACCTTTAAGGTGTATGGTAATTACACTCCATATGTCATTAATTTCTTATATGCCATCCGTCAAACAATGAGCTGCTATTAGTAGTACAAAGGGCCAACATCTATTGCTTTCAAGTTGTATAAATAGGAAACTATCAAGGTTAACTATTGTTTAGGAAATACTGTTCCTGATTTCATGACAAAATGTAAGCCCTGGCATCAGAAGATTTAGAGGGATGGGATTCTGCTCCCTCTTTAGCTTCCAGCTTCGTTTATACAAATTGCCCGTAGTTCCACCTACTCATAGAATCATAGAATCCTAGGGCTGGAAGGGAGTATTGCTTTGCTTGGAATTTGTTTTGATTGTATAAATGACAGTCAATTAAGATTATTACTGAACCAGAGTGGGAATTGTGCAGGATGTGTTCTTGAGTGGTTGCTAATTATTTTGGTAACAAAAACAATTTTTTTATTCAGTAACAAAAACAAAACTCCAGCTCAGCAGAGAAGAAAAGGATTTGTCCAGTAAACACAGTCACTTGTCCAAGAGCAGAGACTCTGTTCCTTGCATGGAGAATATCTATGGGACTGGACCACACCATCTCAGTGATCTTGTGGAGCTAATTTCACAGCAAGACTGGACTGGCTTAGTGGCAGAGGCACAGAGCTGACCTTGCAGGCCTGACCGGCCCAGCAGTGATGCAGTGTTGACTGCAGTGTGGTGACAGATAGTGGCAGAGCTGGTCTGGCTTCATGGCTGACTCTTTTCAGTCCAGCGGAAACAGAACCCATATCACAGAACTGGACTTGATGGCTGCACACTGTGGTGAGGCTGAACAAAGTTGTTCTCTTGGGACTGGAGCAGGCTGAGAGAGGAGAGCTACCCCTTCATACATGACAGAGACTAAACAGAACCAGTGTACAGGGCGGTAAGTGGGGGTGTGGGTGTGGTGGAACTGAGGCTGCATCTATATTGCTGCAGAAGATCAACCACTCAGACTCAAAATGGCACTTTTCTAGGGTCAACATTGACTTTGCGACTCCTCACGAGCCGAGCCGCGAGGATTAAAGAAGGTCGATGGGAAGAGTGCTCCCATCAACCTTCTGCTGTGAAGACAGCCGCACAAGTTGATGGCTGCAAAGTCGATTTTAGGTACGTAGTTGGCATACCTAAAATTGCATAGCAGCCACTGACCTTCCAGGTGAGCATAGATGTGGCCTCAGAGTATTAGATGTTCACAAGACTGAGTGGTTAACCAAACTCTTGAGACATGGATTGCTTACCTTTTTGTAGGTAAATATATAGAGAGCTTTTGCATTGCTTTGAACCCCATCTTTTTTTTCCCCTCCAAATAAAAAGATACTTCTAGTTCACAGGGACTCTGAGATGTGTATACGCTCGAATGGAACTTATGGCTGGCCCACGTCAGCTGGCTCAGGCTGTGAGGCAATAATAAAACTGCAGTATAGGTGTTCAGGCTCTGTTGAAAGCTGAGCTTTGGGAGCCTTCTCCATCAAAGGATCCCAAAGCTTCAGCTCCAGGCTGAGCCCCATGATTGGAGCCAGCTGATGCAGACCAGCCACAGGCGCTTTCCTGCAGCGTTTGTGAGGGCAGGGTACACCACGTGTAGGGGTGACCAGGGAGGTTTGATTCTCATTGTCCAGAGCCAGAAGAAAGCGTGGGCATTGGCACCGGGTAGATTAACATGTGCCTCACTTTTCCTAATAAAATTTTTGCCTTCTGAGCTATGCTTAATGTTAAGCTTGTGTGACAGACTTTGATCGGACTGGTAGGACGCCCACCCTTTGTTTTTTGTTGCCACCCTTTTACCAAAGCTCTTTCATACTCACAGAGATGCGCTGTGTTGTACTGAAGTTCTTCTTGTTCTCCTTTTCCCTCAAAATCATAGAATGAACAGAGATTCCAGATAGACAGTGCCTGTATCCCAAGCTCCCTTGTGCACATCTCATATAGTGTGCACCAAGCAGCATAAGAAATGTTTGCCTGCATGATTGCTTTTCCAAAGACTCCAAACTTGCTTAGAACAAAACTGTTCTTTTTTTTCAAACGAAGTAAAAGCATTCATCCTCTCAGAGGACTATTTCTACATCAAATTTCATTACTTCACCATTTTTGCTACAGGCCTTGGTGTAGTTAGAATAATATAAAAGGTGATGTTTAATCCTCCTGAACTTGGATTATATGAAAGATTTTACTCATGCTGCAAGCCAAAATATCAGCTGCGGCCAAAACATAAGCTTTCCAAACTGTGAACATTTTAAGATTTTATAAGCGTGTGAATGCAGCATTTCTAATGGGACCTGTCATGCAATCTGGACCAGATCAGACCCATCTTGCTTTCATAGCTGGGCGTTACTGTAGTAACTTGTGGATTAAGAACCTCTGCCCAGTTATGTACTGTGCACAGTCAAGCTAGGAAATATTTCAGGCTTTGGGTAGGCTTAGGAGAAGCTGGAGATGTTGTCTGAGGCCCAGTCTCACCCATTTTGATCAATCTTATCCAAGACTTTTACTTGCAGAAGTAACTGGCTAAAGAAGCCATAAGAAAAGACAGGGTTGAAGACTGGGGTGGGTAAGGAACATGGTTAATGTTTATCTTTACCATCTTTATCTTTACCATCTATCTCATCTCTTTCCTGGCTTCTTCCTTCCATATCCTAACCCTTATCATTCCAACACCTAAATCTATATAAACCCAGTTCAAAGAAACTGCAGAATCATATGTTTGTCATGTGTCCTTCACCTCACTGTTTCTATTGTTTGTCAGTTTTTTGCTGAACTGGGGCCTTAGAGTGCAAGCTCCTTAATCCAGGGACCTGAGTTCTAGAGATATCTTCTGTGAAAAGCCTAACACACTTATGACTACACTAAATAAAATAATACCTCTTTTTCCTAACCTTTCAGCCCAGCAGAGCAAGCCAGTTTTTCAAAATATTAACAGGAGTTGCTGTGAAAATGGGAAGCGAACTACCATATTGAAGATCTTATTGATAGACAAAGTATATCAACATGTATATACACCTGTGTCCCTGTTTGTAGCTTGTACCATATTTGCAGTTCCTATAAATTATCTTCTGAAATAAAATACAGTTTAAAGGGAAAACAATTGCTCTCTTCTTTCTCGTATTTTCTTTCACGGAGGAGCACTATAAAGACTTCCAAGATGAACTGAAAACATTTTCTGTTTCTTACAAGCTGTGTGATAAGGATATCTGTAGGTGTGTTCATTTTATGGAACCGCTGCAGCTAAATTCTAATTAATGTATAAAGTGACATACCCCACCTGCCTGTTGCATTATACCTTGAGCTTAACATACAGTCAGAAGAGAAACACTGATTGCAAAGAAATCATTGAAGATGGGCATTTTCCAAGAATAAATGTTTTTTGGCTATTTTTAATTGCCTGAATTGTTTTTTTCTCTCCCTTTCTTGGTTCCCAACCACTTCCTCACTAATCAGCTATTAATATGGGGCCCAATTACCCACTGCCTTGCTGTGTGTATTTGTGTACTCCTGTGCAAAGTGGATATAAAACAACCAGACCAGAATGGTAGCATTTGATAGACTCATTGCACAAGTGAAAATAAAAACATAGGTTTCCAGGAAGTAGAAAAATGAAACTCGTGATATGGATGAGAGAACTTATTTCTAACATAGACTTCCTGCTCAAAATTTCCCCAGAATAGAAAGAAGCAATCTTGTGATTTCTTTACCTTGCAGTATTTTTTATTTTTTTTCCTGATTCCACTCTTTAAATTTCTGCATGTCTGGTTGCAAAACAAAGTCAGATTCTGTAAACTGTTGAATCCCTTCAAGCCCCACTTTACTTGATGGGG
Source organism: Carettochelys insculpta (assembly GCF_033958435.1). Lineage (NCBI taxonomy): Eukaryota > Metazoa > Chordata > Testudines > Carettochelyidae > Carettochelys > Carettochelys insculpta. The sequence goes on from NC_134150.1 coordinate 17,701,443, forward strand.
CACCTCATAAGAGCAAGCATTGTACTCGGTAGAAGAGCTTAGTGGGCTATTACTTCTTGCTATCCATAGGAATACACCTTTAAAGTAAGTATTTCTTTTGGTAGCATCTTGCACTTTACTAGTAACGTAAACCTGAAATTTTGTTGTCTCGGAATTACAGGGAAGTGTGGCTGGTCTTGCACAAATGCAAGACTTCACTTTCAAAAGGTAGAATGTGACTGTTCACAAAGACTGCCATTTTCTGGAGACAAAAGCCATGTGTCTTAGGCTGTCAGACAACAGACTTTTTCAACCTGCATCAGCACAGACAACATTTAAAGTTGGCAGCATATTAGATATTTCGGAAATTCCTTTTCTCAGAACATCCTCAGAGCACAAATATTTTCAATAAACAACCTAAACCTTTACATGCTATTTTCCCATTGCTTTGTACATCTTTTTCCTCTTAAATGTTGGTACCACAAGGAAAAGAGAAAACTCTGTTTTGCTTTGACAACAAAATATCACGGTGCATTTTTATCCTTGCATTTTAGTTCTTACGTCATTGATCAATAGACCAAAATGCCATACCTCCATCAAGGCTAAAAAGTTTGATTGCACAAGCTGTCTCAATCCGTTGGAGCTTATCTATTATATATCTCAGACTCCTAGAAATGCCACAGTGGAGAAGAGCCTAAGCCAACTTAGGTCAGCCTTCCTGTCAGATGAACAGCGATTCTGAATAAGGGTCATTTCGGCATTTTCTATCTATCACAGCCGATTGGTGTGCCAGTTCATTTCAGGGTGGCCACTGCTAAATGAAATTGATTAGTGATGTTTCTACAATGAACAGTAGCATGGCAAAACTGCTGTCCTCTGATGCAGGTAGATAATAGTTATCAATTTTCTTTGTGTATAATTGATATAATTAAACTACTTGATTCCAAATCTGGCACTCAGCAAAACTGAAATCCAAGCAGTTTTTTCACTTCTGTGGAAACTTATACACTGAAAGGGATTTAAAAAATGAAAGTGTCGGAGAAATGTGACTCTTGAGATGTATAGAAGAGCTCTTCTGGTGAGTAGCCTTGTTAGCTGGTACTAGAACCCTGCTTAGAGCCGTTCTGCCAATTCCTTTGGGTAGGCGTCATTTGTTTACTCTGGGCGTAAGAGAGGTGGATGAAAATGAGGGAAAAGGAACTAAGAATCTAGATCAAGCATGTTCTCAAAAGAGATGCTAGAGAAACCCCAGAAGAGGGAGAACGATTAGACTACAGTTTATTTTGTGGTATTGCTTTAGAGTTACTTACAAAGCCAGGCTCATGTAAAGGGTTGATTTCAGACACCAACTCAATGCCTGCACGACCTGTCCAGGCTGGGGTAGACACGTTACTCACCAAGCATTCTAGCACAGGATATCTAACAGGAAACATGGAACCATTTCCAAAGCAGTGTGAGGGTATGTCCACATTGTCATGAAAACCCTGCAGCATTGAGTCATTGAGACTGGGGAGCTGACTTGGGTTGGTGGGGCTAGTACTGTGGGGCTAAAAATAAAAGTGCAGACGATCTGGGTCAGGCTGCAGACTTGGCTCTGACTCTCCCTGCTCTTCCACAATCCCCATCTGACCCCCCATCCCCCGAGCCTCGGCTCCAGTCTAAGCCCAAACATCTGCACTGCAATTTTATAGCCTCACAACCAAAGTCAGCTGGCTGGGCAGGCTGCAGCCAGGCTCAGGTATTTTATTGCTCTGTAAACAGACCCAACGATTGTTGCTTATGTCCCATTGCTGTTACAGAAGACTCTGGTTCATTCTAATAGTGTTATCAAAGAAAGATGGGGAGCAGGAAACTCAGGGGGTCTAACATAAGAGTAGTAGCTACTGATTCTTCTGTAGCTAGACCCAGTTCCACAAATTGCTCACGTATGTACGTAAAGCCCATTGATACTAGAGGAATTAGACACATAATTATGCACTTTGCTGAATAGGGATAAATTTAAGTACCTGTGTAGGTGCTTTACTCTATAAGCCCCTGGTTCTGCAAACGCTTCGGTGCATGAGGATTCCCATGGAAACCAATGAGTCTACTTATCATACCACAGTTATGTGCTTCTAGAAGTGTTTGCAGCAGGATGGCACAAGTGGGTGTGCCCTAGGGCTTCCCGATAGATGTGGAGAAGGGAGGGAGAGCCGGTTCTCACGGCACACCAGTGCGCTGTAGCACACTGGTTAATAACCGCTGCTTATGGCTCAAGCCTTAAAATATGCAGATATGGAGCAAAACTCCCACTGATTATGATGGCAGATATAAGGGTCACAGGCCTGACTCCATTCATGTTTTTATTTTTATATTTTTATTGTGACACGTAGTTTGAATGAACTCCACTGAGCATGAATGCACAGCCTGACAGGATCACTGTTCAAAGCAGCGCGACGTGGTAACGGAACTATGCCATTCAGCAGCATGTGCATGAGTTACTCAAATTTATTTAAATCAATGCACAGGTTGACAGCAGCTTGACTCACATTCTTGGTGCTACTGTTTAAATCACAATAAAAGAAATTTTCTCTTAGTAATTTGCTTGAAAAGCTTTTTGTGTAGACTGCTCAGAAAAGGAATATTTGCCTGTGCTGGCCACCGGAGTATGTACCCAGGGTCCTGTTGGGTTTGCAATTGGCTGCACTGCTATTTCTAGCAAACTAGTATGCTCTGATAAAAATGATAATGCTGCAATGTCTTTCAAGAAAATTAGTTATTATAAAGTCTTTCTTTTTTTTGAGGATCAAGGAGTTATTTATCTCTGCTGTTTCTCTGTTGTAGAGATTAAATTAGTTGCTTAAAAAAGGCTTTTCACATAGCATGTTAAACGTACCCAGTTCTTTGTTGTTTTTTCCATTATACCACAAAATAAACATATTTCCCCCACTTTCTGCATCAGTCTGATTAATTGGACCAGAGCTAACTTATCTGAAAGCAGTGAAATTGAATAGCTAAACTCCTTCCAATGGGTTAAACCTTCTTCAGCACCGTGCAGGTATTTTTTCTCGTGGTTTTAATGCTCTTTAAATCAGCCAGAGCTAACGTGTCTTAACTCTGACAACTGAATAGTTCAACTATAAAAAGGATAAGAAGACTTTTTTGTTCGTGTTGTAGCAAACTCCAAGCATTGCTGATTTTACCTTCTCAGCCTAACCTCTGGGTTTGAGGAGTTACGCTACAGATTTAAACAAAAAATGCAGGGCCAACTTTTGCTCTCTTCTATACTGCTATAAATGTAGAGTGACAGGCTGCTGCTACACTACCCTGGTCCTGTTGGAGGGGCCATGGGAATGAGGCAATTCAAAGCAAGCTAATGAAGCGCTGACCTGCAGATTCAGTGCCTCATTAGCATGATGGCAGATGCACAAACAAAATCACTTTTCAGCTTGACAGTGACGATGGGGGCAGATTCGAAATAAGTGCCCTGCTTCAACATACCCTTACTCCTGGGCTGGAGCTACACTAGCCCCCGCCTTTCAGAAGGGCATGGTAAAGAGCCACTTCGGCAGATGCTAATGAGGTGCTGCCATGAATATGCAGTACCTCATTAGCATAATTGCAGCCATGTGCATTTCAAAAGTGCCAATTTTGAATAATGTGCCGCCCTTATAGATGGGGGGGGCCTTTCGAAAGGACACCCCGATTTCAAAAGCCCCTTCTTTCCAAAACCAAATGGAAGAAGGGGCTTTTGAAGTCTGGGGTGTCCTTTTGAAAGGCCCCCGTCTACATGGGGGGGGCAAGCATTTCGAAAGCAGCACTTTCAAAACGCACACGGCCGCCACTGTGCTAATGAGACACTGCATATTCATGGCAGCGCCTCATTAGTATCTGCCAAAGTGGCTCATTGCCATGCCCTTTCCGAAAGGTGGGGGCTAGTGTAGCCATGGCCCCGCAGAAGTAGAACAGAGTAAGAAAATGTCGAAGTGGGGCGCTTATTTCAAAGCCGCCCCCATCGTCACTGTCAATCTGAAAACTGAAGTTTATTTGCATGGCTGCAATTATGCTAATGAGGTGCTGAATATGCATGTCAGTGCTCATTAGCTTGCTTCGAGTAGCTTCATTGCCATGACCCCTCCAGCAGGACCATGGTTGTGTAGCAGTGGCCTTAGGGTATGTTGCATTCAAGAGCTGTAACTTCAGCATCTGCAGCAAACTAGAAAGAGCAGTGAAGCCAAGTGCAAGCCCACCAGGACCCTGAGCAGTACATACCCTGGTGGTTAGACCAGGATGCCTAAGTATCCCTGCTATTTTTAGCTGCCTAATTCAATCAAAGCTAGCTCAGGTATGGCCACTTGTATTGCAATTTCACCTCCCAACTGCCATGTAAACATGCCCTAAGTATAATGTGCTGTGCCTGAACGGAGATGAGGAGGAAGCAAGGAGAGACTTTGGATCTTGTGACTAACAGAGAAGATAGGGGAGTCAATAGCAGAGTCATTCTGTTCTTGGCTCTGCCACAGACTCAAGCTATGACCTTACCTTAGGCAAGATACTTGGGGCTTGATTTCAAAAAGCTTGCCGTGACGTGCTATGACTCATGGCCATGGCACTTTCTGCTGGTCACACTGGGAATTAGCTCAGTCCCCAGCAGGGCCCTACCTTCTGGAGAGTGTCTCGCTCATCATTGTTTGGATGTGTTGTCTGGCTCTGGACCCACATCACTTCCAGCACTGCAATACCCTCTTCAGGATATTGCCCACAGGTGGTGCCCCCAATTTGGTCTCTTGCCCTCTTCTGGAGGTGTAAATAGTCCTTAGTCTTGCCATCCACTGTAGGCACCTGTAGCCCTAGTCTAGCCCCTCACCTGAAGGGCAAGCCACAGTCCATGAAGGGCACTCTTCAGTGTGGGTCTGTGAAGTGCTGGGGGAATCCAGGCCCTCCCACTACTAGGGGTCCTGGTCCAGGGATCTTTTAGCAACAGCCTTCTCCTGTCCTCCTCCTCTCACTTCTGCTGCCTCTCACTCCCTGAGCCACTTCCCCTGGGATCCCAGCACCTCCTCAGCCCTTGTATCCAGACCACAGCCCAGAGCCTCCCTCTCTCTCTCTCTCTCTCTCTCTCTCTAGCTCCCCTGCACGTGCCCAGTACTTCTCTCTACAAGGAACTTCTTCCCTGGTTGTTGGTCCTGCATTCTCACTGATCTAGTCTCAACTGCCTCAGCTGTCCTGAGCAGCTCCTTATATACAGGGATGCTCCAGCATGCCAAACTCTGACTGGGTCCCTAGGAGTCTTTATCTGATTGGCTGCTTTAACTCCTTCTGTCTAGAGTGGGCAAGCCACCCAACTAATACTCACCAATCCAGTTTCCTATTTTCCACACACAAATAATTATTAAGGTCATTTAGATATCTAGCTACCTGGTTTCTGCAAATGATGTAGACATCTAGATTATAATCATTATTCATGCCTATAAAAATCTCTTTTGCAACATGGACTGCAGCTTTTATGTATTCAGAGTAGCCCCTTAATAAATGTGTGTCTCCATTTCCTGGTCTATGAAAGATTACTCTTACCTAGCATGGATATAGTTTTCACCAAAGGATCTCAAAGTACTCAAAAGCCAGAAAATGTTGTCATCCCAGTTTCTCAAATGGGGGACTTTAGGTGCAGAAAGGTTAAGTGACTTGACCAGTCATATGGTAACTCAGTAGAATGATGGTCTGGTTACCATTCCCAGGTCCTCCCTAATATACCATAGGTTAGAACTTTCCTGGCAGACAGGATGGTTATGAGATTTAGCTCATTAATATTTCTAAAATGAACCTGGATGGATGGTGGTAGTGTTCTTATGGAAATACTTGCTCTTTCTAGGAAGGAGAAAAGGGTAAAAATGGTGAACAATAATAATGTCCCCCACTTTTTTCTCCATTCCTTTAATTTATTTAAGAATTCTCATCAAGGTAAGCTTTCTTGTCTCTGCTAGGTAAATAAGCAAGTAGCAGCAGATTTGTGGTCAGACAGCTTTGCTGTATTCTCAGTAGACTGGCTAGCTATGGACTCTTTATTTAACATGTACAGCACTTCCCTGGAGAAATTTGGAAAGAAATGAGCTCCTTATGTGGACACACATTTAAATGTAAATTAAGGTTTTTGGAGTCAAGTTCAGGCTGTCTTCGTGGAAACAGGTGGTGACACCCCATCTGTTCCCAAAAGAGTCCTCTAATGCTTTGTAGATGCACTATTTGAGACAGGCTTATGTACATAGATATTATATATTCTAGTCTGCTGACAGTAGAAATAACATTGCGGGGGGGGAGCGAGAAAGAGAGACGGCTGCTTGAAGGTGTTTTCACCCTTAATTAAGATGGACAGGCTTAACTGCAGTGGATTACTAGAGGTTGTGTAAAATTAAGCATGAGTGCAAGTTGTTGCAGGCTTAAGGCCTAGGAAACTACAACTTCTTCTTCGAGTGGTCCCCGTGGGTGCTCCACAATAGGTGTTGGGCTCACCCGGCGCCGCAGATCGGAAATCTTCCAGCAGTTTCTCCTGGATGGCGCATGCACCGGTGCGCGCCGCCCCCCTGCGTGTCCCCAGCCGCGTGCACAATCCGGTCCCCGCCAGTTCCTTCTCAACCGCCATCGGCTGCAGACGGAATCCACTCAGGCTAAGGCCAGAGTCAGATTAAATAGTGGGTTTTTTTTTTTATGTGTAATTTGTTGTTTTTGGTTATTAAAAAAAAAAAAGAGAGAGAAAGCAAAGACAAAGAGAATATCAGCAAAAAAAAGAAAAAAGAGAGGAGCAGAGAAGAGAAGAGCAGACGTGAAGGCCATTTAGGCCGCCCGCTGCCCCGCAGGCCGGTGATCACTATTTGGGGGGAAAGGCACCGATTAAGTGCTAAGTACCCTATTAACAGTAAAGGACTCACCGCAATGGCCTCTTCAGGTTTTAAAAAGCATGAGTCATGCTGTGAAACTATGCCAGCCTCCATGGGGCATAGCGAATGCATCCGATGCCTGGGGGAATTCCAGGCTACCCAGAAGTGTTCTCACTGTGCTAAGCTCACAGCCAGGGCCAGGAAGGACAGAGCGATGAGGCGTAAAATGCTCTTGTTGATAAGGCTCTCCAGCCGGACTTGCTGGAGAAGCCTCACCCAGAAGGGCCCTCTGGGTTGCATAAGAGGAGGGCAGCTTTCGCTGACCCCCTCAGTGTAGAAATGGAGGAAACTCTCCCTGGCTCGATCCTTGCTGGTGTTTGCAGCGAGCAGGATGAGCGGAGCACACAGCCCCCAGCCGCATACTCAGACAAGCGGCAGCGCTGCAGCGCACGTGGCAGAGGCTGAGCCTCCGGTTATACAACAGCCGGCACGTGTGGCAGCTAGAGCGTCAGCGAGGCAAGCGCCGGAACCGGCGGCACCGCCACAGGCAGCACCAGCCCCCCGTGGCACCAACGGTGCAGGGGCGCCAGGCACGGAGCCTGCAGGCACCGGAGGAGGATACCCGCGCGGCACCGCAGCTGACGGTGCCGAGCGTGGCGCTGATAGCGGGGCCGAGATCCCCGGCACGGGAGGGGGCGGTGCCGGCCCCGCAGGGGAGGGCAAGGCAAAATCAAAAGCCCGGCACCACAGTCCATCTCCGAACATGGCTGCGCTGCTGTTAGCACCAAGCCCTCCCCTTGTGATACACACGCCGCACTGAAGGCCTGTGTCTCCACCGGCCCATCCGGGAACCCCCTTCTCTGTTCCTCCAACCAATGTCACCATGGCTTGGGCCACCTTCACCACTTCTGGGATTGGATCCCCTGGAGTACTATCACAAGCCAGTTTCACCTCTATCTGTGTCGTCGCGGAGGTCTCGCTCTCCCAGACATCGGGGGTACACACCCCGTGAGTGGTCTAGGTCTCCATCCCCGGACCCTTGCCCGTGCTGCCATGGTCATCCTTATCATGCTGGACACAGACACCACAGGCCTACACCCAGGGGCATGTCCCCACCCGCCGCTCAATACCCCCGTGGGCACTCCCGATCGGGGACGGAAGCACAGTTGTCTCAAGGGGAGTTAATTTTAGAACCCCAAGACTTTCCTTCACAATCCTTCAGCGAGCGAGTGTATTATCAACCGCAGGAGCCCGAAGGTTCGAGGGAGGTTTACCCTAGTGGTTCCTCCTCAAATGAGGCCATGGCCCCCGGGGATGTCTCACCCCTGGATGACCTTAAACAGTTTCAGGAGCTGTTTAAAAGGGTGGCTTTCACGCAAGACATTCAAATGGCAGAGGTACAGGAGAAACATCACAAAGTCCTGGAAAATTTGAGACCCCCGGCTTCATCCAAAATTGCTATTCCGCTGGACGAAGCCATTCTGGAGTCAGCCACTACTATATGGCAGACTCCGGCCTCTGTTCCGCCTACGAACAAGAGAGCGGATAAGAAGTACTTCGTCCCGGCAAAGGGCATGGAGTTCCTCTTCAGTCACCCACAACCAAATTCTTTGGTGGTCGGGTCATCCCAGCAGAGGTCAAAAGGCTTCTCAGTACAAATCGGGGGGGTTGGACAAAGATGCTAAGAAGCTAGAGCTGTTTGGCAGGAAGGTATATTCCTCTCCTACCCTGCTATTGAGAATGGCGAATTATGGGCACACCAAGCAAACCATAATTTTGATAATTACTCCAGGCTTACTCCCCTCATGGATTCACTTCCAGAAGACAAAAAGCCGGTGTTAAAGGCGATTGTGCAAGAGGGCTACGCAGCATCGCGGACGTGAGTCCAGATTTCCCTGGACGTAGCGGACACGGCGGCGTGTTCAACGGCTACAGCAGTGGTCATGCGTAGAGAATCCTGGCCCCAGACGTCGGGTATCCCGAGGGACCTACAGGCGAAGATCGTGGATCTTCCCTTTGATACACAAAAGCTGTTTGCAGATTCAACCGACTCGGTCCCTCACTCCAGTAAGGACTCGAGAGCTACACTTAGAACCTTGGGCATCTATACTCCCCCATACAGGAGAGAAAAATTTTATCCTCAGCAAAGACGCTACGCTTACAACCACAGCGTGCTCAATATCAACGGGGCTACGGCCAAGGGCGCCATCAACAGCAGCAACAGTACAGAACTCCTAGGCGACGTTCTCAACAAAGCCGTACGCCCCCAGGTCAGGCCCAAAGGCAACAAGTTTGACAGGTATGTCGGGGGCTGCACTATCAATACCCTCGCTCAATGCCACTCTCATCTCATGTTCCATCATCGCCTCAGACCGTTCCACTCCCAATGGCAAAAGATCACCACAGACAAATGGGTGCTGGAGATCATAGCCACGGGTTACGCGATCCCCTCCCAGTCGCTTCCACCGACGAAGCCTCCCACCAGGCCTAACCTCAGGGATGCTGCCATGAGGCGAGGCTCAAGCAGAAGGTGAATCACCTTATGTTCATAGGGGCGGTGGAAAGAGTGCCGGAATAATTCCAGGGGCAGGTTTTTATTCACACTACTTCCTACCAGAGAAGAAAACAGGAGACTGGAGGCCCATCTTAGATCTTCGGGGCCTCAACCGTTACTTGCGCAAGCAACGTTTTCGGATGATCACAGTTGCCTTGATACTCACGGCACTGGACGATGGAGAGTGGGTTGCAGCACTCCACTTACAAGATGCTTACTTTCATATAACAATCCACCCAGCACACAGACGCTTCCTCCGCTTTACGGTTGGCCAGGAGCACTTCCAGCACAGGGTTCTTCCGTTCGGCCTCTCCTCGGCCCCCAGAGTCTTTCCCAAAACCCTGGCAGTGGTGTCAGCCTACCCGCACAGACAGGAGGTGTTTATTTTTCCCATATCTGGGCGACTGCCTGCTAAAAGGGGCCTCGAAGGCAGAGGTCTCACGCATGATATGCGTCACAGCGGACACGTTTTCTTCGCTGGGCCTAGTCATCAACCTCGCAAAGTCAAAGTCCGAACCCACACAACATATAGAGTTCATAGGGGCATGCATAAACTCTATCACAGCAAGGGTGTACCTACCCGACGCCCGCTTCCGCGCCATCAGTTCACGGGTGCAAGTCATCATATACAGCCCCACGGTGCCGGTCTTAACGTGGTTACAGCTGCTGGGCCACATGGCGGCAGCGACGTTTGTGGTACAGAATGCCAGGTTGCACATGGGAAGCCTGCAGCATTGGCTGGCGAGCGTTTACAAACCGGCATCCCACACTGTCCACAGGGTGGTGTCGCCCACAACAGAGGTGCGCAGATCCCTGGCGTGGTGGGAAAACCCCGAGAATCTGCTAGTGGGGGTGCCTTTTCACCAACCACGAATTTCTATTTGTCTTACTACCGACGCCTCCCACATAGGATGGGGAGTGCACATCGGCAACAAGGTAACGCAAGGGCTATGGTCCCCTGCGGAACAGACACTGCACATAACCATACTGGGGCTCAGAACAGTGTTCAACGCCTGCAAACATTTTCGAGATTACCTACATGGCAAAGTAGTCGGGATTCAATACCGACCATACCTCCACTATGTTTTACATCAATCGACAAGGAGGAGCACGATCCCGTGCCCTATGTGCGGAAGCAGTCCGATTGTAGAATTGGTGCATCGCCAACAACATAACGTTGAAAGCCTCGTACTTGCCGGGTGCTCACACTGTGAAAGCAGATCAGCTGAGTAGGTGCTTCGCAATCACGCACGAATGGCAGATCCGCTCCGATCTGCTACGGCGCATTTTTCGTACATGGGGGTTTCCCCAGATTGATCTGTTTGCCACCCAGTTCAACAAGAAGTGTCCCCAGTACTGCTCCAGGGCAGGAGTGGGGCGGGGGTCCCTGGGGGACGCATTCATTTTTCAGGGAGGGGCTCCCTACTTTATGCGTTTCCCCCGCAGCGCTTACCCACAAGGTCTTCCACAAAGCCAGAAGGGAGAGAGCTCGCATGATACTCATAGTCCCGCTTGGGATCGGCAGCAATGGTTTCCCTTGCTTCTCCGCATGTCGGACCGCCTACCGCTCCCTCTACCGGTGGCGCCGGACTTACTCACGCAGGTTCAGGGGTCCATAGTGCACCTGCACCCTCAGGGTCTGCACCTACAACCTCAGCTCCTTAAATAGCACGTGTACAGAGGGAGTACAACAAGTCCTGGAATGTTGCCGAAGGACCTCCACCAGGAGGGCTTACAAGCAGAAATGGACTCGATTCACAGCCTGGTGTTCCGCCAAGCAGTTAGCTCCCCTTGATGTTCCTATACCTGTAATACTAGAATACTTATTGGACCTCAAGAGAGGCGGGCTTCCTCTATCCTCGCTGAAGGTCCACCTCGCTGCTATAGCAGCCTTTCGGCATACAGAGGAACGGCCCACGGTATTCGCCCATCGTATCGTTACCAGGTTCTTGAAGGGGCTGGTAAACCTGTACCCCCCTTGGAGACCGCTTCCACCATTGTGGAATTTGGACTTCGTGCTCAGCACGCTATCGGGTCCACCTTTTGACCCATTAGCCACAGTTCCCATATGTCTCCTTACGATAAAAACAACCTTCCTCCTTGCAACTATGTCAGCCCGCAGGGTGAGTGAGTTCATGGCAGTGATGGCAACACCGAACTGCACAGCATTCTCAAAGGAGGTGGTAACCTTAAGGCTGCACCCAGCCTTTGTTCCAAAAGTCTCTTCGGAGTCCAATCTTAACGAGCCAATAGTCTTACCCTCGTTTTACCTGAAGCCTCACAGCTCCGGCAAGGAGGCGCGCCTACATCTCCTAGATGTGAGAAGGGCATTGGCCTTTTACATAGACAGAACTAAGTCCTTCTGGAAAACGGACAGGCTTCTCGTGTCTCTTGCTCCCAGGTCAAAAGGGGAAGGCCTCTTTTCCCAGAGAATTTCAAAGCACATTGTATCCTGTATAACAATGTGCTACGAGCTTGGAAAGACCCCTTTGCTGGCCCCACCTAGGGCTCACTCCACCAGGGCGGTGGCAGCATCAACAGCCTTCTTCAAGGGAATCCCATTAAAAGACATCTGTAGAGCGGCGACCTGGTCATCTGAGGACACCTTCGCCAAACATTACGCCCTGCATCGGGTGTTCAATGAGGATACCCCTCTGTCGACAGCAGTCCTCTCGGGGGCAAGCTGCACATGAATCGATTACCCACCTCCTCACTTGGGTTACTGCTGGGTAGTCACCTATTGTGGGGCACCCACGGGGACACCTCGAAGAAGAAAGAAAAGTTACTCACCTGTAGTAACGATGGTTCTTCGAGATGTGTCCCCGTGGGTGCTCCACCACCCGCCCATCCTCCTCGCTTTGGATCGCTGTCTAGTGGTTTTCAGGAGCATCTGAGGCGGTTGGTCAAGGAACTGGCGGGGACCGGATCACGCACGTGGGCAGGGGCACGCGGGGGGGGGGGGTGGCGCGCACCAGCGCATGCGCGATCCAGGAGAAACTGCTGGAAGATTTCCAATCTGCCGCGCCGGGCGAGCCCGACACCTATTGTGGAGCACCCACGGGGACACATCTCGAAGAACCATCATTACTACAGGTGAGTAACTTCTCTTTAATCACTGCTTGGAGAAGAGAGAATATTTCATTTCATTTAAAGCTGTCAGGGATCTGAAACCTCTTCATATTTTTGCCAATGAAATATCAAAGGTGATTTGGAACAAATGATCTAGGTTTGGGTTCACAGTATAGCTGTGTCTACACATGCATTCCTTCTTCGAAAGAGGAATGCAAATGAGGGAAATTGGAAATGAGGCACTGATTTACATATTGTGCTGATTTACACTTCATTTGCATAATATATTTTTGGAAGAGATTCTTTCGACAGAAAAAGCAGTGTAGATGGGGCTCTTTTGGAAATAAACCCTGTCATTGAAAAAAAATTGGGAATAAAAGTTCCTTCAAAGACAGGTTTATTTTTGAAAAAGCCCCATGGACACTGCTTTTTGTCTTCCAATAGAATCTCTTCTGAAAAGAGAATATGCAAATAAAACATGAGATATGTAAATCAACACATCATTTGCATTTCTGTTTTCCCTCATTTACATTTCCAGTTTCCCGCATTTGCATTCCTCTTTTGAAGGAGGAATGCATGTGTAGATACAGCTTATGGGTTCTGACAGTTTAAAAATTGTTTCCATGTCTTCTGTAGTAGAGTCAGATTCTGGAATTTGCTGTGTGGGTGCAGGGGCTGGCCCGTGACCTCCCTGATTCAGGATCCAACCTTTATTTGAGATCTTTCCTATTTTTGCAGGCTCAGAAGGAAATGAAGACCTGCTCAGTTCTCCTACTAACACAACAAGAAGCTTCCCTTTATGAAAACCAGAGATTGGCCTTAAAAAGAAAAATATGCTATTTTTCTTTTTTTTTTTTTTTGAAATGCCGCTTATTATACTTTAGTTTTGTTTCTGTTGTAATCTTATATGAGAGTTATAATGTTGTTCTGATGCAAGACTTCTCATTTCCATGATGACTATATGATGTCCTGGATAGAATGTATTAACCTATCAAAAATCACGAAAAAATAAATAAAAAGATCCACTTAAAGCACGTCCAGTCTAACTTGCTGCAACAGCTCCAAAGGATCACTGTTCAGCCCTGGGCTTGGGGGTCGGCGGGTAGGTAATAAAAGAACTATTTTGTTTTTGTTCTTTGTTTTCACAAAGTTTTACAATTAGAGTTGGGGCACACGGGCACTGATTTCATTTCACAATATCACACATAAAAGCAAGCTGTACTCTTCTCGGTGTATAACCAACCTCAAGCTACCTCGACAACAAGATACCAATAACCCTGTAATTTCAATTGTTCGCTCTTTTTGTGTGTTCTGTATCTCAGTGAAGTCTCATCTCTCCAGCCCACTGCCATAGGCTAATAGTCTGTAACAAAGCTTACCCTCAAAAATGTCAGTTATAATGAAAAAAGTGAGCTCACAGATGAGAAAGTTGGCCTGGGCTAAATCCTGTGGGCCCTACTTGCAGCTTCTGTAGTTTCTTCTGTTTCAGCCACAAAACCTGAATTAGAAAGATGGGTAAAATTAGACCTCCACTGCTTCTTTGTCCCACATCACTCATTACCCACCTAAGGACAGTGGACTCCCAACGAATTAAAAAACTGCCGTTGTCAGCTGCCACGCTGTGTAAACATCGCCTCCAGCATTGGAAAGCAGGGATGAAGTATGTCTGCTTGTTAACACTGATGCACTATTAAAATATCAGGATAAACAGATGTTGGGCAGCCAAGAATTAGAACACCTGTAGCAGTGGGTCCCACGCAATTCACTTCACACTCTGCCAGCCCAAATGGTTTGGCACCTTGGGCCCCATTTCACTATTGCCTTATGCAGCTGTCTACGACAGAGTAAATGTCTGACTGGTTTCCTATGGTAGCTTTTTGACTTGCTGAACATGACTCTGTAAGATGCAGGACACCAGAGCATCTAGCCCTGGACACATCAAGGAAAGGTGGGATGTGTTAGCGGCTGAAACTTAGATTGGGAAAATGAGACTGAGGAACCTCTTTCATGCTCTCACTGCAAAAACCGTGTTTAGTCCCCGAAGATATCTAGATAACAACTGGTCAGTGAGCTGTGTTGCTGCTGCATCTTTCTGCAGCACATGCCAATTCTTAGGCTCATTATGGTTTGAGAAGGAAGAAGAGGAAAGCTTGGGATAAATTCCAAGATAGAGAAAAAGCCTGGTTTTCTTTAGCACCAAATATGTCTCTGCTGTTGAAATGTAGGTAATTGTAATTTGGTACAGCAGGACTATGCACCTTGGGTGCCTCTATTTCAGTACATCCCACTGGTATTCAAAAAAAAGTGCTAGTTCTTAATATTTAAACTATGTTCATAGTTTAACGATTGTTTGATCCATCAGAGGCCCATCCCACAACATTGAGCTATGTATGTGGTCACGTTAGTAGTGGGTTGGAGGGTTAGTGATGGGCTTTTATAACTTTGAATGTCCCTTTACAGCTGACTGCACCATTATTGCATTGTGTTAGTGGCCCTGCAAGGCTGACACTCTCTTGGAATATTCAACTGTTCCCCATTGCTCTTCCTGTCGCATACCTACCTCTTCTGTCTCGTGGGTGACAAAGAAAAGGTCTATACTGTAGCTGTGAAGTGCTTCCCAGCTCATACAGACAGACATGGGCTAGTTCTGCTTGAGCTAGTTAGCTCAGACTAGCAGCATAATGTTGACTCAGGCTAGCCACCCACGTGCTTGCCCCAAGAGTCAGGTGGGTTTATACTATAGTTGCTAAATTGCCATCCATGCTATTGCAGGCTACTTTTAGTTCACTATCTTAGGCTGAACTAGTGTGTGCCTGTCTATCTGCATAGGGAAGCAGGAACCCCCCCATGGCAGTGGGAAGGCGGTGCCCTATAAGAACCAAGTTGTCTTGGTCACAAATAATATCCTCCAAATTGCGCAACAATGGGAATGGTTCCTGCTTGGTGATTAAATCGCCAACAACCCCTATGGTTTCACACGGATGGACTTCACTGGCGTTACCCATAAGTTGCACCCTGGTGAAAATGGTAACATATCTTAATGTACAATTTAGTACTGAACAGCTGACAAGCTTACAACCCTGGAGAATTTAGCCCAATCATGTTTTAGAATTTGAAATGATAATATAAAGTGACGTTGAAGAGATACTGTCAACATAAAAAAAAAATCTGTGACCACTTTTCTTTACATGAAATAACAGCTCCCCTTCATTACGGTTTCTGGATGTCACGTAGTCTGAACCAGAATGCCAGCAGTCTTTGGAACCACTTTGAGTGTGGAGCTCTGGAAAGCCCTGTTAAATGCTCAGGGTATATCACTAACACTGAATTTTTGTGTTTTGTTGTTTATGAAGTATATTTAACCATGCAGTTAAGACATTCCAAAATTAATTCTAAGGTCTGAGCCACAGCTGTTGTAAATCAATAGCAACACTGTCTAAGAAGGTGGCTCTAATTTTAATTTTAAAATACAAATGCTAATGAATTGTGAGCTATGAAGGAAACTGTGTACTTCACCACTTCTGTTTATCAGCCATTGTTTTTAGATGTAAAATGTAGCCATGTTCAGTTGGTCTTTGCCCACTGTATTAAGAGTCTGCCAACAATGTTTCAGAGCCAAATGTACTGGGAGTACTTGAAATGTGACCATTTGGCCAAAAATATGAATGAGGCCACCAAATAGCTTCCATGTGTCACTAACTGTCCCATGATAACTAACATGGGCCAGATTTTAACCAATGACCTATCAATGAACGGAGCCAGATCCTATTTCATGAGTCCTTTTATTTCAGACTTTCTAACCCCTGCAGCCACTGGGAAAGACCACAAATTGGATGGCGCCCAATAGCCACCTTTGTAAACACCACAGATTCTTATTTTACAAGGTAAAAACTACACATTTTGAACTGGATCAAATTTTCTGTCTCTCCCCACCCTCTCTCTCTCTCTAGGTATGCTATTAAAATAAGTTTGAATCAAATTGTTCAACAGGCATCATATTGTGTTGATTATGGCTTGGCATAAACTAATGTGCCGTGTTAACAAAATGCATCTGACAAAGAGGTTTTTGCCCATGAAAGCTTATGCTCAAATAACGCTGTATGTCTAAGGTGCCACAGGATTCTTCATTGTTTTGGCAGATACAGACTAACACGCACAGCACTCTGAGACTTGCGAATCACTGTGGGTTGAACCTCTCTAATCCAGAATGCTCTTGTCTGGCACACTTTGTAATCCAGCATGAGTTTAGTTTGCTGGATAGCTGCTTACCATGGGTGTGACCAAGTTTCCCATGGTCCCATAAAGTTTGTTTGCAGCCACCAGTCCTGGCTCTCAGTGTTCTGTGCTGTAATTTACCCTATCTTCTAGGATCCCAGTAAGCAGTGGAAGTTTTGGTCATGTGCTAGACAATATTAACCTCCTATTGTCTGACAAATTCTCTTGTTCAGCACCAGTCAGGTCCCAAAGGGGCAGATGAGCGAGGTTCAAGCTGTACCGTGTATATACAGCTGAAAGACAACTGATTTCAGTTTAAATTCTTCACCATCTCCTCAGCAGGACTCTGTAAAAGCAATGTATGTCTTGTCACCGCTCCCCCATTTCATTCCTTGTTTCTGCCCATGCTCAACCTCCCCTGCCCCCCGCCGCCATTTAGCCACCAGTAAGCCTTTAAGATCCGACTACATTCTTGATGTTGCACTAATGATGCTTGTAGAGGTTGATCAAGTCCCACCATCTTTGCCTCCCACCAGAGGGCAGGGATCAGGAGAGAAGGATTCCAGATTAAAAAGTACATATGGGGGTGCAGCAGGAGTTGTCTGCTGATCCACCCCATAAGCAGGTATTGGCAAATCCAGGGTGACTCCTTGTGCCAGATGACAGCCTTATTGTTCCCCTGATGGCGGGGGGTGGGGCAGGGGCGCCATGCTCCCAGAAGGAGGGGTGGGCTGGGGCAACCAGCCCTTTTGAGCTGCCCTGAGTGTGCTGCACAGGGACCCGGGGCAATTTAAAGGGTCTGGGGCTCCAGTCATTGCCGCTTCTGCAGTACTGGTGGTGGTGGAGGTGGCCAGGAACCCACCAGTCCTTCTGAACTGCCCCAGGTCAACTGCCCTCTTTGTCCCACCTGCCTTGGTAGTCCTGGTGGCAGCTACAGTTTCTTTTCTCTGCCTGGTTACAGAAAGGTGGTGAGACCAATTATCTGAGCAGAGAGACTTATGGGCTGAGAAAGAGAAGGTTCTGTAGAAAAAAACCCCCAGGAATAGCCAAGGCTGGAAAGAAAGATTAGGACCAGGTTTATGGTATGCTTGTGGATTCAACTGCAAATAAATTCCAACCACAGGAAGAGGATACATTTCTACCAGACTATGACCAAGCATGGGCGCAATCCAGTGCCATTGACTTCAGTGTGTGGCAGGGGGATTGTGTCAGGTCAAACACCACACTCTGTCCAGAGCAAGGAAAGGACCTCCCTTGCATGGAATGCATGCACTCTAACCAAGCCCTGTCTCTGGTTTTAGCCCGTTTTACAGTATGTTCACTACTTAACTGGTCTGCTTGCTGAGGCAATCACATGCCCAGGCATATGAGGCTCACTTCTGCTCTTTGGTTAAATGGGTGGAATTTTTACTGAGTGACTGATGGATGATGAGCCCACGTCTGCCCTCGGTATCGCGTTGTCTGTCCCATTGTTTCTTTGGGCTGGCTGGAGTGTCACCGAGGGCAGAAATAGAGACATGTCATCTAAAGCATTGCCATCTTTTTAATAATAAAGACAAATTAAAAGCTTGGGGTTGGGCCATGCCTGGAGCTCTGAGGGGCTCCTGCAATAAAATAATTGCTAAGAATTATAAGAGGAGAAAAATGATAATTAAAAAAAATAAATAACGAGAGCATATTTTCTGGGGTTAAACATTTTATTAATAATGAAGAGGACACAGATCTGCCATCTCTGTAGCCCCTAACGTCTTTCTGAACACTTTTCACCTTTTGAACAGTAATATAACATTTGCTCATATTTTGAGCTTTCTTTGGAGTATTTAGACGTGTCATCAAGTATTGAGCCCTACCTCTAATGGCCTTTTATCTGTTATGAATTCACAAAGACATTTCATTTTTTTTTTAAGTTCAAGAAATTATCTTCTGTCTGCAATATAGAAAAAGATTGCTCTTGGCTCCTTTCCTGTCTAGTCCAAACACTGAAAATGTCAAGTTTGCTCACTAATTAAACATGTCTGTCTTGGATTGCACTTGTATCCTGCACCGTGATGGTGCAGAGTCCCAGGGAGACATTATACATTCATGTTTTGAAATACAGCAGTTAAAAAAGTCTTTTTATGTGACACAGACACAAAATTATTGGAATTATCTTTTAACAGGTAAAGCAATTCTAATCTGGGAGAAGTGGAAGAATAGGCAAGCAGAGATGTTCAGTCAAGTTCTGGATGAGATTTTCCTCAACATTTGGGGGCACTGGGATTCCACAGACCCATATGCATTTGTCCTTTACACACCCCAGTAAAAACAAGAGTTAGGTGTAATTTCAATTTCTGGTGAGGGTGCATGGGGAAAGGTGAATAAACTGAGACTGGGTGAACCACCAAAGGTTCAAAGTTCAGATAGGACAAGGCACCAAAAGCTTAGCTGAACTATTCAGAATTGAGATGGAAATAGCTCAAGAACAGGCTTTATTGTGATGATGTGGCATTTTTAATTCTGTTCTGAAACCACAAAAACCATATTGCCATTTATACAAACAATTCTGAACTAGGACAAAAAAAACTTTCCTTGTACACTTCTTAAAAATGTTGAAGCTTCAAGGTGCTTGTGTGCGTCTGGTATGTCCTATTTTTTTTCAAGACAGCGTACGCATTTCTGAGTTAAAGTGACATTTTTCTGTTGTTTGCCATTTCCTTTGTGAGGTCTCCTGGGACAGCTGTTTGTAAAGCAGGATTACCATAAATGATTGAAATAAACAGAACCTTAAGTGCGTTGAGGACACAAGGCCTCCCAGCACAAACAGCTAACACCTCTCATGACACAAGAAGGGAGAGAAAAGGAAAGGAAGGAAGACAAGGTAAATTAAGGTGGAACTGTATTTATGATAATAAATATGCAAGGTACTTAAATACGAAGGTGATCCATATGGTGTAAGTGCCCAGAGAAATTAGAATATAACAGGATGAGAAGGGGGGGGAGATTAATTTAAAAATTCCATTAAATAAAAGTGATGATAACCAGGTGAATAGAGCAAGATTTTTTTAAAAATGAATCATAGCTTTATGTTCTCTAAACATAGTCAGTAGATAGTGGCCACACTGATAATAGCATATAAGCACAGTTTTGCTGGCCTGGACCAGCTCCTGCACTCTTATTCACATTAAAATGTGTGTCACAGAGGAAAGGCCCTCTGCATACAGTAGGTTGTGTTTTGTGCCTTTGAACAGAACACACTGTGCAGATGAGGCCCTGTACCAGGCAGTAACAGTGAGCTTACCCACACAGCTAGCCTTTAGGGAGCCATATATTTGGTCAGCCTATATCTTGCTGAGAGCAGACAAGGCAAACTGTCCCTGCATGGGAGGTTTCCTTAACTGTCCATGGTAACCCACTAGCACAGCTCAGCAACACTGGCAGTATAGTTACGTCATGTATGCTTGGACACAGCTCT
This sequence comes from Carettochelys insculpta, assembly GCF_033958435.1. Classification (NCBI taxonomy): domain Eukaryota; kingdom Metazoa; phylum Chordata; order Testudines; family Carettochelyidae; genus Carettochelys; species Carettochelys insculpta. The sequence goes on from NC_134150.1 coordinate 17,721,565, forward strand.
TTGCAAAACTGAAAAGACTGATCTGGAAAGAGGCGTGTGGGGAAACTGGCAATGCTGGCCTAACACTAGGCCATATGTTAACTCAGCATGGTGAACAGAAAGGTGGCATCTGACAAAATGACAGTCTAGCGCCATGGTTCCCAACCTGGGGTGTGTGGACCCCCTGGGGTCTACCAGGGAACTGCAGGGCGTCTGTGTAAAGAAAAGATAAATAAAAATGATCATAGAAAATAAGTTTTAAATAAATTGCAAAGTTACAATCAATTATTTTTAAATTAGTATCTTCCAATAATGTTATTAATTGCTGCAGTTTCCTGTTTCATTTAACGAAAGGTACGTAGTGGCTAGAATTAGCTTTGATGGGGGTCTGCAAACGGTTTGGGGGATGATTGGGGGTCTGCAAACAGTTTGGAGGCGAGATGATAGCGCATCCACACTAGTGAAAAGGTTGGGAACCACTGGTCTAGAGGTTAGAAGAGCACACGCGCATAATGTAGTAATTCTACGGCTGCACCTGATGATAATAATCCAGTTGTGACAACAGTTCACGAATGGAATGCTGTAGTCTAGAGCCGAGTACTGTGGAAGGAAAGGTTATATATGACTCGCTTCCACATGTCACTTAATTTCCTAACTTGCAAATCGCTCCTCAGACGTATTGATTATTTCTAGGGATGGAGCTGCAGGAGTGTGGAAGCCTTATATGCCGCCCCCCAACTTTTCAGCTTACATAGGCCCAAGCAACTTGATAGCAGTGTGGGTATGGAAGATCCAGCCAGCGCTCACATACACGATGATACGGAGTATGCTGAGCAGGAGACAATGAGAAGAGGGTGGGGAGAATGACAAACACATGGTGTGGCAGTGACTAGGGAGAGTGGGAAAAGAAATGGGGTGGTTTGGGTTAAGAGGAAGAGGAAGGGAGTCGAGGAAGCGATTGAAGAACTCGAAGGAGAGGCTGTTTTTGAGAAAGAGAAGAGAGAATGAGGGCAGTGATGAGTGATTCACAAAATGTTGCGAGAGTAACAGAGCTCATTGGAACTATTACTTTGCCCATTGTTTTAAAGTGGGAAGGATATAAAGACTTTGTGAGAGTGACTTGTAGCAGTAATTCTAAATCCATTAGGTTGCTTCCTTGGGCAATTTAGACAATGGATTAAATACTTTCCTAGTTACATACCATGAGGCTTTTTTTTGCCAATTTACTAATGCACAGCAGTGTAATCCAGACAAATACATTAAAATATCATTTGGGTGTGCTACTGCTACTTACTTTTATTTTAGTAAATGGAAAATTAGCAGGACTGTACTTTCCAAACACCATCCCAGTTATAACTGAGTTCAACGGATGGGTAAATTGTTCAAAAGCTCTAATGACTTAGGAGCCTACAGGTATGTTTATGCTCGATTTTAAAACCTGCTGCAACAAGCCTCAGAGCCCAGACTGAGAGACTCAAGCTTGTGCTGTGGCATTAAAAACAGCAGGGTAGTTTTTGTGGCTCTGGTTGGAGGTTGGGCTCTGAAGTGAGGGACATCAGAGCCCATGCCCAAGCCCCATCTGCCATACCCACACTGCTATTTTTCATGCCATAGTATGAGCCCTGCTTGTAGACTTGCACTCTGAGGCCTTGTCTACATCACCCGGACGATCAACCTGCTCAGGGTCGCTCCTCCAAGGTTTGATTTTGCGCACCTGGAAGAGATGCGTGAAATCAACCTATCAGCAGTCAGCAGTCAACCCCTGTACTCCTTGCTATCATGAGGAGTTAGAGAAGGCCGTGGGAGAAATTCTCCTGTCATCCTTCCTCAGTGAGGATGGCCAGGTAAGTCAATTGCAGATAAGTTGATTCTAGCTATGCAATTGCTGTAGCTAAAATGGCATATCTGATATCGACTTACCTGCCTAGTGTAGACCAAGCACAAGTGCATTTGCAAAAGAAGTAGGCTTTAAATGAAGCAATGGTTGTGCGACACTGTAAAAGACAAGGAAGAAGTCAGGAGAGACATTTCTTTGTCTAATTTTGTCATGGTTAATAGGAAGTTAGCTTGTCTACCTTGAACTTTACTGTGCTGATGACCTTTCATATCAGCTTGATGAGGGTGTACCCTGATAAAGAAACAAAGTTTTGTGGTGGATTTAAGCAGTTTAGAAGACAGTGAGGTAAGTCAGGCAGCTTTTTCATACATGAAAGATGGCTGAAACACAGGAAAAGCCTACTTAGGCAATAATGGAAAATAGTGTGAGTCTTTTAAAGGAGCACGACAACCATTTGGAGAAGTGGATCAGTGGGTACAACCTTATACTGGTGGCTCGGCAACACAAGCAGAAGCTGCAGCTGATCATGGTGAACAAAGACCTGTCTATGATGTGGTTTATCAATTGTAAACAGGAGACACCACAAATCCTCGCATCAGGGACAAGCAAGGCCACCTACTGATACAGGGGAAGGGGTGATGGACTCGCTGGGCCTCTGGGCAAGGTAGAGGGGGGGTGGTATTGGCTCCATGCGCCTGGAAAGGGTGGGGACCTCATGCTGAAGGGGGTTGGGCTTTGGACAGTGGCACTTAGCACTGCCCATAGTGCACTGAGGTGTGCCCTCCCCCACCACCACCTCCAGCCTTCAGTGCCATCCACCTGTGCTACAGCAATGCTTTAAAGGATCTGGGAATCTGACTAGTGCCACTTCCTCAGTAGCATCAGTGTCAATACGAATTCAGGTCCTTTTAAATTACTGCATCCCTGGGTAGTTACCCCCTTTGCCTCTGTCCCTGTAGGTAGATCAGGAATGACAACAGAAAAAAAAAGACACGCACCAGACCGGTGTTTCTCAAATTCAGCCTCAGAGGTTGCTTCCAGCTTTTGAAGCCCCTAACTACAATAAAAATAAAAAACAATACATGAAAACAAAATAAGGTTTCCAAAAAAAGCATGAGATGTAATTAGAGGATTTTTATTTAAAGCTTGTTTTTATAGACTTTTTCTGTGCAAATGCACTAATTATTGTGGGGAAAAAAACAGGTTTCCTGCAAAAAATTAAGCACGGCCAAGCCCATTCAAATGCTTGTTTCCCCGTTGTTGAACAGTGACGGTTCTTTATCTCCTTCAGCACTTTGAAGGTGCATTCAGCCACTGATGCAGGCAAACTGACAAAAATGTGCAGCACAATTGCAATATCAGGAAACACCCCCAGAGAGTCCAAGTTTGAGTATTTCTTGAAGCAATTCCTTTGGCTTGCAGTCCAATTTAAAGGTCATGGAATATATTCGTTTGAGGAAGATGACCTCGTCACTGAGATCTTTTGAGATTTCTTTGTTGTACTGTTGCTGAAATTTTTCAGCTGCAGAAAGTAGATCTTCATTACTCAGTCTGTTGAACTGCCAAAGAAACCCAAAAAGGGTACAATTAGTCACACCCGTGACTCAAATCGAACATGTAAGACCTGATTGAAGAGCATCAATGATGACAAAGAAGACACTGATGCTCTGTGTCAGATTCAGTGCTTAGTGGAGAATTCAGAAGAAATGCCAATATTCTGTGTTACTAATTTGGACTCTTAGGATCACATCCCATTGTTCAGAGATCTGTTGAAATTCCATTGATAAGACTTTCAATGTCATCCCTCTCAACACCGAGTGAGTGTGTTACAGTTTGCTCCGATAGAGATATGCATAAAAATAAGTTGTGAAACCAACTGCCAAAAAAGTAACAAGCATCTAAATTTGAGGCCCCCTTTGAGCTTCAGGCAAAGACCAAATGGACCTCATCCCACCCTTTTTGATTGGCTCTGACTATAGCTGTACGCAGCCATGAGGGGCTTTTTTTGTGGCCACAGCCTGCTGGGTAGTGACTGGGGATGTGGGTGGGCGAAGCAGCGGCTTCTCTCCTTGGGCCACCAGCAGTGGTTAGGCCCTGGCCTACTCTGGAGCCATAAACGCCAGCGTACCAGGCAGCTGGTGTGCTTTCCCTGCCTTCCCGCCGGCAGTGGGACTTGAGGTTTCCAGCTTCAGCCCTGAGGTCAAGGGTAGAAGGCCCTGGCATTGGGAATCCATTTTAGCTACATGCAGTGGTGATCTCAGTGAGCTCAGATTTGAAGCCAAAACAGGTGTATATCATCATGTGTCATGTCTGTAGTCCTCTTCAGCATTGCCACTGACTAGGTAATGCTGCATGCAACAGTAGACACAGCAAGAGGCATTTAATGGACACCCTTCTAATCAACACCTGGGCTTCACAGGTAATCTTGTTTTCCTATCACATCTAAGAAAAAACAACTTGCCTGCGTACATTCAGCCAATAAATTGGGCTGAAAATGAACCATAATAAGACAGCTATCATGAACTCATTCATGTTGGTGATGATAGGACAATATTAGAGGATCATGTTCTCACTAATGCAGAAACATTCACATACGTGGGCAGCACCATCAGCCAGGATGGTGGAACAAGCCAAGATACCTGGAACAGAATCAACAAAGCCAGGAGTACCTTGAGGAGCTTAAATAAAGTCTAGAAATCATAAAAAAAAATATCAAACAGGATTTATCAGAGCTGCGTACTTTCCGTAGTGCTGTCTAGTGCAGAATGCTGGAAAATGAAAAAGTATTGCATGTCCAAACTGTCTTGTTTCATACAACCTACCTCAGAAAAATCTTCTGTATCTTTTGGCCCAGAACAATTTTAAACCACATACTATTTACACAGTCCAGCACAGAGCCACAATCGTTGTCCAGACCAGTGGAAGATGGATTGGCCATGTTCTCCATATGGAAACTGATTCCACCAACAAAAGAGCAATATGAGGGACAACCAAACACATGCAGAAACAAAGCCACCCATAAACAACAAGGCAAAGAGCTGGGGAAGCTGAGATGATGAACAAAAACAAGAAGTCCCATGGCATCTTATAGACTCACAGATATTTTGGAGTATAAGCTTTAGTGGGCAAAGACCCGCTTTGTCAGATGCATCTGATGAAGCGGGTCTTTGCCCATGAAGCTTCTGCTCCAAAATATCTGTGAGTCTATAAGGTGCCACAGGACTTCTTGTTGTTTTTGAAGATGCAGACTAGCTGGGCTACCTCCCTCATACTGATGAACAAAGAGGACTTGTCAGAAACAGTCAGGTGTGGAGGAGCTTCACTGCTGCCCCAAATCCCAGCAGCAGAATGGGAACGTGATGATAGTAACTTTGTGAAACTGGGCAACACATTTCCTTAAAAACAAAATGAAAAATACCCACCATCATTTGGCAGACCTTGAAATTGTGGCTGTACTGTACTCGCAGAGACAAACGCTTCCAAGTCACAAATAGCAGTATCTGTGAAACTCAAAATATAAACTTCCTTATCTCTGAAAATTATTTTCTTGATGTTCGCCACCTTCTCCCACAGAAGGAAATGAAAGCCCAGATCAGGGAGCTCAAACTCAATTTACCTTAGGGCCTGTGCCAGGCCTCAAATCCTCCAAGGGACTCAACATCTGGCAGGGCTAGAGGGGTTGAGGGTTTAGGTGCATTTGCCTCCCCCAGACTGTGCATCCCCCCCATATCCATATCTGCCACCCCCCTCCCAGGATGATTTTAAACCTGCCAGGGGCTCCCGCCACCAGTAGCACAGGGGGTAGACAGGTTTCTAGCTGCTGGTATGTCAGGACATGTGTGCAAAGCCATCCTGTTCCTAGGTGTGGGCAGTGAAACTATTAACTCATTTTGTGAAACTGACTAGATGCCTGTGATGCCAACTCTCCTGCTTTGATCACAAGTCTCCTGATAAGTGGGGCATTTTGATTTTTTCTGGAACACATTATTAGACACAAGCCAGATCTGGGAACTTCACTACCTGATGCTTCATGCACTGCTATCAACTGTGATCACACTGACTTTGTACCTTATGCCGTCTAGTTGGCGCATGGTTTTAGAAGAGAATCCAAGCCCTCTTTTTCTTTCCCTTTTTTGTTTTCAAAGAAGACTTTAGGTCCCACGGTTTGTGGAGAAAAGCTAGAAAACATGCCACGAGTACAGCCAAAGACCTTACACACCAGCCGCTAAATAAAAAGATCCCTGAGTGTTTATGGGTGATTTCAAGCATCATTCCCTTTTTGGAGGTGTAGGAGGGCTGATTCATGAGATTTGAACTCTTGGGGTAGCATTACAACACATGCAAGTTGATTGTCTGGGCTCCTGGATAGAGACAAAAGAGACAAAACTGTCTCCTCACCCTGACACACTCACGTCCTGGTGCTGGGACACTTCCCTGCCCCACTAACATCTGCACCCTCACACTGGGATCCTGCCTGTCTCCCCCTATCATCTGCACCCACGCACTGGGATTGCGCCCCCCGCCCCCCCCGTGTCTAGGTAAACCAAACATGAGACCCACCAGCCCTGCCTCTCTGGCTGCAGAAGCACACAAGCTCAGGTGGCTCCGTGACCAGCATGCTTCGCATCATGGCAGAGGCAGCCAGCATGGCTTACTGGACCAAGGGGTGCCCTCTGAGGCAGTGACCATGTGGGCACTGGGGGGCCAGGTGTTTCTGGGAGCTGTGTGCATGTGTGAATCCCTGAGCAGCTGCTCAGGCCTGATTTCCAAAATATTTTGTGGGCCAGATTGGGAAAGCGTGTGGGCTGCAGATGGTCCCCAGACGGGCGTTTGAGACCCCACTGGCCTAGATATTTAGTTTCATAAGACAAAACAATGCCTTGTGAAGCTGTGGAAGGACTTCATGATTTGATTGTTCATCATTGCTAGCTGCTAAATATTTTTCATAAATCTCTTCTCCTGCATTCATGCACCAAGCTATCATCAAGTAGATTTTTTGAAAATTAGAAACTTATGTACAATATTTGATTCATTATGATTTATTTTCTGTTATTGAAATGTCTTGTTACACTGAAGTCAATAAGCTACCGTAAAATCCTGAGCTGTATAAGCATATGGGACATACATCACTTACAATACATGCAATCTATTTGTCAGTGACACTGGCAAATCTAATTAGATAGACATGTAAGGGCATAAGTTTGTGCATGACATTTTCTTCAAAGAAGAATGAATAAGAATAATACTATTGTTAAGAAGGTTAGAAAAGATTACAAAAATAAACACTGCAGATGATGTACAACTATAGTAACTATAGGATTTATTCAAAGAAAAATTGTCAGATTGGATTATTAAGAAGCTATCTTAACAAAAGGTTAAAGATAGTTAAACTATCAGGGGAACGCATACAAATTATTGCATGGGGATTTAGTGGCAAGAAATACATAGCCATGTAATGCACTGTAAATTAAAGTCATTTATAAAGTACAACTGGCACCCATATATAAAGGAGACTGCTTAGTCAGCAAAGGTAGGCCCTGCCATTTGTCATGACCTGAGTAATTCTGTGGGATGGCACAGTACATGTTCGTTAAATGCTGTGCAGTGTCAAAATAGTCCAAAGTACTAATGGTCACTGAAGACAATTGCTAAATGTGTTGTTGTTGACCATCATAGAGCTAGATCCTCAGTAGGGCTGAGGAGGACAGAGGCACCAGAAAGGGAAGTGTGTACATGCAGGTGCAAACCTTCTCTGAGCCGCCCCTTGTTCTTGGGGCCATCCTAGCCATGACTGTTCCCTGCAAGTTAGTGATGAGAGAGGACACTTTCCAAATACAGTCATGATTTAAACAGGATAGAGTGGTTAACATGGGGGCGGGAATGAATGAATAGTATTAAAAGGCAAGGGTTGGGGGGGCTGTAGCTGGTTCACCTCTTGTACAGGAACCATGTCTTTCCTATTTTGTGCTAAATACTTGGAAGATTTCCATAGAGCTGGCAGTTGCTGAGCTCATCAGACAAGTTCATCTGAAACAAGGTAAAGACTAAATTTGACAGTGTGAGCTGTGTTTGCTACAGAACAAACTATTTTGCATCTTCCCATTCCTCCTGGGAGTCTCTTGTCACAGAATATGAACAAAGCGCTGCCTGGCTTCCTTCAAGGCAGCAATGGCACCCCCTGTCGGGAAATGGAATTTAAGCTGTTCTTGAAATTGCTAAAATGAGTAGAGGAGAGAGAAACTAGTCCCTCCTGCAGCCCAGGGAGCCAATCAGGTGCTGTACATTGCCAACTTTTTTCCCCAACCTTAGGGCTACAGTTCTACATTGCATACATAAGCTGGTGTGGCCACAGGATCTTTGTACACATGACTTTCCCAGTCTCTGTTTGGTTTAAACCCCCCCACTATTGCTGTCCAAGTTAATGTCCTGCAAAGAGCAGGGGGTCTGTGTCAATCCTTTGGCTGTTGGTCCATTGGCATATCCCAACCACAGACCTTAAGGAACACACATAGGCTTGCATTTACCCTTCATGTTGAGGTGAATTTCACATTGTATCATGAGTAACAGCACGTCTATACCTCCGGGATGATTGACCTAGTTAGGGTCTATCTTCTGGAGCTCAATTTTTTACATCTGGTAAAGACATGCAAAATCAATCTGTCTGGGGTCAGCAGTAGACCCGGACACTTCGCTATCATGAGGAGTAAGGAAGGTCGACGGGAGAAATGCTCCTGTCGACCTGTTGACCTTCCTCAGTGAAGACAGTCAGGTAAGTCAATTTCCAATATGTTGATGCTAGGTACTCAATTGCCATAGCTAGAATTTCATATCTGAAATTGACTTTCAAGTCTAGTGTAGATGTGGCCTAAGGCAAATTCCCATCAGAACTTACTCAGTTTTACTTGAAAAAGATTGAAGTATTTGCCTATTTTTGGTGCTGTCTCTCTTAAATACACATTATGAGACACATTTGATAATGTTCCTCTGTGACAATATGTATTCATTTTCTTTAAAACACAAAGAGCCACAGTGTCTGATGCCATTACCTAAAGAAAATATAGTATATAGCATCAGATTAGGTTGCTCAGAAAGAAAAGAATAAATAGCCCCTGCCCCGTACAACTCATATTTTATAACCAATCAGATTAAATAGATACATTAAAGAGTATGTTCTTGCAATGTTACAGAGCCATAATGGTGGCCCAGAAGATAACATACATCATGCACAAGCTCCAGGTGTGCCTTTCTAGAAATGTAATTCTCAAATCTCATTTTTCCCTGTCACTCTGTTCTGTTCATTTTCTAAAAAGGTAAAGAAAAACCTGAAGAACTGCTCTGCTTACAAAATACTGGACCTTTTTCTTCTGAAAATATTATAAAATATAATGAAAAATTTGTGAGCTTTGAATATAGGCTTTTCGTAGAGAAGGCTCTCTGCACTTCAAGGACAGCACAGGTAAAGAAAGTAGCAAGTGGTGCAATGGTTACCATGGTAAGCGCTGCAGTTTTTTTTATGCTGAATGGTAACTACTTGTGTTCTGGTGTATAATCCAACGTAAGTGGTGAGAGCAGAAGCAGAAGCAGCCTCTTTACTGTAAATTGTCTTCATTCTCAATTATTTTTTTTTATTCTAGCTACATCTCCCTTTGTTGGGTGGCTTCATTACTCTGTTGGTTTGTGCACACCTAGAAAGGGGAAGTAGTAATGGAATGTGTATGGTTCACCCCTGAAACGCCTGATTTCAGTCGGAGGTGAAAGGACACCTGGCAGGATCAAGCTTCCTAATTAACAGCAGAAGCATTAGCTTCACTCAAGGCATTCCCAGTATTTTAACTTCTTGCTAGCCCTCCATAAATGAAGTGCAAGAACACCTTGTATCTTTCTAAATTACATAAAACGTAACAGCATTGTGTATGGGTAAATTATACTGCAGCAGGTGCCATTGCATTAAAATACATATGGGTTGATTGTTTTGTGTCCTCAGAAGAAATATAATTTATACATGATATGAGCTGAGACAACTTGACATGGAAGGTAAGTAATTTAGTCATTGATTTGAAATTGTGATGAAGCAAGCATTCTGTTATCTTAACTATAAAATAGCCCTGTGAAAGGATATATTTATTGCTTTCAGAGTTGTGCTATCATGTCGATCATAAGATAGTAAGATAATTGGAAATACGACACCACTCATTTTGTTCTATGCCTAAGCTTAAGCACCTAAGCCAGTATTTAGGTACTTAGATTAGTGGCCTGGTTTTCAGATATAGTGATCGGCTCCTGCTGATTTAGGGACCTGCTTTCTTTCTGCTATCCAGCTGACAATAGGGAGAATGACAGGTGCTCAGCATCTCTTAAAAAAAATCAAAACAATTATGTAGGTCTATACTTATGTCTCAAGACTTTGGCCTTCGAGCTTATCTAGAGAATAGCTCTGAATTTTCTTGTTCACATCAATGGGGAGTGGATAGGACACTCACTTTTTCTGTACGGTTGTTTTATGCATTCAGCTGTAAGAGACAAGTACTGCATCAATGTAAATGGCCCAAGAGGATCACAATTTAATACCTGTTTACTGGAAAAGATTACTTGTCTTAGAAATGTACCTGTACAATCTAGATTCAATTACCACTGACCTATGGATTATTATTTGCTATCACTTTCTTCAAAAGGTTAATGAAGTATGATTAGGCTATGCCATTCAAGCTGACCATAATACTCTCAGCTAACTATATGTAACATGACAGTAAAGACAGTAAATCTGCTCCATTCCACCTCTCTAGAGTGTAACACATTTCCACATCTTTCTTTAATTTATCTTTCTGGTTAAATCACACATATACAATTACCAGCATGCCTCTGTATTTTCATATGTAAAGCACTCTTCACAAGACAGATTTGGGTTTTTTACATTAAATATTTACCATAAAACATAGTTTTTTTATGGATCTACATGTCCACTGCAGGTATGGAAATAAGTTTGCTGTGTCCTGTATTGGTAACCTAGATTAATCTGGGAGCAAGGGGAAAAGACACTTTTAAAATCTGTCATGGATTTTTGTATGTATTTCTGTGGTATTTGAATTGCATGTCCTTTCGGACAAAAAGGCTATTGCCTGCTGTGAAATAGATCAATGGGTGATATTGTGCAGTGATTGCTATTTGTTTAAGAGAAATCTCCCTGACTGACCCACTTCCTATAATGCATAACGAATAAGTGACAGAAGTAATATTTTTGTTCTTGTTTCACTTTCATTCATCTTATTTGATCAGCACTGAGCAAAACTGACATCTCATCAAAACCAAAAGAGTGTTTCTGCAGCAGGTTCATCAGAAGGTGGCATTTAAAACACAGACATTGCAGGAACAAATGTATTTGCCAGCTCCGTCCATCGATGTAAACCTGACCTTTATCCCGTAGATTTATTGACACTATACTGCTTTGTATCATATTTCATTACTGTGTTGAAGAACTGGAAGGTCCTCCCTGTAAAACTGCTGTTGCTTCTGATCTGCAAACCTTTACATCCATAACTGATTTATTTAAGGAAAAGATAAAAACAAACGTAAAGCAAAATAATTATCGTCATACAGGAATCTATGGATTTAATGCTCTTAATAGGTATGAATGTTGTGTAAAACAGGAAATGTGATTTACTACTTAAAAAAGTGTAACACATTATTAGTTATTAATAATTATTATATCTACTGCATTAGTACTCAAAGACATCAGTCAGGGAGCAGAATCCAGTTAAATGAGGCATTGTACAATAATAGAAACACACATGCAAAGACAGTTCTTGCCACAAAGAGCTAAGAATGTAAGTGAGAATGTGGGAAATCTTGTATTTGGGATTTCTATGATAAATAAGTTTCACCTGGAAATAGGATCTAGACTCCAGTATTCCTGTGCTCTGTTTAGCTAGCAGTAGCTATTTGCCTTTTTTGTGATGCTGTATGCTTTCACTTTGTTCCTGTGATCATCTGAGGATTTGTGCAAACCTTTTTATGCATACAGTATTTATTTTAAAAGTGTTATAATTGAGCCATATCCATTTTAACTACAGATAAGAGCACCCGTGATTAAATACTTGTTCTGTGTGGGGAAAATTTGATAAGAACAAATAAAAATTAAACCAGGTTACAGCTGATTATTCCGAAGCCTCTTCCCCAGCCTATTCATAACTAATCAGTTAAATAATGGTTTGCATTACTTCAGCATGTTTTTTTAACCTGAATCCCTGGAAGATTTCCAGCAAGCAAGAACATGGCTGCACCATGCTGGTAAGCCCTATGTGAATCACATCTGTGCTGTTGTTTTCAGCCTTCTGGGCTTGAGCATATTGAAACAGTCAACATTTGGTAATTAACCAAATGTTTTTTTTTCTTTTTTTTTCTTTTAACAGAAAGAAATACATCTAATACCATCCTGTTGGATGCCCAAACCCTAATATTTATCCCATTCTGAAGAATGACTAATTGAGCACAAGCATAAACAAGCATTGATGGAGGCATCATGAAAATGTGTTCAAGTTCTAAGAAACAGAAACAGCAAACTATTGAACTAGTTCCTGCATAATTGAGGATAAGAAGTCTGATCCAAGGCTTTTGATATAATTGGAAGGTATCCTAATAGCTAAAATGAGCTTTGGGTCTGCCTAAAATGGTACGCTATAGTTTTAGCGTAGCTGTATTTAGTCTTTATGAAATACAGATTTTTTTTAAAAATAGGAATTCTAAAGCTTTAACTTGAAATCAAAAGCAAGTAGTTAGAAAATTTAGGATACTAAATATAAACCTCAATTCTGATGCTTCTTTAATAGGGAAATCTATGTTTTCACTCCCATTGTGCCATAATATCTTTAATTTTGCAAGGTTTGTTGAAAAGTACTGCAATGTCATTTTCAGAATCAAGGTCATTCAAGTCTGAATCACTTGATACCCAGAAGAGTACAGGTTGTTACATCTGAAATTTATTTGAAATTTCAACAAAACTTTTCCTTAGAAGGGTAGTTGGAGGTTTGATAGCAAGCTCCATTTTCGACAAAATTATTGAAAACTTGAAATTCAGGAAATTTCAACCAGTTTTTCTTGTGAGGTTTTTAAAAATACAAAATAGCTATGACAAAGCAGGCACTCTATCAGGGTGTTTGCTTTTGTTTTTGACTTTTAGGCTTGGTTCCTTTTTCTTCAGTACTGCTTAGTTTTTTCACTGGCAATGAGGTAATCAGTGACCATCCAGGGACTATGGAATGTATTTGCTGCTGATTGTCCAGTGGCTATGCACTGACATTTTACTTAAGTAAAACCTTAAAAAATAGAAAATAGATTTACGAGGGACCATCTGTTACCCAGCTCCTCATTTTGTCGTAACACTGGGGATTCATTTGTTTAGAACTGACTAATTCATGTTCAATCAGGAACTTCGGCGTGGTCTCCTGTGGAACCCAACTGGAATGTGTTGTATGAGAAGCAGTAGTGAAACAGATCCCAGAGATGCTGTACAGAGGTAAATGAGCTGACCCATTAAGGGCTCATTTGCAGGCTTTTTCTAATGTCTCTATAAGCCCTTTTCTAAACTACAGCATATGTGCTAGACATGAAGGGTCGGTATAACTTGATCACAGCATGCTTAAAAGTCCAAGAACTGAAATGGCTGAATAATTGACAAAAGAAGTTGTCCATCTATGCTGATAAATGCTAGCAGAAATACAGAGAAAATGCTTCATATTGCAGTTGAAAAATAACATAATAAAAGATCGGTTAAAGCAATCACATTCAGACAAATGCCAGTTCCCAGAAAGATAAGTGTACTTCCTCTCTTCTTTTTTCTCTTTTATTTATATATTTATATAGAGCAGCCATCAACCCCCTTCTTTTCTTTATTTTGCTGGGATGATTGACATGAAAGGTTTTATGGTTTGTCACTATTGGACTCTGCAAGCAATTGCAAGGTACATTTTTGTGAACCTGCTATACACCTTGAGCCATCAAATATGTAGATGGCCATGATCTTTTCCCACACTATGTTAGTAAACAGCTACAATGGTTCAAATGGTCGTGACACTGCTTCTTCACAGAATGTGAGGCAGAGATGATGTCAAGCCATGCACGCTAGCTGAACATGTAGGCAAATAAAAAGAAACTGTATGAAGAGATGGGGCAGATTTAGAAAAAATATATCTGAATATCTTCTAAAGAGATTGAATGATGAAGCCTTATCTTTGTTATGCTGGCTTACAGAAAAGACACTTCATGTTGCTGAGTGTGACATACGTTGTTATAAGTTCATCGTTAGTCCTACACCATTTGTGATAGTGCAGCAACTGCAGATTCCACAATATTAAGCTTCCACCTCAATTTTGTTTGAAATTAGCTCACTTGGCTCACTCCACAAATATTGCAGATATTTTAAGGTTTGCAGCACACACATTTTTCCCCATTAATATATTAAATGTTCTTGGAAAGGCTTGGGCAGGGCTGCAATCAGGCTGTGAGAGGAAGGCAAGTGTTCAGGATGCAAAGCAGGTAGGGATGGGTGGAAGAGGGAAAGGAAAAGGAGACGAGAAAACAGTGGGCAGCAGAGCTCAGCAGTGGGAATGCAAGGGTGCTGCTGTTGGCTCCAGCACTGCCTTTAGAGCTGGGCTCCTAATCATCAGCTGCGACTTACGAGCCTTCCATCTCTGACAGCAATCCAGCTGTGATGTATGTCTCCTTTACTAAGGTGTGGTGTCTACTTCGGGAGCAAAGGCAGCCTCATGAACTACCCCGATGAGCAATCCATTACTACAAAGAATAGCAATCATCTCTATGGGAGTTGGGGCATGTATATAGGGACCTTTGCTAAACCAAAGTTTGCATGCACAGAAACAGGTTGGACCCTAACCCCAATCAGTGGACCAGAGAGATTGAAGTCTATGGCGGCTGGGGGAAAATAGTACTTGTGTTGTGGAAGCCTGGTGGAAGGGTGACCGCACTGCCCTCTGTATAATATGGGACACCAGCCTCCAGGGATGGGGGCGGGGGGCTGCTGTCCCATGTCAGGGCTCCTCAGTCATCGGGTTGGATGCCCCATGGCGAGGCACCAGGGATGGGGGATCCATGGCCTTCTGATAAGAGGGAGTGGAGGATGGGGGCTCTGCAACCTTCTGGATGGGGGAGGGAATGCAGCAGTTACCCTGTGGTAGAGGTTCCTGGCAGCAGGGGCTGCTGTACTGCAGCCAATTCATGGTGGAGCTTGCTGGCAGTCAGGGGCTAACGTTATGAGCTATTGGGGAATGGGGAAGCCACTCAGCAGAGGAGTTCCCTGGCAGTGGGGACTGCTGCCCTGAGACACAGGGTGCTGGAGAACAGAAGCCCGGAAAAATATGGGACAATTTGCACATTTTCTTTTAAAAAGTCAGGACACCGGTGAGACAGCTGAAATAAGAGACTGTCCCAGGGAAAACAGGACGGATGGTCACCGTAGCTGCTGGAGTCAGGGAGCTGATCCATAATAGGCACAGACAAGACTCCATCAAACTAAGAGCAAGTGGTAGCAAGGTACTTCCCACTCTTGGGTATCTATGGGAAGTGTGTTACAGTGGTCTTTGAGGTCCAGTCGAGCTCTGCACTTCTATGACTCTATGCCTTCTCCGTATGTATTTTCCTCCTACATAGAGGCACTTTGAACACTGCTTTTAAAGCAGTATCTCTCTGGGGACACACACACACACGCACGCGCGCGCGCGCGCACACACACACACACACACACAGAGCAAAGAAATGAGCGAACATTTTCAGAGGTTTTTGACCTGGCACAAGTGTTACAGATTACGACTGTTGGGACTCAACAGGCAAGTGTTTGATTTGCTTGTCTGCTGGGATTTCACCTGTACAGGCTGAAATTCTTTTGTCTGGCAGGCGCTTGTCCAGCAACATCTCTGGGCAAGCAGGACCACAGATGCTGCTGGAATAGAGTGAAGCTGGAGAGAGAGCTCCATCTGCATGGCTGCAGCACAGCCCTGCTGGTGGCAGGGAGCCCTGTTAGAAGCCCACCCTGGGGAGTCCTGGAAGCAGCCCCAGGGTGAGGAGATGTGTCTGGAAGCCACACAGCAGGGACCCCAGTCTGGGCTGGGGAGCCCTACTTTGGGGAACACAGAGGGGTTGGGAGCCCTTCCAGGAGCCCCACAACAGGGTGCCAGCCAGGGAGCCCAGCTAGGGCAGGGAGCTCAGGCTGTGGGAGCCCCATCCCCCCTGAGTGGGGAGCTGGCTGGGAAGACTGGCTGGGGCATGGACCTGCTGGCATCCCTGAGGTAGTGGGGAGCCTGACTGGAGTGGGGGAGCCCCACAGCCCCGGCTCTGGGAAGCCAGCTGGGAAGTCCAGCTGAGACATGGATGCTTTTGGCAGCCCTGTGGCAGCAGGTAGCCCAGCAGGGTGGTTGAGTTCTGCTGTTCCAACACTAGGGACCCATCCAGGGAGCCCACTGGGGGCATGGACCCTGCTGGCAGTCGTGCGACAGTGGGGAACCTGGCTGGGGCTGGGGATCCTGGCAGCCCCAAAGTGGGGTGCCTGGTCAGGAAGCCTGATTGGGGCATGGATCCCCACTGGCAGCCCTGCGGATGGGAGTCCCATAGGGAGTCCTGGCCAGAAGCCCCTTGGCAGGGAGCCAGAGCGGGGTCCTCCACGCAGCCTGGAAACAGGGTGCTGGCAGCAGCCAGGAGGGGAGCCCAGCCAGCAGGCTGGTGCCACCTCACCCTCCCCCACCAGAGCAGCCAGGAGGCCTGATCTCCCCTGGATCAGCAAATCCGCTCAGTCAGGACCACTCAGGTCTCAATGGTGCCGGACAAGGGAGGTACAACCTGTAGTTGTTTTTAATGGAGCTGAAGGTTAACATTGTTGCTATGCTATAACCCAGTGACAGAAGCTATCAGACTGCTCAGAACACACTTACATAGTGCTCCACAAGATCCGCTATTTCTGTTGAGGTGTTTCCAGCCAGAACATCCACCCTGTGTTTATGTTATTGTGCCTCGCCACAGAATACATAATGTTAAACTTATTAGGTAGTGGGGCGGGGTGGCCAACCTTTTTTCATCAGGGGCCATATGGCAACTTTTTACATGTTTCAGGGGCCGAACACAAAAGATCCCCAAACCTGCCCCCCCAGGCTTAACCCCTCTCAGCCCCAAACTGCATCCCCACCTGAGGTACTGCTGCCCCCCCGCTGCACCTTCACTGGGCTGCTGCTTCCTCCTCAGCACAGCTGCATGGCTCCCCCACTCAGCCCTTCTACTTGCTTCCCCATGTACAGCAAGGGCGGCTCCCTGCTCTGCAGTGCTGAAATAATGGAACTCAATTCAATTGGTTTAATGGCCGGATCCCTCCTGCCGGCCCTTAAACCAATTAAATTGAGTTCTATTATTTCAGTGTGGCAGGGCAGGGAGCCAGAGGAGGAGTCAGCCGCCAAAGCTGCAAATGACTCCTTGAAGAGCCACGTGTGGTTGCCGACCACTTGCCCCACAGCCGTCTTTCAAAATGGTGCCACAGGTGGCTCCAGGAGCCAGATGAAAAGGCTCCATGGGCTGGATTCTGGCCCGCAGGCACATGTTGGCCACCCCAAGGTAGGATATGCAAACTGGCCTGTGCGATGAGCAGTGGTGCTGACAGGCGCAGTGGGCTCTGGGGAAGGCTGGGGGTGCTCCATCTCCTCACCCAGAAGGGTGGGGCCAAGAGCAGTCAGCCCTCAATGCTTCCCATACCATGGTGCTCTCCTCCCCTACTCCCCAGCCGCCATAGGCAGTCAGAGCAGTACAGCCACAGCATTTCAAAGGAGCCTGGAGGTCCAGCCACCACAGTTGACAAAGTGGCCGTGGCAGCAGTTGGAGCTCCAGGTGCCTTTGAAACACTGGGCCCCACAGCAACTGCCTCCTTTGTCCCATCCTGTCTGTGGCCCTGGGGGATGAGACTTATGACATAGCAGAGGATCAGGCATTCCAAACTCTTTTACTTAGAGCCCAGAGTCAGCTGTGAACTGACCATATTCTTTACATCAAGAATCGTATATGCAATTAATGTATGTAAATACAGTGAGAAGAAAGTAAACTGTAAGCTGCGTGTAGGCAATAATGCTTACAACAGTTTAAACCTTCTAGGAATAATGCCTCAGGGAAGGCTCATGTGACTCAGAAAGCAGAAGAGTTAAAAGACATTCTCCTAAATACCCTAAACTGCAACCTCTTCCTAAAAAAATGCAGAGCCTCAGGGGCGTTTTGAAAAATCCTTCTGATCACAAGATTTACAATCATACAGTCAGCGAACAGAAACTACAGCATGGACAAAACCGTGAGCTCACTGAAGTAAGGGGCAAATCTCCTACTGACTGCAGTTGGACTAGGACAGGGGTCTGCAACCAAACTAGTGAGAAGAGCCATTTTTTCAAATTCACTTACAAAATCAATACTTCAAGAGCTGCAATGCATGTGAATGAGACGGTCGTTAATAAATAACGTCAAACCCTACTTTTTGTAACCCCTATTTTAAAAACAGTGCAAGCACAATGATTTGAACCAGTTACACAGTTTAAGTTACTTTTGCCCCTGGATTGGAGAGCAAATAAAGACAAGGAAAATGCTGCGCCTGGGGATAGGCTCTTAAGCAGCAAGGAGCAGTGTTCGCATCAACCCTCCGTGCTGAGGAGGATGAACTGGGCAGCAAGTTCCCTGCAGGTGGTGCTCAATGTCACACCTGCTATCCTGGCCACAGCAGAAGCTCCAGCCCTGCTTGGCATCCCAGGAACTGAAGCTGCTGCTGGTTCATGGCAGCCTGAGTTCTTGCGCTCCCAGGAACAGCAGCTCATGGATGCAGCAGTCGCTCTCCATGAGACCCAGCACCAGCTCCCTGCCCACCCATGAAGCGGCAGCAGCATGCCCTGCCTCCTCCCTCCCCTGTCGGCAGAGAGGGGAGCCCACCTGAGGGGAGCTCTGCAGCCAGGCTTTGCCTGTGGGGCACTTGTCACCTGCATCAGAGGCAGGTAGGCAGAGGGGCCACTTCCTTCTCCATCCTCCCAAGCCTGCTCTGCCTTCCCCACCCTTGCAGCCCTCCTCCCCACCCCGATCTGCTGACCTGCACCAGGCAGACGGAGGGAGGGAGCAGGCCAGAGCTGGCCAACATGAAAGACACAGGTGGGCAGGGGAAGGAGGACATAGAACTGCTTCTCTAGTTCCCTCCTCTGGGGCCAGACTGCTCTCTCCCTGGGCCTGACTGGAATTATTGTAGCTCCGGACACTGCCGCTGCTGACTCCTCTGCGTCTCCCTGCCCTGCTGCCACTGAAATAATAGCACTACATTCAGTTGGCTTAGTGGCCTTCTGCCACCCTAGAATTTAGTTCTATTATTTTCATGGTGGCAGGAGAGGTAGAGGCAGAGGGTGGCAGCGTCCTAAGCTGCAAATTGACTCCTTAAAGAGCCTCATGAGACTCTGGAGCCACAGGTTGCTGACCCCCTAGGCTAGAATATCACCTGATGGGATCCATCATGACTAAGCAGCTCTATTTCAGTTTCAAGTGGTATCAAAATTTTGCAATAAATGAGTGCATGATTAAACTATAGATATAAAAAAACAAAACCCTCAGAAAAAATGTTAACTGAACCTGAATGACATACATTTAAGGAAACTGTAATTATTCATGGATATTCAAAAGGAAAAAAGCTTAAATTAATTGAGCAGTTGCTGAGCTTTACTTAAATCTTATTAATTTGTTTCTCTGTATTTGTATTAATTTGTATGTGGACCCATGCTAAAGTGTTCAGTTTCATTGCTCCAGAGCACTAAGAATAATGGAATTTGAATGGGAGTGGAAACACCAGATTGTATTGTTTCAAAGAGCTAGACAATAGATGTTCAGTCAGCTGAGTCTTGGAGAAACGTCTGTTGTTAGTTGTGATGCAACAGGTGTACTTGTACAGATGTAATCTTGTTTATACCTTGGCTTCTCTTCGAATAATTTCTCAGGTTCCTTCTAGGTTAGACACCCTCATGAAGACCATAGCAAAGTGTCAAAGATTAAAGTAACCTTTCTAGCACAAGAAATTTTGCTATTATATGTTTACTTGAACTTGCCAACTGAAAGCACTGATCTATGGAAAATTTGCAACTTTAAGACATGAGCAGCAACTCCAAGAACTAGATGGCAGAACAAGAAACAAAACCCACTGCAGCTAGGTGACAATTATACCTTCATTAAAGGAATGTATGTGCGCTGCAAATTACTGCAGCACTTCTAATGGAGGATAATTTAACTAAATTCCTATCTGTGCCTGCCAGTTGTTAACAGAAATTGTGATCCTTCTCCTGATAGCATTGACTCATGAGGAGAGAATAAGCAATTAACAACAATGTTTAGTCCCCTGAGCATTGTAAACTTTACATCCTGGGTTATGCTGACTGACAATATTATTGTGGAAGTCTCACTTAGCCTTTTCCCACCACGGTTACACGAACATGAATAGATCAATAAAAAATTCCACACACATCCCCAGCCAAGGAAGAATACACGCGTCTCTGAAGATTTTGCAAATATCTCTTAATACAAGTAAATTTTCACACAATTTATTAACAAAAAAATAACAATTAAAAACACCTGTACCTCCCAATCATCATAATTTAGTGCTTCTGACTCATACAACTCATTTTGGTTTTCTCTCCCTCTAATCAGCTGTAAGATGAAGGATCAATAATAAGAATCTGTAAGTGTCTGAAAGACATAAAGACCCAGAATGGGGAAGAATTCTTTAAGGTGGCCCATGGGGCAGAAATAACAGGATGAAACAGAACAATGACTGAACATTAGAGGAGAAAGGCTATTAAAAAGATGTATTAGATTGTGGACTAATCTCCTAAGGGAATTGGTGGAAGCCCTATCATTTAAGACACTTCAACACAAATGGACAAAGCACTAGGAAAACTATAGAAATAGAAAGAGAACTCTTGTACAGTGGCAAGCCAGGGGACTAGAATTCAGGGGTGAGAAACTTTTTACGTCGGGCCCCAGTTTTCATCCCTGCACTTAGCAGAGCCTGCCCCGCCCAATCTGTCCAATGTGATCCAAACCAAAGGAAATTTCGGTTATGTTCATATATGGGGAAAAAAAAAAGCTTTCAGCATGAGTAAGAAAATAAGTCTGTAGAATGTAAAAACTTTATTAATTGGCATATAAATATGAATACACAGACATAAAACAGTAATATATTTTGAAGGAGGTGGACAAGCCTGACACATAGCAGCTGATTGTGTTGCACCCCCACTTATAAAATTTCACATACACCCGAAGGGCTTCTCCCCCCGACCCTTTGCACACCACTGGACTAGATGATGCCATAAGTAAATCTTGTTTCACCATGCTTCGTACGATTTTGTGACTTAAGGGGATTTCACTGGCCAACAATTGAGTCTTGTACAATTACTCTTTTTTGTTTTCCTACTTCTTTTGGTTTCTTTTTAAATATGTTTAGAAATGTTTCCACTTCGGGGAACTATAGTGGATTCAAGTAGTTTCTGTAGGGAACGCTTAAGATGTGTCTTCATTCAAATCAAACTTAGCCTCTTTGTATGTTCACTCTTTGCTACTGTGAATGAGGGAGTTATGTGTATTTTTTTAATATATATAAATGCTACATGCACCTCAATTCGTTATCCTATCTGAGTGCAAAGAGTCAAATCAAAGGAGACTGCTAGGGAAAACACAAAAGAGGACACTGTGGCATAGACAAAGTGCAGTCTGACAGAATTCCAAAGATCCTTGAGGAAATAATGGGGAAGCTATAAACTGTGTGATCTTTCTTGTCTGGTTCCAGCCAAGCTAGCAACTTTTATTCTTCCAAGAGCTGATCTGAGGATTGGAGGGTATACTACACTTTTAAAGACGTTGGCTTAGGGAAGTTGAGCATATGGTCAGCAGCTGCCCAAGGCGAGAGGCTGATAGAGTCAAAATGAGAAGGAGAAACAGAAATTGCCCAGAAATAGACATCCCTATGCTGAGATGGAGTAACTGGGTTGAAGGGAATGTACAGAAGTTTGCAGAGAAAGACCCATGTGTCGAGGCCTTTTTCATTTTAATCCTTTACTGCACATGCTAATTACATTTGGATCAGTAAATAATGTGTATTCTGAAGTTGCTGTTTTCAATATAAAGATTCCTGGAGGAAAAGAGTTTACAGCTGCCTGACTCCATTGGGCCTGTCAGGTTAATGTGGTTGGGAAACAGAGGGGCTGCAGCCCGGAGATCCAATCTAAGAGTGGTTGAATTGCCTGGTACCACCCAGAGGCAGTGAAAGGAGCAAACCTGTTCCCAGAAGTGCACATACATGAAGGACGAAAAGGGGTCCAAAGTGTGGCTTCCCTATAAATGTGACAGTTGCTCATTATGGAGGACAGCTATGGATGTGAGGTGGTGGTTAGAGACTACCCAAAACATGTTCATGTTAACAAAAACTTTCATACCACCGCAGCATGTATTCATTTATTCATATTGCCTCCTGTCCAACACAGGTAAGAGGTAATCAAGGATGGCCTGATCAATACCACACTGTACCGAAAACCTACTGATCACTATACTTACCTACATCCTTCTAGCTTCCATCCTGCACACATAACTAGATCCATTGTTTACAGTCAAGCTCTTAGATACAATCGCATTTGCTCTGATCCTACTGACAGAGACCAAAAACTACAAGATCTTCACCAAATATTCATAAACCTGAATTACCCACCAGGAAAAGTAAAAAACCAAATCGACAGGGCCAGACGAATATCCAGAGACCAGCTACTCCAAGATCGGCCCAAAAAGCCAAGAACAGAACACCACTGGTCATCATCTACAGCCCCCAGCTCAAACCACTGCAACTAATTATTAAAGACCTACAACCTATCCTTAATCGGGATGCCACACTCCAGAAGGCCCTGGGTGACATGCCTGTTCTCTCCTTCAGACAACCTCCCAGCCTTATGAGGATCCTCACAAACAGCCACAGTCTGTACCCCAGGAATACCAGTCCTGGAACCGTTCCTTGCAACAAAGCCTGCTGCCAGCTTTGTCCACATATCTTCTCTGGAAATACCATCACTGGACCTAACCAGGTTACTCACAGAATCACGGGCACTTTCTCATGCTCTTCTACTAACATCACATATGCCATCATGTGCCAACAATGCCCAGATGATTTGTATATTGGACAGACTTCTAACTCCCTTAGACAAAGGGTTAATGGGCACAAAACAGACATCAAAACACTCCAGATCCACAAACCAGTTAGTCAACATTTTAATGGAATGGGGCATTCTATTAATGACCTAAAGGTATGTGTGTTACTGAAAAAAAACTTTCGCACCACTATTCAAAGAGAAGCAGCTGAGCTGGCTTTTATATTCAAATTCGGCACATTAACATGTGGTTTGAACCGGGATGTGAACTTTCTGAGTCCCTACATGGGCTTGTCTGCATACTTGGCTTAATCTAATTCTTGACCTTCCTCCCCCACCCCTCCACTCTCTGATTTGCTCACCTTGATCTTTTTTTTCTGATTTGTCCTCCTTGATCACTGGTTTTGGTTCTCTGTGCCTTAAATATTGAGTCTGTTCTGGTCTGGCTATGGTCTGAAGAAGTGGGTCTGTCCCACGAAAGTTCACCTAATTATTTTGCTAGTCTTTAAAGGGCTATTTGACTGCTTTTTGTTTTGACAGGTAAGAGAGTGTGTCAAAATATAGTCCTTTATTAATAAATACTATGTGCTAGTCTGGAGTGAGATGAGTTTAGGATGACCTATATTAGGTATGTCATCCCAAAGAAGGCTGACCACACTTCTGCATCATGTACTGTCTACATCACCTCTATGCTACAGAAAAACTATTTTTGTGGTTGTAAAGAGTTTTAATTTTTTTAATTGAGCCATCCATTTCCACCATCTCTCCATCTGCAAGTCCAGGAGCCTTAGCTACAGGCTGAACATCTCTAGTCTGGCAACATCTGTAATCCAGCATGATTTTAGCTAGCCAGATGCCCATTTATTATGGGAGCGGCCTAATTTCCTGTGGTCCCATAAAGTTTTTTACAGCCACTAGTCCTGGCTCTCAGTGTTCTGTGCTGTTATGTAGCTGTAATTTACCCCCAAATGTCTTCTAAGAACCCAGGAAGCAGTGGAAATGTAGGTAATGCTGTTAGACAATACTGATCTCCCATTGTCCAGCACTTTTGGCACTGGTCAGGCCATGATGATGCCAGACTGGAGAGGTTCAACTTATGTTATGAATTCAATCGCTGGATGGGGAAAGCCAGAAAAGCCTCTAAAATACTTCTGAATTCCCCAAAAATGTCAAGATTATAAAGGTAAATACTTCAGTGCTACAAGTGTGTCTGCCCTCCATTTGCACAGGAAGAATCTCTGCTGAGCTGTAGATTTCATGCTCGACTTTTACATCTTCATATTAATTCATATAGAAGAAGCTGCAACCAGTCCAGGGCTGCATCTCAGTTCGCCTGCACACCTACAGCAACTATTACTTTTGGGAGAAAGAGGAAGAATCATTTCAATGAAAGGTTAATTTTTTAAATCAAGGCCCTGCAGTTTGAAGCTTTTCAGGAGTTTGGGCTGTTAGAGCGCATCCCAGGGGAGATGAATTAATGGGTGAGAAAGCAGCCATACTTCATGTTAACGTGAATAGCACTGTGGCTGCTGAGGAAGCTCTATATGCATCATTGTTAATATTATGCAAAAAAAAAAAACTGCTGTGGAGAAAATGTTATTGCTTCTAATAAAGACAACACTGCTGACATGACAGCTAATAATCTTCTGACTAATATGAACTCTTGCTACTTTGCGCAAATGACTGTAGTAAGATAAATTGGTCCTCTTATAATGTGATTACAACCGATACAATTAGTAAATAACATCGTTTGTGGGACAGAGAATTAATATTAATATTTTATATATTTAAATTGATAATAAAACTGAAGAAAACAAGCCAGAAAAATAGTAATGGGATAAAACTTTGACGAACAAGTTCTGTTTGTTTCCATGAAGTGCTTTCACAAGCATAAGAATTTTGCCAAATTCAAGGCAATAGTCAGTGACCTTGGAGCTTCCTCGGGCCTCCAGAAATCTATGGATGATATATTTGCAGAACAGGCTTTTTTATTATAAATAAATTATCCAGGGCTTGATCCTGCAAGATGCTGCTCTTCTGAGATGTTGTGTGCCCTCTGCTGAGAGGTCAAGTAGACAGTAGCCCAAAGGAAGCCACAGCAAGTTTTAATGGTCTTAAAACACACACATGCTATGCTACATACAGGATTGCTGGCAGGCAGGGGCCAAGGGGGCAATTGCTCCAGGGCCCAGAGATTCAATGGGGCCTCAAGCTCCCAGCCATTGCTGCTGCTACTGTAGCGGGAGCAGGGGCTCTGGGCACCTTGGAATTGCTGCTGGTGTGCTGCTCTGCATAGCTCTGAGAGCTGGGGCTGGGGTGCCACTGTCTGCCCCTCCCCTTCTGCCCTCAGCCCTGCTCCTTCCAGGCCCTCCTGTGCCTTACCCCAGGTCCTATGGTGACTGTTGGCCTCACTGGCCACAAATATATAGATAGGGTTCTACCAAATTCACAGTCCTTTCTGGTTAATTTCACAGTCATAAGATTTTTAAAAATATTATAAATTTCATATCTTTGGTGATTTAAATCTGAAATTTCACAGTTGTTGTCACTGTAAGGGTCTTAACCCAAAAAGTGGCAGGGGCGGAGGTTATTTTAAGGGGGTGGCACTATTACCACCCTTACGGCTGGCAGAGAGGCTGCCTTCAGACCTAGGCTGCAATCAGGAGCCCAACACTGAAGGCAGAGCCACTGCTAGCAGCAACATAAAATCAAGGACGGCCTGGTATGCTATTGCACACTTACTTCTGGGCTGCTGCCTGGACAGCAGCTGCTGTGCTCCAACTCCTCTATCCTAAAGGCAATGTGGAAGTGAGGTTGTCATCACTGCTACTTCCATATAATAACCTTGTGATACTCCCACCAACCCTTTGGGCCAGGGCCTTCAGTTTGAGAAATGCTGGTCTCCCCCAGGAAATCTGTATAGTAGAGGGTAAAAGTACCCAAACGACTCAGTTCCACATTCCATGACACATTTCTCCTGGCCATGAATTTGGCAGGGTCCTATATATATAGACAAGAACTCTTGTAATACTCTCAACTTCCGCTGACTACCCTAGGAATTGAGGCCCATCAGCCTCTTTGCAAGAGACCCCAGAAACTTAAAGGATCAAGATAGGGATGAGTAATGATTGCTAACATGAATGAATTTTCACTATTACTTTAATGAAGGTCAGAAACATTGTACATATTTAATGCTTAATTTTACTCGTTTTAATGCTCCTTTTTTACATCGAGCTGGCCAGGTGGCTTAGTTTCATAACTGCATGGTGGGTGGATCTCGGGTCTGGCTTTCCTTGAGCAACTGAAGCTGAGTGGAACTATGAGCTGACCTCCTGGATCTGTTGTTGTGAAAGGTAATGGATTCTTAGAGCTTTGCAGGCCTATTCATAGGCTTCAGTTCCGATTTTCCCTCTCCTGTTGTGGAGCATGATGTGTTATGGAAGAATGATGAACTGGTCTGGACAAATATGAACATTTCTCTGAGATACTAACAGCCTTTTCTGAGGTGAAACGTTTTGAATAATATGCTTCATTAATTAGCGGTTACTGTTGCCCTTCATTTACAAGTTCTAGATATATCTAAAACCCTCAGAAATCCTCCCATCTTCCCACAAGTTTACCAGCCCAATTCTGCAGACTTAATATATGTGGATAAACATTAGACACACATCCAAACTTTCTGTGAACAGAACCTCCTAACCTTCTGAGATTTATCTATCACTAGGTATACAGCAACCTCTCAGAGAGGGCAGGAAAATTGTAATTCCTAGCATTAACATACAGAGAATCATCATCTTGACCTTCTGTAGATCATGCACAGTAAAAGGTAACCCAGCGTCATGCTCCTGAAATGTGAAAATTAGCCGAAATGTATGCACAGTACATTATTTCAAAATTTTATTAACAGGATTGCAAAAAAGGTCAAAGCCCATTCTTTGGCATAGAGTATATATACTGCTTTAAATGATGGATCATAGTGACTGGGAAAGAAATGTTTTTCCCCTGCTGAGCCAAAGTCATGCATTTATCAACACTTATGAATTAGCGGTCCAGCCATCAGCTGGTGTAAACTGGCACAGATTCATTGATGTAAACATGCTAAGGATCTGGCCTTACATTTCTTCATTTTTTAAAAACAAAGAAATTTCCTTTCAAATTACACAAGTCCAATTTTCAGATTGTCACTCTGGACACATACAATTGTTTGTTCGAACAGGGCAACTATTTGTGCACATGAGCAGTCATTTATCACTGTGGAAGTGATGTTTACAGTGACCTGTGTTTCATGCTCAAGGACAAGTCTAAAGTATGCAATCGTATGCATGAGCTGACTTTGTGCAAATAAAGAAAAGAGGAGAACTGAAAACTTGGCCATACAGGATGGATTTTTAACTGCAGAGAAGTTTTGGGCCACATGCAAAGATATGTATGTAGTTGTGATAGCTGTGCTATTCTAATTTGCAACAGAAGCTGCAGAAATTTTAAGTTGGGTAGTTGTACTTGAAAATGACTGGCCATTTGTGTATACAAATGTGAAATGTGCATGCACAGTTACACTAATGCTACACATAGATTCACTATGCAATTGTGCACAGTTTTGTAGATGGCCCAAAAGCTTCTGAGGTTTCAGAAACAGACCGTTTATGTCCAACTTTGGACATAATAATTCATAGTTAAAGGACAGCACTTACGAAACTCATCAAGGATTTATAAGCAAACCTACTATGCATGTGAGATATACAATTCTAATAGGCTGGATGAACAAGTTTACCAGAATTAACCCGTGAAACATGACAAGACATGAGTTATGGTTCATTTATTCTTATTTCAAGTGACCAAGTAGCAACTCAGCAAGAAGAAAGGAATCACTACATAATATACAGGAATTCAACTCATGGATTTGTGTATTGCAATTGTACAAAGCCCATTTATGAAGAGTGGGAATATTATAATATAAACTGAGAAGACAATAAAAAGGTTGGAAGGAAAACAAAGACACAGAAGTGATTTGCTGTAAGTCATACAACAGGTCAACAGAGCTAGGAACAGAACCCAGTTCTCCTGAGTACACATCTAGACACCTGTATACTGCTGCTTCTTACAACAAACAAATAATTTTGTTTCCAATTAGGTACAGTGCACCCACTGGCGAAAAAGGGAAGTGAGAAAATAGATAGATGGGCATAGCAGAAAAGCAGCACACAGGGCACATTTGCCATTGGAAGTAGTTCCAAATCCCAAATGTTGTCCAACACAGTGCACAGGCTTTGAATTTTGGTGGGACCAAGGCTGCTGTAGTGATTTTGAAGTGGTTTTTATTAGACATGGGGTTTACAGTTGAATTGAATTGCTTTCAGTACCTTCACTGTAAAAATTACATGAGTACCCCTGGGACCTTGTGTAGCTCCAGGGTAGGCTTTTTTGAGCTGGCTGGCTATTGCCATGCCTTGAAGGGACTCCTGATAAAGAGCCAGATTATCTCAAACTGGTTCAAAGGGTTCAACTAGGGCTCTGCTTCATAAAAACAATTGTGAAAAGTCTTGCAGGTTATCAAGGCTGATTAGAATCGAAAAGTTGGGGTGATTTTCTACTAAAATATTTAAAGTGGTACAACACCTCGTGTAGACACAACTATATTATTTTAAAGGTACCTATAGTGGCGAAGTTATGCCCCATCCTTTATAGCAAATACCTTTTTATGGGTATAACTCCATCCAGATGGGGTTGTGGGTTGTACCTTTTTAACCCTACCAGTATTGTTAAACTGGCACAACTATCATGTGTAGACAAACACTAAGATTCTCAAAATAAAGAGCTAGTAGTTTTTTAATAGCTTAGCATAGGACTTTGTGTGCTGTCATGAGCTTTCATTAAGCACCAGTACAGCAAAGTATCTGCAGCCTGTGCACAGTGACAAAGATTAAAACAAAAGCTAAACAACCATAAACCAAGCTTAATTCAATGGAAATCTTTATTAGCCAATTGCAATGAAACTATTTAACACAAAACATGGGCAAAAACAACAAAAACATAAAAAGTTAAATTATTTCAACAGTCTTTACAGAAGCTAAATTCCTGTTATAATTTTAACTAATATCTGATAACTGCTTTATTAGCAGTGTAATACAAAAACACAGGCTTTGGCTTTTAAAAGGCAATCAATCTGCACATGAAAACCGAACGCACATAGGCAAATATCTCAGACAGATTTCAATGTCTACAACTGGACAAATTAAAAAAACTAACACACACAAATAGAAAGTGAAAAAAAGGATCACAATCCAATCTTCGAGGTTCCTTGAATAGTGAAAAGTTGAGTGAATGTAATTTATTAAAACCTAATTACAAAAAATCAATAATGCAATTTAGCCCTTACCAAAACTCATTGTTATGTGCTACACACTTGAGAACTTGGATTTTTATGAACAAGGCTTGAATACCATTGTATATGATCATGCAGAACACTTCAGTACAGCAATTAGCACAGGCCATTACACTTTATTCAAAACGGATATTACAGTGAGTGGAAACAGTAATAGAGCATTTGTAAACAGCCACTCCCAAAGTTCCAGTGGGGGGTGGGGGGGAGAATCAATGCTTAATGAAAACAGTCTACAAATTCAGAATAAATGCAAATCTACCTGCACACCATATAAAGTCTATTTTAAGGTTTTGGCCGTTCCTACGACAGTCTGGGCAGTTAGAACAAAATGTTGCTTCCTGTCTACCCCCAGGGTACTGTACTGACATTGAAAAAGGGAAGGAAAATTTGACCAACAGTCTCTTTTTCATGAAAAAAGTCAGGTAGAATTTAGTAGTAGTGAGACCTATAGGGTTCTACAGAAATTATCTTAAAACAAAGTCAAACA